>NC_082637.1:76725861-77028891 GCF_030936135.1 Gavia stellata
TTATTAGTCTGGCCAACATGTTTATGCTGTGAAATGCCCTGCATAATTTTCTTTTTTATTTTGAAATTTCTTTGCTGGGATTTTCTGTGAACAGCTACTTCATGATTCTGTTTTCTTTCCCCCATTCTTTAGTAGGTTTCCTCCAATGACCATTGATGGAATGACCAGTTTGGCCGGAATTAATATCCCCGGACATGCAGGAACTGGATGGTGTATTTTTGTGTACAACTTGGCCCCTGATGCTGATGAGAGTATCCTCTGGCAAATGTTTGGACCCTTCGGAGCAGTAACCAATGTGAAGGTCATCCGTGACTTTAACACCAATAAGTGCAAAGGTTTTGGATTTGTGACTATGACAAACTACGATGAGGCAGCTATGGCAATAGCCAGCCTGAATGGATACCGCCTTGGGGACAGAGTACTGCAGGTCTCCTTCAAAACAAACAAAACGCACAAAGCCTAACAAGTTATTCTCAGTGCATTAATACATGAAAACTATACAACAAAGGCAATTTACAAGAAGCTTTATGCGTTCGTAAATGCCTTTGTTGTATGCCAGTGTGGAAATGGGGATAAAATGACTACTTAGCATCCTAAGAATATGTGAGATTTTTTATTGCTAATGTTTGAATTAAAACTTCTTAAATATCTTTTTGTGTTTAAATATTGACAAGAGGTACAGGGTTTTTACCTGTCACAATGCATATTCTATTGCCTTCTTTGAAGAAGGTGAACCTTTTAAAATGTTTCAGCTAAGGGAAGAAGTTTTTTCTTTTTACATGACTGCCTTTAATCTATGAGTAAATATTGAGGCTTTGTGTTATACTTTAAGTTGTTTTTTATGTTATTTCTTTATTTGCTTTGTGTTTAATTTACATTTGAATACATTGCTGTTTTGTTGTTCAAGAAAAGTATTTGATGTTTACATTTTATTTATAAAGTTATAAGCAGTATTTATTTTATAATTATCATTTGGGTTGGGGAATGGGAACACATTATAAAAGCTTATTGTAAGAATACTGGAGAACTTTTCATAAAGCAGTACCTTGCCAAAGAGATAAGAGCCTCTTTGATGTGGGTTTAAAAAAGCATCTATTTTTATAAAAAAAGAAAAATTTGGAGAAACTTTTTACTGGTCCTGGAACAAATATTTTGACTTGAATACTTTGAGAAATCTCTTCATATGACACCTAGTGAGCTTTTAAAACTTACCAGGAAATTTGCAATTGCTGGGGAAAATTTAGAAAGATTTATGATGTAGAAATACTTTTGAGACCTTTGTATTAAGAAGTAGAGTCAATGGGGTGCACTGTTGGTTTCATTTTTGTAATCATCAGTGGAGTCTTTGATCATCCTGGTTATTAAGTGATAGGTGGCTCACATTAATTTGTGATTTTGAAACAAATGAAAATTTAAAAAAGGAATATAAGAGCAAGCAGGAAACTTAAAATACTGAGAGATGGGGGAAAAAAATCTGTTCTTCCTAAAGAATTCCCTTCAGATAGAGCTCATGGTGTTTAGTGATGTACTTGCTATTGTTTGAAGAATTGTTTTGTCTTAAAAGACATTGAGCATGGTTTGCGCAGTAGCGAATCAGCAGAAGTGGCCTGAGTTGGGTGTATTTGGAGGTATTTTGAAAGTTATGTTCAAGGCTAACACCTGAGCTTTGTGTAATGTAAATAAGACCTTGAGTTATGAACCTTTCAGCTAACTTTGATTTTAGTTTATTTTTTAAGTTACATGCCAAGTGATGGTCAATTTTGAATGTTTTTGTATGAGTTTTTTCTTTGTAAATGGCATTAACATTGTTACTTGAGGTCTGCTTATTCATTTTTGTTGTCCTGAGGACTTGAATTTACAGTGCATCAGATCTGTTGCTATTTTTGTCTGTAGATAGTCTAGCTTCAGCTGTTTATGGTGATGCTACATTTTTGTTTATAAATATGTTTGTGGTAAAAAACGAGTATAATCATAGGTTTTGAACAAATTTCCTTACATTTTTCATACAAAAACCATAAATACCTGTATGCTATTGAAATTTAACTTTGTATGATGCTTAAATCACTATTTGGGGAAATAGAAAAAGTCTTTACCATGTATTGAAGAAATTTAAGGAAAAAATACAGAATATTTTCTGATTAGCATCTAGCTTATGATTAAATTTTTAAAAAAAAAAAGCTGAGGGTTTGATGCCTTCACCAGGATGCACTGACAACTATGTAATTACGTCCTGCTTTTTGTATAAACTGAGATGCTCATATGCTTCCCCTTAGAAAAAGCAATGTTCTATGCATAACATAGTTGTACACTATCTTTGCAGTTGCTTTTGGTTCTTATTCTTTTAAATTGTAGTTATAAATTTTTCAGTATAGTACAGTACATATACTGTGAAGCGCGTGCTAAAGTGAATAAGCGAGTTTTCATGCTGACCCACTCAATGCTATTCAAAAATCAATTGGCTTCCTGAGCACTTCCTCATTCTTAGGTGCATTTAGATTGTTAAAGCTAATCCTCTGCATTAAAGATTGTATATACTATAGAAATCACAAACTTTCCAATGTGGAGAAAACAGTAGCTACATGCTTCTTTCCTATACTACTGTAGCAACTAACGGCATTGATGAGAAGGCATGTAAATTGGGCTTCACTTTACAGTGTTTATCAGAGCACTTAGTAAAATATAAGGCTGGTATTTATTTGAAGTTGTATAGTATGACTTAATTCACATCTGTTGGAATAGAAAATATATTCTGTTGAGTATTTAAGAGGTTGTACATGTTTTCTTTTGTGTTTGAATCCTTTGTACTTTTTCATGTTCAGTACATCAATAAACAAAGTTGAAGGGAAAACAGTGTCATGAGCAGGTCCTTTACCATATTGTCCTTTGCTTTAATGGGTCAGCAATTTGAGTGAAAAGTTTCTACAAAGCTCTCAAGCTCCTTTTGACTTACCTTAGGGTCCTAGTTACCAACAAGGAGGTAAGACAGTGAAGCTGTGTACCAGTTCTGTTATGTTAGAATTAAGTGTTGAATCTTTTCACTTTGGTTTTGTATGAACCACTGAATACTTAGGCTGATACAAATGAGGGTCATGAAACACATTCAGTAAAAATTTGCTCTCTGTCTAGCAGACTGCTATTCAGTGTAGCTAAATTAATGCCCTAGTGTGCTAGGATAAATACAGAGAAGAGGGAAGGATTTACCCTTTATTGCAATGTCCATTTGCTGTTTAATTGCTGCATTAATTTCTGGGCTCCATTAATTGAGTGGATATTCAGTTAAACTTAGTTTGCTGTTCTTTTCTCTTCCCAGCTCTTGACTAATTTTTAAAGAATTTCTTCAACTGTCTCTTGCCCTTTTAAAGTACATATACACCTAAATTCATTTGCTTTGCTCAACTGAATGAGGGTGAATTTCCACCAGTGAGAATACAATTCCAAAAGTGGCTTATGCGGTGTAGCTTTTATTTTTAACTGTTTTCTTTCACCTTCTCTTTTACATCTTTACTGTGAGATTTTTTGATACAAAATCTTGTAGCATGTGTTGTGGTGTGGAGCAACTCCCATCACTACAGTGTCATGGAGTTGAGTTAACATGGATGTTGGGGTCATAATTTGTGAACAACATACATAGATAATAGTACTTCAAGATGTCAGTCATAACCGGTGTTAACAAACTGACTCTTTGTATTTACTTATTGAAATAGTGTGTACTGATGACTTTTTATGCAGTTACGTTCTTAGTGGCTGGAGTAATGAAAGGATGTAAGACACAGTGATTGGCAGCGAATGAGGAGCTATATTTGGAGTTCATATTCCAGCAGGGACATCTGTGTGTTCAGCTTGCACTCTTTCACGGAAGGATAGTTTTGGTTCTCAACTTAGACCAGTTTGAGTACAGTGTAACTATGCATGGTTGAATTATTTTGTGAAATTGAAATGAGGACAAAATGTGTTTATGTAATTACCTTCAGTTTAAAATCAAAACTGCTGATATTTTGAGGGTTAGCTGCAGATTAGCAGGCAGTCAAGGAACAACACTAAAAATTGTAAGTGCAGTTGCCCAGCAAGCTGACCCAGAAGGGTCAGTGCTGAAAAATACGTAGCTGAGCTCTCACTCTGGGTAGTGAGAGCTCATGAGTAAAGGAACCTGATGCAGATTTATGCAGATGATGTACTTTTCTTACTGTATTAAAGTTTTATGATAAAGCCAAGGAAGAAAATGTGAAACTGCTTCATGTGATATGGTGGAGGAGGACTAGTTCCTTTTGTACCTAAATAATAAGAGTTCCAGGAACATCTATGAACATCTATGTAGGACTAACAGTGGTAGATATGACAAGCTGGAAGCAGAGGCTGAGTGGTAATTGGGATGCATGAGTGTTAGCTGGGGCACTTGTGGAAGGGCTTCGTTACTGCAGAAGCATGCTTGAGGCTTGTGTGGCCTTTTCTGCAAAAGATTTATGCAATGAAATCAGTCAGTGACAGGTGAACTTCCCACCTGCGTCTAGAAGTCTTCCTTTGGCAAGAGAGCATTTTCCCAGTGTGAATTAAAAGGGGGCATTTTTTTAAGCGGATGGCTGTCCCTTGGGGTTGTACATGGTGTGTATTTGTTGCATACCACCCAGGGGTCATGAAGTACAAGTCAGTCAGGGTTACACTTTCCTGTACTGCTGAGCAGGCCTGACTGATGTTGAAAATCTATTTCCCTTTGTACTGTCACTTCAAATGCACTGCTTGAAGGTGTCTAAATGTATAGGACTGGTGACTTAAATCTTGCAAAGCAGCAACTAGTTAGGACTTACTATCAATTTATAGCTTTAATTTATGACTAGCAGAGAGTATAACAGTTTGAGAAATGAACACAATTTGAGATAGACTCCATCGTGGGTAAAATAACAGCCTGGGATTGTGCTATTTCATCCCTGTCAGCACTGTTGATCCAACTGTGCTTGCACCTTTTATGCTGGGCTTTGTCTGCCCAGGTGTGGTATTCGGACTTCAACATTACAATGTGTGCATCTCAAAACCAAGAAAAATGCACCTATTTGTACACTGAAATTTTCCGAATTAAACTTTGTTATAGAGGCAACTGTCTACAAAACTACTGCTGTGATGCCTAATGCTTTGGGCCAGCAGATGTGCTAGCACATCAGAGGTCATCTGGGACAAACAGCTTAAAACAAAGCTGGGGGAGAGATTGGATCTTTTTGTAGGAGGAGGTGGAACAGGTACACTGTGATGTGTGGGAAGTCTGCTGTTGGGGTGAAGAGCTGTTCTAATCTGAAAAGCTTGACTTGTTGCCCACACTCTTAGTAACTATGACAAAAATTGAGGAGGCGATATAAAATTCCAGGTGCCTTCAAAGCAACATGAGTGACTTCAGTGGGTTAAGAGGTTGCCTAACTTTATGCTCTGAGACATAAATGGGAACAAGGAAAACTTACTAATTTTTTTTATACTTTAAAAACCAAGCATAACTGCAGGAAGTTAATAAAACAGTGGATTTCTTATTTTATGTACTGTATCATGTGACTCCTATACATACATGATTTTAAGTCAACATGACATTTTTAGTCACTCTGTAATATGTAAGGAAAGTTGCTACAACTGCTGGCAGAGTATTGATTATAAACACTGCATACTTTACAAAAGCATAAGAAGGGCTGAATTTTAATTTGAAGGAACTTTTATTAAATTATTCTCATTTATGCAGTAGGCCCCTTGCTTAGTATAGCACAGATATGTTATAAATCTGACTTTTGAAAGTGTCATGCTTGCTGTAAATGATGCCCACTGATGGGCTTTTTTTGTATGGGCAAAATATTTACTAAAGTGTATTTAGGCTTCCTCAGATTGCTGTTTGTTGTGTTAACACTCAACAGCTGCATGAAATGTGTGTTGTGCCCCTTCCCACTTCTCTGATCTGTTACTAACCAACCCATTCATTGTGCATCCAAGCCATGCAAATAGATTCATGCAAGTAACAGAGGAAAAGCTTAAGAACAAGAACGTGGGCTATGTGTTTTACAGACTTCAGGGAAGACCAGAAAGGGCAAAATTAATCTTCAAATTAGATTGCCTATACAGGATTTAGATGAACTGATCCAGAGCTGATTAACAACTTTGTAGTGAGAACTCATTCCTGGATGCTACTGCTTACTTTCCTGATTGAAAACAGGGTCTTCCCCATTCTAGATAGCTTAATAATATTTGCCATAAACCTGAAACTGATGTCTTAGGAATTCATATGGCCTTCCCTCAGAACAGCTGGGGGAAGAGAGGAGGGAAGCCCAAAAGGGTCAAGTTTGGACCAAAAAGGAAAGTTAAAGCTGTTGAAAATTCACGTGATGTATAAGGCTCATCAAGACTTCTCTTGTTTTAAAGACTACCTTCTTTAGTCCTTTGGCTTGTTCTTGCTTTCTCTGGGAAAATGGGTATTTCATTTCCTGCTACCAAGATAGCTTCTCCAGAAAAGCAGAAGCAAAGCAAAAAAAATGTGGAAAAAACCTAAAAGCAAAGGCAGCAGAAGCCTGAAAAGGAGCTTTCAAATTGTGATACCAAATTTCAGCAGTTCTGTCAGTTGATAGTGAGCTGCTTTGAAATCTATGCAAAGCATGGAGAGCAGAGAAAATAAACTAAACTACAAAATTAGAAGTGAACTTCTAATAAAATAAAATTCTAATAAAATAAATTAGAAGTGAACTTCCTCTTCGTTTGACTGAATTGCCACCCGTAAGTGTTGTATATTTCTTGAGGACTTCACCTGGTCATGGTAAATCTTTGAAGAGACTTTGAGAGCCCTGGTTTAAGCATTTGTTCACAATAAAACTCTGTAGCTATTACCTAGAAAAGGAAATTATGGTATTAGAAGCAATTATTAGATATATCAAAATAACTTAGTGTTCCACACAGACATTTTTCCTTAGCTGTGGCTCTAGACGAGGATTTCTATAAAACAATGAAGGAATTGGTCCATACCAGGCACTTTAAAGCAAACTCAGTTTTCTTGGAAAAAGTTCATACTTCTCCAACTACGTAAAGTTCCTGAAGATGCTGCCACAAAGCCTCTTTTGCCTCTTGTCTCTGAGAACTAGCAGGTACTTTCTTCTGTTGATGAAGAGCTATTTTGTAAAATACTCCACGTGGGAATGTTTTTGTTTCACTTCAGGGTACTAAGGCTGAGATCATCTTACAGCATTGTCTAGTTCTTAATCTTTTACTTTTACAAACTGTGAACTCTAAACAAACCTTACAAGGTCTAATCCAGGGAATACATGGTACATGATTTCAGGGCATCTTGTCAAGGCATTATGTGACCATGTTTGCTGCTATTTGACATCGTTTTCTTCTTAGATGATTCCTAAATATGGAAGGTTCTTCAGTAGTATGGCAGTATTGTAACAGACATCACAAAATATGCCTCCTCAAATTCTGATCTTTAGCTTTTTCCAAATATCCTGTTTAGAAAACACCCCTGTAATCTGGTGAGTCTACTTGGTGTCAGGTATCCCTTCTGCAGAAGGGGCTTTGAAGAGTTGGGTAAACTTGCAAATTCAAAGCTCTTTGGCAGAATCCAGTAGTAGTCTCAGTAACAGGTACCAGCATGTTTTTGGACTGGAAGCTTATTTGGGATTTTGTGTGGGTTTGGGCAAAGCAGTCTTCTCCAAGTGTGCACACATGGGAGAAAGCAGTGTTGGGCTCTGGGAGAGACCCCATTCCTATCATAGTCTGGTTTCATTTAGCCACCAAGACAGGTGGAAAATTAAGAGTTGAGACTTGGGGTTCAGAAAGTTGCTTTAAACTTCTTTAGTGTTTCTCCGGGAATGCATACACTATGCAGTGGAAGTCACTGAAGTGACAGTAACAAATGGGATGAAGTGAGCAGCTCTGCGATTGGTTATAGAAGCCTATTTAGCCAGAAGAGATGCACTTCAGGTTCTTAAACAGCTAACCTGGCTGTGGAGGTGAGGAGGTGGAATCTGTTGGAGGCATCCAATGTGGATCTTCCATCAGATTTGCTGACATGCTGTTCTTCACCTAAATGAACCTGCTTGCACACCAGAGCTTTGGGAAGATAGCTACATTTTTCTTCATGTTGGTACTGTCATCTCTCCACCTTGAGTAACTCCACACTGCCATAGAAATATCATCTGGGATCTACCTAGTTTTGTTCTTGCTGTCTGTTCCGGCTCCTTTGCCTATAGGTGAGCAGGTGAATAGCAGTTCACTTTGAAGGCCATGGAGTTTTTGTTTCTCATTAGGTCCCCTTAAATGTCTTCAGATATTGGCAAACCTTACAGATTCTGAACTGTTCTTTCTAAATCTGGACAGCTGCTCACCAGCTGAGCTCTATCAACCCTCTTAAGAATCTAATTTTCACAGTTAATGAAGTAAAGCCGGTTTGGGGGAGGGGTTTTTTAATCTCTCAGCCTTAGCTGCCTATGTATTGTCACTTCCAGCTTCGGCCTGATATTTTGTGCATAATGCTTTATGGAAGGAGCGTTGCTTCACATTCAGATTTATTAATATTAGTATATGAGTATTGCCAGTATGATATTTTCAGACTGGAGAGAAGAGGGGAGCAGAAGGATATGACAGTGTCATTTCATTTTGAACACTGGTATGTTTTTCTCTCCTTTTGGCTACTAACATGAACTTGCAAGCTGAGTTTTCCACCGACACTGTGCTCTTTCCTACTGTGTGGACTGAAATGCAGCATTCAGCTCAAACAAGTCTGTATTCTTAATTCCTTTCTGTCCTAAAATTACAGCAGCGCTCTACTGTATGTATTACTGATGCAGTCAGAAGATCATAAATTCCCACTACTACAAGTTAAGTTATGAAAGAAATGGGGTGCTCTGGAATTACTACTGTAGCTTCAGTAGATATGCAAAATAAAAACAGATTTCCCCAGACATGAGGGAGCAGTTCAGGGAAGGAAGGTTTAGAAGGAAATGAAAGTTACCTTGATGTGTAAATACTAACTTTTTTTTCTTCGCTTTAGAGTACGCATGCTTTTTCTATTGCTGCAAGATGTGTGGGTGCAGTTGACAAGATGCATCTGACCAAGGTGCTGGTAGGGAGAAAACCCAAAGAAAGAATATCCAACAACCTCATTGACTGGGGAGGGTGGAAGGGCACTTTCTTAAGCAATTGGAAGCTCATCTGGATTACCCTGCCAGCAAAGGTCTTTACAGGTAAGAAGAGATTGCATTGTTCACGACTTCAGTGTAATCTTTTTCTTTCTGTGCGTTTAAGCATAATCTTTTCAGTACTTCAGAGTTGAAAAGATCTGGGAGGAGTGTAGGGCTAACAACCCAAGTGGTTTTAAATATCAAACATATCACTGATGCCTCTGCATATTTAGCTTAACAGAGGCAGAGATCCCTTGTAAGGTAGGCAAATCCACCATGTACTTTTGTGTGTGTGAACAGCACTTATATTCCCATGTAAACATGACATTTTGCATGCCACTCTTCCACAAAAATGTATTTCTGGCATGTGTGCTCTTGTAAATAACATAGTGAATTTTTAACAGGTGTAGGTTTGAAACATGCTAAATTGTTCACAGCTATAACAGCTCCCTAAAAGCACGTCAGGAAATCATAAACTGTCGTGTAGTGCTAAAGATATACAAGAACATCTACATGGGAAGAGGGAAACACTGCTCTTGTTCTTTGCATATGAGAGGTAGGATGTTGTGTTGGGTGTCTCCTGTGCCAGGTCTATCAGGCTTGTTTAAGGAACCTGTCACCCCTTGTCCCCACCTTTCCTCAGAGCCCAAGTAGAGGCAAGGCAAAACACAACTTCAGATGTAGTGTGGGAGCACGAGCATCTCTGGTTGATCGTCCAGAGTTTGCTTGATCTCTTCAGAGCAAGGGCTGTATGTACAGGGTCAAGCTGGTGTTGGAGGACACAGTGTATCCTGGTTCAGTTTCTGGCCACAGGGCTATTGCACTTATGGTAGTTTGCTACCCGGTGCATACCTTGGCAATAAGGCAGGCCTAGCCTTAAATGTTTATGGACAGCTACTCCTTCAGAAATCTGTTGAAGGTTTTTCGGGAAACTGACATTTAAATAGATGATAAACATTAATACAACTTAACTGGGATAGTCTTTTTTTTTTTCTTAGGAGCCTTTGTCCTGGAAAATTTCAGAAATTCACTGTGAAAAGTAGAGAGTTAGGCAATAATGATGAGTTCAAAAGAGAAAAACTGCACTGAGATAGAATTGCTTTATTTCTTCTAGAAGAGAAATAATTCTAAGAATGGTCTTTTTTCACTGTGATCTTGTTAACCCTTTTTTTCTGTAGCTATTCATACTCTTCTCTACATTTCAAATTCAGTTTGTAAATATACTGAAATTTTTGGAAGCTGCTCGGTGATTATTTTTCCTAAAAGTAGTCCACTTACTGTGTTTCAGTGAAGAAGTTAAAAACTGTATGTGAAGGGTTAAGGTCAAATCTCTGATTAATGAAACTACTAGCCTGTGTGGTGGTGTGTTCTCTTGGTGTTCAAGATTTTTCTAAGAGGTTAATGAAGCATGGAGCTCATTGTGAAATCAAGAAACTGATTTTCATGAAAAAATGTATATAGGAAAATGCTTAAGGTTAAACTAGTCTTTAAAGGCCTGTATTTATGAAGATGCTTTCTCTTTTCCCAAGACCCTGGATCAAGTGGAGCTGCATTTGTTTAGTATTAGGTATTTGGAAATACTAATAATTGATTGCCCTTCAGTAAGAATGGTTATCAATTGTTCAGTTCAGTAGAGGTAAGAGGATTCCCTTTTTTCCCCAGCATAGTCAAGGGAAAAAAAGTTTTGACCCTGTCTACTGCAGGAAAATAAACTGCCAAAAAAAAAAAGCCCCCACCATTTAGTTTGAGCTCCGTTATGTAAATTCCTTTGTTAACGATTTCTTTATTGCACATTGTCACTGTGGAGAGGAAAACCAGACTTCACACTGATTTTTGCTGTACCTCTGGCAGGTGAATCCATATGCAGTTTCACTGGAATTGCAAGATCAAAGGCAGAATGAGCCTTCCAGTTCTATGCTGTCAAAACAGTAGTTTTGTGTATAGCAAGATGTTATATGATGAGGTGGGTAATCGGCTGAGACAATCAGTTGAGTTTGGTGCTAAATTCTGTAGTCTGGGAACATTGCAGCAAATATTCTGTGTAAAACCAACAGCAGGGAGAAGAAAAGAAACAAAGAGGTTGAGAAAATTAAATCATTATCCAAGTATATGCTATTCCAAATAGACTTGTTCTTTCCAGGATTCACTGGAGAATGGACCTATTGTGTGAAACAGAGGCAGATTGGTAAAAGCAAGTAGAAGCCTACCCATTAGTGGAAATGATGCTTGAAAACAAACTGATTTTCCAGTTTTTTTGGAAAACTTTGTTCTCAGAAAGCAATCTGTCCCATTTCCTGATCAAGACCAAGACGACCTCCAGGCTTCAAAGTGTTAACACTGGTCAGCCATGATAGTTCAAATAATGCCACAGCACAGCACTGACCCCAGTGGCATCCCATAGATGTGGTCACAAAGGCTCCATGCATGTGAGAGTGGATTCCTGCTGCCCTTTTTTTTTTTGGGGGGGGGTGGGGGGCGGAGGGAAGAAGGGAGGGTCATGAAGCCCTTGCATATGTGCAGAACAGGAACGAGCCCCTGAAATGCTGAGCCTTGTAATCACTCCTCTCCACCAAAAGAGCTGATTTCCCCTGACCTTCCTGTGTATTAACCACTGGAGTACCTTATTACAAACATTACTTTTAGTACACTTGCCATACCATGACTGTGGCTAGGTCCATTGCATTTTATCATTGATTCAGCTGTAAGTGATGCTGCTTTGAAAGGCTGCTTTGAAACAGTTCTTAAGTGAAGAGTATTTGGTTCCATTTGAGCTCAAGCAGTACTAGAGTAAATGTTGGTCAAAAGGAAAATGCTTTTGAAGAATTTGCTTCCGTTGGTGGGAATAATCCCTACTTAAAAAGCTCTCAAGCTTAGAACTGATTCATTGAAGTGGCATGAAAAATCTAAAAATACTACCTTAAACTTGCTTCAGATACTTTGTCCAGTCTATGAACAAGGGCATGGCTACCTTGATTTCATATTTGCTTTGCTGCTGGGCAACACCCCTGTATTCACTTAGCTGGAGACATACAATAATGTATGATTTTGTGCATAATTGTGTGCTATTTTTCATGGTTTATGCTGTTAAAACTGCAGGGAGCAGCTTTGCTAGTGCCTTCAGATTGCTGTACCAATTTGTGTGATGCTAGATGCCTCTGGTTTGAAATGCCTAATCAGTGACTGCTAAAGAGCAAATCTGTGCTGAAGAATCACTAAAGCAGCTGCATTCATCTGGATGAGGCATACCATGATGTCATGGAAAATGTGCTCACAAGCTTAGTGAAGAGCAATTCTTAAGTTATAGTTATGAACAGACTTCTATAGGAAATAAGAGAATGCAAAGTTTAACCATGGTTAGGGTATGCTGTAAAATATTTCTATGAACAGGTGGTCCACAAAAGTAAATAGTCTTAAGTAAGCAATACGCCCTGAAACAGGAAAAAATAAAGCTGTTTTCTGTAATGAACTTTGACTGAAAAAGTGAGTGCTGAAGTTTTCCTGAACTCTTTTCTAGAGCATGCTACCCTTTTTGCTAACCTGTAAAAACAGGTAGAGGAACAGCAACTTACAGAAGGAGATTTACCATTGAGAAAACCTGAACCAAGATTCAGGGCAAGCAGCAGCTGCCTAAAAATGCATTAATATTTCACTGGCAGAGAGCCTTCTTCCTGTAGTGATTGTTTATTCTTTTTGTTGCTGGGAGTAATTAGCTAGAGCAGTCACTTGCAGCTGTTAGATACTCTGAGCTCCAGCGGAGATCATCGAAGCTTTGTGTGCGTTTAGGTTGTTTGGAAACCAGTGAGTCTCCGGAGTAGTTTACATCAGGGAGTGCTTTTGGCAATTGGTGGGACCACTGAAAGAAGTGAGATAAACTTATGCTTTTAATTTTCAGTTGAGCAGCTGGGGTCTTACTGCATAATCCAATCTAGTGTGTTTTAAAAAAAAAACAAAAAACAACAACAACAACAACAAAAAAAACAAAATCCAAACCAAAAAAAACCAGCACACAACCCACCAGACTGACCTGTGTGAATTTCCTAGGTTTTATTGTCTGTACATCCAGAGGATGTACGGTTTTGACAGAAAACCCCCTAAATGCCCATCAGGCCAGGTGAACAATTATTGCAGCATCTCCTTTTTCCCTTGTGTATATAAAGACATTTGTATAGAAAACTGTTTTCTGCAGTGATAGATGTGGGTATTTCTCACGTCGAATGAGACAAACAGGAGCATCAGTTGGTGGTTTTTTTCCTTCCTGTGGCATTGGAAAACAGAGCTAATAGAAAGCCATAGTTTAGTTTTAGTCTCCTGACCTCTGGTATCAGTATGCATATATCTGATTCAGAAAACAGGCAAACTTATTTACTGTTCATGACCCTATGCTTTGCAGCTAACTGCAACAAGACACCATGGAAGAAAGAGTTTCCCTTGCAGGTTATTCACACAAGCAACATGCAAGTTCTGCCTTGAAGTTCTATAGTTTGCTTCATACACCTTTGAGGAAATACTGTGTTTTGTGAATCTGTAATAACTTCTTTAGCTATTCAGATTTAATGTAACTGACAGCTCCTTTCAAAATGTGGAAGAACACCGAAGTTGAGAAGTCTTCATGCTCTTCAAGTATTTGAAAAGCACTGGTGGTGTTGCACTTTTGATTCTTTTAGTACTTTCATTTTTACCCCTGTCTGGCAAAGGAACCTCATTAACTCACTAGCAAACCAACAAAATGTATACATTTGATTGAAACATGGCTGGTTTCATTTGTTTTTTTTAAATCAGGCAGTTACAGTAGCTTTCCTATCCTGAAGTCTGGTCACAGAACTTAAAATTCAAAAATATTTGTCTTGATGGAGACGATGTGTTAAGTCTTATCAGTACAAAAGTTCTTTAAAGCATAATATTTTACATTTTGTGAGAAATGGGTTTTCCTGGAAAAGCTCTAATTTGCATTTCTGTTGACATAATACTTAAAATAATTTCAAAAGGAAAGAAAACCAATGTATGTGGAATTGAGGCTGAAGAATACTGAGGAGAAAGTACAGAGGAGTTCACAAAATTATTAACTTCCGATGTCCTGGATTAAAATGTGTAATAATTCATATAGAAATGGGAAGCTAGTGGGTGATTTTCTTCTGGGTTTTTAAAAGTCTGTTGGTTACAAAACCATGGCTATGCTCAATCATTGCATGCACAGTAATGTGTTGTAATTCATGTCTCCTTTCTACCTTGAAATTGTGGCAGTTGTAATAGCTAAATGTTTAAAAATTTAGAAGGTGTAGTTTTAATAAGCTCTGGAAATATTAATGTATACTTTAGAAAGGTCTGCAATCTCAGCAAAAAGTGGTTTGTCTTCATTAAAGAAACATTTGGAAGATGCATAAAGAGCAGAAACTATCTGCTCACTCAGTCTATAATTGTTTATACCTATCTGCTTGCTGTACATAACAAAAATATCTACAGAGAGTACGATGTAAATGAAAGTATGGATTATCCTTGAAAGTGGTATTACCATATGTGAGTATATTGTGTTATTCCGTAAAATGTAAAGCAAACTCTACTGTGCTGTAGGATAGAGCATTTTATACAGGTTCCAATTTTTGGAAGGAGTGGCTTTTTCTCATCAAGATGAGGAAAACAATGTCACTTGTTTGAGGTCTGTACAAGCATTTCACATTACACAAGAAAAAGATACTACAGCTAATTACTTCAAAATTTATTGCATTTTAATTTTGGCTGCTATGACCTTTTCTTTCAAGACACATACTGATCGGACAAACTGATGATCAGTAACACTGAAAGGGAGCATTATTCTAGAGCTTGCATTCCTCTTCTGATCACAGCAGTTTGCATTCCCAATCAGTTAACTAGAGTGTGTATAGGAACTAATGAGCACAGGAGGATAAATGCCAAAAAGTCCTCTCCTGATGAGCCACAGATATGGCTTCTACTTCCCATTTCAGGTGCAGTTAGTTACTCAGGACATCTCCTATATAGCTGCATTCACTAGTAACTAGCAAGTAAGCATCTGAGTTAAGAAAATCTGAAAAAACAGAAAAATCTGCTTTTGAGAACCAAAGTCTAAGAAATTTCTTCATCTTTTTGTTCAATGAGCATACTTTGGACAAGACACTGGTCCAAGCTAAAGATTTGATTTAGTAGTAGTAGTCTTTGCTGCTGGCAAGTGAAATACCACTTAAAGGTGTGTATCTCATATTCCACTAGGGTTTTCCAGAACTGTCCCTGGACTTCCAGTATGCCTGTTCCCCTATTTTGCTCATGCAAAATGCTGTATGGATTTTTATTGGGGGATTGTTATTTTTCCCTTGTTTTGCGTCTCAGTTCTGCACTTCCTCTTAAATGTAGCTCTTCAGTGCTTCTGATTTTTATTTTTAATGTTAGATTTTCTAATGAAAATCCATGAGGAGACGTTGTTAATTTTACGGAGAATCAAAAAAAGGAGTTTCATTTATCTCTAATTTCCTTTTTGAGGCTTCTGAGGCCAAAGTAATTTCATGTCCACTAGTACTGTGTGGTTAATTGAAGTTCCCTACATCTGATATTTTTCCAAAGAATAAGCAGTATTCATGCAGCACTAGTGCTAATCTGGCTTCATATATTCTGTATTAGACGCTTCTAGAACAGAGATGATTAGTGGCCATGAAATGTTTTTCTCTCTGCTTGAGAAATAAATAACAAATATAAATCTTGTCAGTATCAGTATTGTACATGGTATGTTTGAAAATCTATCCAACAAAGCATGAATGAAGATTTTTAATTGCTAAGCAATCATTATAATCTAGATGTAAATCAAATATAATCACTAGTAAAGTGTTGTCCCCTTTAAAGCTAAATATATTCTTTAACACTGGGGTAAATATGCTCATTACAAAACCAAACTCAAATGTGACCTGCTCATGTCAATTTTACATTTTCAAGCTTTTATAACTGGGATACAATTGAAGTTAAGTGTTCAGGCCTCCAAGGTTCCTTGCATCTACATAGTGCTGTGTCGTTAACTTTCCTGGTTTGTAAAAATGTGTCTTACGCCAGCCAAAACTGCCATTGCAGGGACCTTAGAGGGTGGGGGAAAAGCAGGGAGGGAGATTGTGGGTGTTTTGTGAACCCTTCAGCGAGCACTTCAAAGTCAACTTGACCTCCTATGTCCAAGTGCTCTTTTTCCTGTAGTTGTCCTTTTTTCTCCCCTAAGGAGGTTTAATTTATCATAAGCTGCATCCACCCCTTCTGTAAACAGTAGCTTCTTCCCTTAGATCACAGCAAAGCTTACAATAAGCTGTCAGAGATACTTGACCACCCCTTGTAGCAGTGCAGTCTCTCCCTCTACACGTATACCAGGCCACTGTTGGTCATGGCAGACATGAGGGAGGAGGCCGTTTCAGAAGAATAGCACCAACTCCAGATCCATAATAAGAAGTTTGAGGTCCTTCTTTTTTTCCTCCTATGCAGAAACTTGTCTCTTACAGTATAGCATGAAACTTAATGGTACTGTGTTGTGACTGATCCTTATTGCAAGCGTGAACTTGTGGCTGCTTGCCATGAGTCGGCAAGTGAGCCTGTGTTGTTTATGAAGACAAGAAATGATACTGCAAGGAGACAGAGAGGTGTGACTGCAGTTTGCACCTCTACTTCATTTGCCCAAAGGATCTCTGTTTTCTTTGTTGGTATTTCAGAAAAGTGACAAGGGGACACTAGCCAAATGCACTGTTAACAGATGTAGCGATGGCACTCAGACACCGAGTCTATCGTTCGTGCTTAAAACTTTCTTCTTAAACATATGCATTGCAGGAGGCCCACTACCATCAGAAAGTATTTGCTAATTGTCAGCCAAATGCTGAGTTGTTTTACTTGCTGTAGCGCTTTTAAATCAGAGCTGCTGTGTTATGGAAGGGTGGGTTAGCATTTATCCTTGACAGTCTTCTGCCAGAAATCCTGGGTGTCAGCGTGCACACTTCTAACACAAATAGGGTGATACCATCAGCCCTTGCTGAACGGCAGATCTAATTTTGCTAATGGGTCTCTCTCATTGATACATCAGTCAGCTTTTGTTAAACTGACATCATAGCCTCTGCCTCTGTGAGGGCCTATATTTAATAGAGAGATTTAAGCAGGAGCCTATTAATGGCATTGCCATTATTCATCACCATAACTGTCAATTTCACTTACATAAAGACAATCACAGTTTAAACAAGGAAAACGAGCTGTGGCTGAAGTGAGGGACAGATCTGTGGCCCCAGTTTTTTGTATTCTGCTATGACGGAGCAGAGGCAGAGGGGGATATTCTGGCTGCCAACACTCTTTACTGATAGGCATTATTAGGGTGCCTAACAATCTGGGTGCTTAAATACTTCGCAAACATCCACACCTGTATGAATATTGACTCTGGCTTGCCAGATGGACTCAAATTGGGGCAGTCCCCTGGTTTTTGTGGCTGCTGTGCAGATGACTAACACAGGGGGAGACAGCTCCTGTATGACATCTGGGTGTCCCTGGCCAGACTGTGAGCTGGAGCAGAGCAGACCTGCTTCATCAGTGGCTCAGTTTGAGGAAGGAGGTTTCTGTTTCATTTCTTAAAAGGAATCTCCGATCTTTTACATAATCCAAAGTTACTCTGGTGTGGATTGTTAAGATTTTTCCAGCTGGTACTATATAGTGGGAGAAGTCATGATGGAAGGAGGTAATCTGGTAAAGTGGTGTTCTCTGTTTAGCAAGTATCCCAGAGGCTGTAGCCACTTGTCTCTCTAGCAGCCTGTGTGTCAGTCGGCATGCACGTAAACTGTACAAAGTGCTGTTTTTCACATACTTGTCCAGCTGTGCAAAGAAAGTAAATTATTCAGACTTGCTCCTGGAGTGGGAAAAAAGCCTGTTTCTTAATACAGCCAATATATCACACGCATGCTGTTGCAGAAATCATGCTAACCAAAATATTTTTTACAGCTGGTGTATGCACATGTGTGCATGTGAAGTTTCATGTCACGGAATATTTTGACCTTGTTGTGTTAAATCTCGGTAACCAACTGGTATCTGAAAATTGGGAGCACCTCTGGCATTTCTCAGGTCAGAAGAATGCACCATTCTAACAGGCAATCAAACTCAGTCCTGTCCGTTCTCCTTCCACATGTCTATGCTGATTGTGTATCCTGTGGAAGTTTGCCTTTGCATGATCATTTGAAGGCAATTTTTGTAATTGTACTGAATACGTCTTTAAATCCATAACACCAAAGGTTTTTTTTATAAAGAACTGAATAATTTATTGTGCAAAACTTCAGCAATAAATGATGAAATTTGATTGTTATGGGATCATATCCGACCAAGGTAATGCAAGGGTATGGCACCATCTACCAATACAGCTTTCTTCTGCTGTCCTGAAATGCCAGTGCTTCCTTTTGCATGCTGGTATCTAAGAAGATAATCAAATCCAGAGCATTTACTTCTCACATAATTAGTTAATGTGTATGTTTGGTTGAGGGTGCAGAAGTGGGAGAAGGAATACTTACTCCCATAGTTATATGTATATGAGACCAATAAATCATTTCTGAAACACTCCCTTAAATTGAAGTCCATAAATTCACAGAGAAGAGCTTTTGCTATACAGAAATAAGGCTGAAGGTAATCCTATGTATGTACTTATGTATCCTAATGTAGGCTTTCCAAATTTTTTTATTACTTTCTATAGGAATAATTTGGAGGTTTTCATGTGCTGGGTAAAGTGTCATCTGAATCTATTGAAACTCTTCAGATAATCTCAGTGAAGCTAATCCAAGAAGAAGAATGACCAAAAAAGCCACCGCTTCTTTGGATAATAAAATTTTTATTAACAATATTTGGTGTAGCCATTGGTATTTCTGGAGACAAAAGGCTCGATTTTAGTAAGTGTTGTCCTATGCCTGCCATTGCGCTAATAAAAGCATAGTATTACTCTTGGCCTGTCAGTCCTTCTGTCAAGGGAATCCAACTGTCCAAAACCATGATAGGTTTCAGTGTTTAGAACAGAAAACCTTCTGATTTGGTTTTTCTGTTAATTGTTTAATCTTACCAATAAAAATACAAGGGACCAAGCAGGATTCCCACAGATAACAGCCTTCAAGCAAAGTTGGTTTTTAGGAAAAATTACTCAGTCGACTGGTACAAATTACTCAGCCCTGGCACTTCATATCCTGACCAGTATGAGAAAACTTAGCCATGTTTTTGTAAATCAGAGCACTGTAATATTGTGCATCCTCTGGTTACATATATTTATTCAGTAAACTGTCATTATTTGAGTACTTCCTGCGTTTTCCATGGTTATGCAGATTAGGGTGTCTAGGCCAACTTCCAAAAACTTAGATTTATTGATACATGTTTTCAAACATGAAATTTTGCTTTATTTCCGTATTAAAAAAATACATAAAATGATGCAGAAGTAAAAGATTGTTTTGGTTCAAGAAACAATTGTGGGTATTTTAGGAAAAGAGCAAATCTGGCACTTTTGTCTTAAAATAAAAAAATCTTTCCATAAAAGAGCAATTTATATACCTTTAAAATAATTCAACTAAAAATATAACATTTGTCTAGAGGCAAATCAGTTGTTGCACATGCTGCTTAAAGAAAAAAGATGTTTTGGTGGATATCATAGTGTAGTACCTACTACCTCTTTTGAAGCTTTGGTTTGTTTCAGCCATTAAGTGGCTTGAAATGGAATATACATTGATGATTTTATGTGGGAAATATATGAATCTATTTAAGTGAACTACTTCTTGAAGATCAGTGCCGTCCAGATATAAGGTTTTTAGAAAGTCATGAGACATGGGCTACATTCTCGTTTTCTTACCACAGCCTTTATGAAGCAATTGCAGTTCTGTTGCCAGGGGCTTTGTTTTCGCTTGTGCAGTCAAAACAAGAAACCTTGCTAGCATTTGTTAAAGGCTCACCGAAAAAAGTGAGTGGCAGAGGAAAGAAAATGTGTAAATGAATATCTTAGTCAAACTCGTACTCCTACTGTCTTTCTCTATGGAAAGTCCATTTTAATATAGAAATATCTCTGAACAACAGTGACTTCAAAAGATGATGAATAAAAAAAAAAAACAAAACCCCAAACCTTGAATCTGAATTTTTTAGGTATTGTACTTTCTACCTTAGGTTCTGGAACCCCAGAGACAGAGCCCATGACCCATTTAGAGGCTTGTAACCCTGCTTATGATCTGTGGCTCTTAAACGTCCATCTGCAGTGGCTTTCTGCTGTTTCTCTGGTTGTCCTGTGCAAATAAAACTTGTAACATTAAGGTGGGAATCACTGGCTTCTATTTCAGGAATTGCTCCTTCCCTAGACAGGCCGTTTGGGAACAAAGAAAACGTGCCAGTGTTACTGGCACAGTCTTTTTCTCAGCTGTCAACTAGAAAAGTTGAATTTTCGTGGTGCTCCATAATTGGCATCTGAAGACATGTTTTGAGGACCTGGGATGGGTGTGGTAGGACCCATGAGGGCCTTGTGGGTAGCAGCTCCATCCATGGAGAGCTGCTCGCAGCACGGAGGCTTCACACACCTATTCTTACCATTTACTCCAGTTGCCAAAATACTCCCATGGGGGAGAAAAGAAAGAAGAAAAGTGCCTTTGATTAGGAACAGTTGCTGACTTTTCTAAATTAAACCATTACTGCAACTTACTTCACACATTAGTGAAATCAGCCTTTTGAAATGTTATAAATACTTTGCAACACAGTCAAGAAACTGGAGCCATTTTGTTTTCCTACATTTCATGTTGGTCTCTGTATGGTTTGAGATGTAATTTACTGTTTTCTCTGAACTCCTGCGTTTCTGATGATTCTCAAATATAAATTCCAAGGGAGGCTAATTTCCTGTGTGTGGCAATGAGCATGTGTGACACAAAGATAAATTGTATTTATGTTTAGATAGGCAAGGCAAGAGAACAGGAGATGGCATCAGCTCTTTTTTCAAGATTTTGTGAATTACTTTTGGCCCTCTTAATCAGCTTATGTTAAAGCAGAATTTAGGGCACAGTACTGCAGAAATGCTTTATTTTTATCTGAAGTGGATCTTACAGATTTGTTTGCGTGTGTGTTCCTGTGTTACAAGCAATGCAGCCTTTACAGAAAATGAAACAATGTGATTATCATAGTTTTTGTGGGTTTTTCCTATTGTCAACAGGGGCTAACTGTATGGAGAGAAATGGAAAGATTCCTTAAGGAATATACACGCAAGCTATATTGTTAGAAACTTCTTGTGTCTTTATATGTTAGCAAAAAATAATTAAAGATGAGCTAAAATTGTTTATGCAATTTAAAGCTCTTGAAAATAAAATTTGTATTAAAAGTCACTGAAATGATATACATGTGGTTTATATATAAAACAAAGTTTGAGCAGTGTTGGGACTCTTAATGGTATTTAGAATTTAAAAGTATCAGTTCAGCCTAAATACAAAATCTAAACAATCTGTGTGATCAACTTTTGATTTTATTTTTATTTTTCCCCCTTACACTATTTGTGCAAGCCGGCTAACCCTTGAGGGCCAAGGGGGCAAGCGTCTAACTTACTAGCTCAAGTCAACGTTTTAAAGCAGTATACAGTAGTTAGTCACATATGCTGAAATTAGTCATGTGCTTATTTTGCATTGACTTAAAGCCTCCTTTTAAGAGCAAATAGACAATATAGTATACATTTGGGTCACTGGAGAAGCTGTTTCAGAAAAGGCTGCATGTGCAGTTGTTCATCGGCAGTAATCACCAGCAGTAGGTGGTATAGGAGATATAGGGAGGAGCTAACTCCTCTACTCTCTTCTATACCTAGATCTGACTTTAAGCTTGGGGGGCTTCTGAGGAAGAAATCAGCATTACTGCTGGAACAGGCTTAGGATGCATATACAAAATGTCTTTGCCTAACAGTGTTTACAAGGTGCCTCGTTTTATCAACAAAATCAGCCAAGTATGCCATTTATTTTGTTAAGCATTAAAGGTGGCAGGAACTACCCTAAGAAAAGGCATAGACCGGAATATATGTCTGCTGTCATTTGTTTTGAAGGAATGCTTTCCCTTCAGTGTCTCAGCTCAGCTTGTGTAACTTTTTGTTCATTCTGTCTTCTCTGTGTAGTGGGAAATTGAGGCACAGCTGAGGTGAAAACAGTTGTTCAAGGTCATGCAGGGAAACAAACCATCTGAAAATCTTGTTCTTCCAGTGCTTTAGCCATTGGAATGGCTGAGAACCCTCCAAGAAGACAAATTGAGCTTAAAGTGGCAATTTAAAACCATTTCTGTCTACTCCATTGCTCTGCTTTACAGACCAATTTGTTATTTCTTCACTGTAAGAATGTAAATTGGGAAGACATTTGCAGATGAAAATTTCTTCACAGTGGCATTTCAATTGCCTTGTTGGTGTAAGGCTCTTCATCCTTATAATTTAAGTGGTAAAAGTTCCCTGCAAATATGTGAGGTAAACTGGTAAATCAGCAGTGCACATTTTTGCTTTTAATCTCCAGGAAAGTGGTCATGTTTGTGGTTTTGCTGCAGTATCTTTCCTTAAATGCTTACTAAGTCTCAGCTGCTGCTTTAATTTTTTTTTTTTTTTTTTTTTTTTTTTTTTTGTAGAAGAAGCTGTTTTTTCCGTACAGATGAGGGACAGCTTTATATCTGCATTCATAGACTGATGAAGAGGCCATACCAGAAACACTGATCAGGGAGTGAGTAATGCTTTTCGTTAATGATGGTGTAGGATTAGATAAAAGAAATCTTTAAAGCTCCATTCCTGTTCTGTTTCCAAATGGACTTGAAACTCTTACGGGTTTTTATTCACAAATCATGAAGCCTACAGGTTCCATTACTTGTCTTACTGTGCTTTGTAATAGCAGAGACAGTTCTATTGTTAGCCATAACTATGATGATTTATACACCAAGACATTTAATGCTCTTTTTCCAGTACCTAGGGGATAAATAAAAATATTACCCTAAAAAGGGGATATACATGGATGCACTTTACTCCAAAATAAGTAAATAACATTCCAATTTGTTTAATTCTTTAAAATTCTTTGGAGTTGTTTTTATCCAGCTTGGAAGGAATAACTGAATATTGAAGACAGACTTAGTCTTTGCACCTGAGATACATTTATTTCTGTATTTGCATTGAATAGACTTAGAGGAGACTCCAGCTCAGTATTGGCTAAAAGACCATGAGGATTCAAGTGTACATGATGTGGATTTTCTCTTCAATAAGAGGAGAGATTGTTGCAGATCTTGTAGTAGTTTAACATTTAGTCATTGTATCATTTCCCATTGCTGACATTCACGCAATGTCTTGTCCCGCCAGTGTTCTAGGGATTATTTGTACCATGTTCTTGAGGAAAATATGGGATGGCATTTTGCATGGTGTGAGATATTTAAATCATCTTTTTCCAACTTATATTGGTATGGTAGGATATGGAAGAGGCAGCAGTTTGGTACAAAGCTGTAAATAATCAAAGCTGTCTGGCAGCAACTTGAAAAAAAGGTAACGTTTGGGTCATTGCATCTCATCCTCTGTAATCAAAAAGCGTCTATAAACCAGAACGATTTACAAAATTTCTGTTTGTGGAGCAGAGACAAAAAGTGCTGTTTCATCCTGATTGTGAAATACTACAAACCTATCACAAGAACGGAACAGGAGACATCAAGAGTATTGACAGTGTCCTAAAAGCACAGTCATTGCAAGGACTTCATAAAATATTCTGGAAGGTGTGTTTAAGTTGGACTTCAAGCAACTTTGTGAAGCGCTATAGAGTAGCGTGCAAGAAACAGGCAATGGCAGACCAGTCTCAGCTCTGAAGCCTACAACAGAATTCCCTTATGTATGCCTTTTAGCTGTTCAAAACGCAATAGCTTCTTATACGATTACACAGTTTTCATGGACCGTAGAAATGTGTTGAATCAACTTGCATGGTTTATACTTCTGTATATAAGGAAGATAACATGCAAGTTGAGTGGTTGTATGTGTTCATATGTACTATATATTTACATCTTTTGATATTTTGCACTCTTAATTTTCAGCTTGGATGGAACTGGAGTTTCTTCCTGTCTGAGTAGTAAGCCTGATGAGAGGATTTTAAGAATCCAGATGTTTGCACATCAGTTTAAAATAGAAATCCTATACCTTGACCTTAAAGTTCTTGCAGCCATTAAAATATGGTCATGCATGACCATACAAATGAACACAGTTTCTTGGGGGCCCTCCTCAAAGGATGAAGACTGCTTGACAGAGATGGGATACATCTGACAACGTGGGGCAGGAGCCTCTTTAGAAAGAGGCTTGCTAATTTTGTGAAAAGACCTTCAAACTAGGGGAGGTTTCCCATAACCTGAAGCAAGTGAGGGCTCCATGAGCAGAACAGAGGTATCCAGGGGACTGCAAGACTGGGGGCAGTCACAAATGCGTAAAGGAAATGGAAGACAAGCTGTAAACAAGGAATAACCTTGGGTGGCTCTTGGAGGCCACCCTTGCAATGGGAGGGTACCCATTGCCTGAGTGTGGAGGGTGGGGTGAGGGAAGTCAACACTCAGCTGCAGCTGAAACTGCTGAGGCAATGAAGGGCACAGAGAAGCTTTCCTGTTGTCTATCGACAATAAAAGGAAAGGCTAAGGAAAATGTAGCCCTTCTGCTCTATGGGGGCAGGATACCTTATGACAAAGAAAGGGAAAATGGTCAAAGTGCTCAACTGTTTTGTTGGTGGTGGTTTTGTTTGTTTTCACTGATAAGGCCTGCCCTTGGGTCCCTGAGCCTCCTAGCAGAGTCTGGGGGAATGACATTACCCACAGGGAAGGTGGATGGAGTTAGGTAGCATTTCATCCACTGGGACAGAGACAAATCTGGCACCTTGGATTCACCCAGGAGTGCTGTGGGAGCTGACTTATGTCACTGGAGGCAGCTCTGTACCTGGTTAACACATGGCTCAGAGGCTGGTGCTGTCAGGAATTTTGGTGGGTTTTTTTTTTTTTACCATGTGGCAGTCTACACGGCACCGGGCCTGCTGGCAGCAGATGGAGTTCCACTGTCGTCAAGAGGGAAAAGGATTCTTGCTCATGAGTTGGCGAGCCTCATCAAGAGGGCTTTAAATTAGATTCGAAGGGGGAAGGGGATGAAAGCAGACTCCCTAGAGATGAGCCTAGGGGTGGCATGCCAATGTTGGGAGCGAAATCGATAGCCCAGCTCAAGTGCATCTACTCCAGTGCACGCAGCATGGGCAGCAAACAGGAGGAGCTGGAAGCCATCGTGCAGCGGGACAGCTATGACATAGTCGCCATCACAGAAACATGGTGGGATGACTCGCATGGCTGGAGTGCTGCGATGGAGGGCTGTAAGCTCTTCAGGAGGGATAGGCAAGGAAGGAGAGGCGGTGGGGTGGCTCTGTGTGTTAGGGAGTGTTTTGATTGTATAGAGCTCAATGATTGTGATGAGAAGGTCGGGTGCTTATGGGGAAGGCCAACAAGGCAGATATCCTGCTGGGGGTCTGTTATAGACCACCCACCAGGACGAAGAGGCAGACGAAGCGTTCTACAAGCGACTGGCAGAAGTCTCGCAGTCGCAAGCCCTTGTTCTTCTGAGGGACTTCAACTTACTGGACGTCTGCTGGAAATATAACACAGCCAAGAGGAAACAGTCCCGGAGGTTCCTGGAGTGTGTGGAAGATAACTTCCTGACACAGCTGGTAAGGGAGCCTACCAGGGGAGGTGCCCTGCTTGACCTGATGTGTACAGACAGAGAGGGTCTGGTGGGAGAAGTGAAGGTGGGAGGCCGTCTGGGGCTTAGTGACCATGAAATTATAGAATTCTCAATTCTTGGTCAAGTAAGGAGGGGGGTCAGCAAAACCACTACCATGGACTTCCAGACGGCAGACTTTGGCCTGTTCAGGACACTGGTTGGGAGGGTCCCTTGGGAGATGGTCCTGAAGGGCAAAGGGGCCCAGGAAGGCTGGACCTTCTTCAAGAAGGAAATCTTGAAGGCACAGGAGCAGGCAGTCCCCATGTGCCATAAGAAGAGCCAGCGGGGAAGATGACAGGCCTGGCTGAGCAGGGAGCTTTTGCTGAGACTCAGGGAAAAAAGGGGAGTTTATCAACTTTGGAAGGGGCAGGCAGCTGAACAAGTATGCAAGGACCTCGTTAGGCCATGCAGAGAGGGCATTAGAAAGGCAAAAGCCCAGCTAGAGCTCAGCCACAGTCATAAGGGACAACAAAAAATGTTTCTACAAATACATTAACAACAAAAAGAGACAAAGAGAATCTCCATCCTTTACTGGATGTGGGATGTCACCAAGGATGAGGTAAAGGCTGAGGTACTTAATGACTTCTTTGCCTTAGTCTTCAATAGACACACCAGGTATCCTCAGGGTATTCAGCTCCCTGAGCTGGAAGACAAGGATGGAGAGCAAAATAAACTCTCCATAATCCAGGAGGAAGCAGTTAATGACCTGCTATGCCACCTGGACACTCACAAGTCTATGGGGCCTGATGGGATCCACCCAAGGGTGCTGAGGGAGCTGGTGGAGGAGCTTGCCAAGCCGCCCTCCATCATTTATCAACAGTCCTGGTTAACGGGGGAGGTCCAGGATGACTGGAGGCTTGCCAACATGACGCCCATGCACAGGAAGGGCCGGAAGGAGGATCCGGGGAACTACAGGCCTGTCTGCCTGACCTCGGTGTGCGGGAAGATCATGGAGAAGTTCATCTTGAGGGCGCTCCCAGGGCACGTGCAGGTCAAGCAAGGGATCAGGCCCAGCCAGCATGGGTTCATGAAGGGCAGGTCCTGCTTGACCAACCTGATCTCCTTCTATGACCAGGTGACCCGTCTAGTGGATGAGGGAAAGGCTGTGGATGTTGTCTACCTGGACTTTAGTAAAGCCTTCGACACTGTCTGCCATAGTATTCTCCTGGAGAAGCTGGCTAATCATGGCTTAGACAGGTACACTCTTCACTGGGTAAAAAACTGGCTGGATGGCCGAGCCCAGAGAGTTGTGGTGAATGGAGCAAAATCCAGCTGGCAACTGGTCACAAGTGGAGTCCCCAAGGGCTCAGTTTTGAGATCGGTCTTGTTTAATATCTTTATCAACAATCTGCTCCCTCGGCAGGTTTGCAGACGACACCAAGTTCGGTGGGAGTGTTGATCTGCTTGAGGGTAGGAAGGCTCTGCAGAGGGATCTGGACAGGCTGGATTGATGGCCCCAGGCCAATTGTATGAGGTTCAACAAGGCCAAGTGCCGGGTCCTGCACTTGGGTCACAACAACCCCATGCAACGCTACAGGCTTGGGGATGAGTGGCTGGAAAGCTGCCCCGCAGAAAAGGACCTGGGGGTGCTGGTCGACAGCCGGCTGAAGATGAGCCAGCAGTGTGCCCAGGTGGCCAAGAAGGCC
Source organism: Gavia stellata (assembly GCF_030936135.1). Taxonomy (NCBI): domain Eukaryota; kingdom Metazoa; phylum Chordata; class Aves; order Gaviiformes; family Gaviidae; genus Gavia; species Gavia stellata. The sequence goes on from NC_082637.1 coordinate 76,753,374, forward strand.
AACGGCATCCTGGCCTGTATCAGAGACAGTGTGGCCAGCAGGAGTAGGGAGGTGATCGTGCCCCTGTACTCGGCGCTGGTGAGGCCGCACCTCGAATCCTGTGTTCAGTTTTGGGCCCCTCACTCCAAGAAGGACATTGAGGTGCTGGAGCGTGTCCAGAGAAGGGCGACGAAGCTGGTGAGAGGTCTGGAGCACAAGTCTGATGAGGAGCGGCTGAGGGAGCTGGGGTTGTTCAGTCTGGAGAAGAGGAGGCTGAGGGGAGACCTCATCATTCTCTACAGTTACCTGAAAGGGGGTTGCAGAGAGGTGGGTGTTGGCCTCTTCTCCCAAGCGACAAGTGACAAGACAAAAGGAAATGGCCTCAAGTTGCACCAGGGGAGGTTCAGGCTGGATATTAGGAAAAGTCTCTTTACTGAGAGAGTGGTGAGACACTGGAACAGGCTGCCCAGGGAAGTGGCGGAGTCACCATCAGTGGAGGCGTTCAAGGAACATGTGGACGTGGCATTGTGGGACATTGTTTAGTGGGCATGGGGGTGTTGCATTGATGGTTGGACTTGATGATCTTACACGTCTTTTCCAACCATAGTGATTCTGTGATTCTGTGATCTTTGAAAGGTCATGGCACCTGCGGAGGTTCCTGATGAAGGGGAAAAAGGCAAATGTTGCACCCATTTTCAAGAATGCCAAGGAGGGGATCCTGTGTAATGAGAGGCTGGTCAGTCCCTCTGCACCTCTGGGAAGACCATGGAGCAAATCCTCCTGGAAACCACTTCCAGCCACAGGAAGGAGGAGAAAGTGGCTTGGAGCTGCCGGCACAGGTTTGCCAACAACAGATCTTTTGCATCCTGCGTACCCAACTTCTCCTGTGATGAGGTGACTGGCACTTGTGGATGCAATGGGTGTTGTATACTTTGACTTTAGCAAGGCCCTTGTCGGACTCTTCCATAGTTTTCGTCTCACCAAATTGGTGATATAAGTAAATGTGAAAGTAGGTGGAAAGTTGGGTGGGACTGATGGGCTTAGAGAGAGGCGATGAGTGAAATCTTTCTGGGATGTCTCTACTTGGAGATATTCAAACCTCAACTGGACAAGTTCCTGAGGAACCTGATCTAGATGAACCTGGTTTTACCAGGGTGTTGAATCAGGTGATTTCCAGAGGTTGCTTCTAATATGTATGTATGTTCCTGTGCTTCCATGAAGTACCAGTAAAATTGTCACTTTTTTAACTTGTCCTCAGGCAGAGACGTTTGTAACCATCCAAGACTGATTTTTATCTGCCCAGATAAGCTGAGTGCTTCATTACCACCGTACAGGCACAGGTGCGGATAATATAATGTTGCAGTTTCTGATGCCACAAGCTACCACTTCTACGTTTATAGTAGCTTCCACAGCAGTGAAGTGTAGCTGGAAAAATGAGAGCCGTAGTACTGCTTGAAAGGCTTTTGCAGATCACTGTGTCATACTTCACTTTTTGCATACTTTATAGCAGGAACTATATTTGGATAAGGAACTACCCTTGTAGTCTGCTCCCAGCAGTCTTTCCTTTCACCCTCCTGTGCCTTTTTCAGGCATGTGCTTGCATGTTACTGCATGCATACTGTCTTTGCATGGTTGTAATAAAATTGATATTGCCTACAATCATCTCATTTCCATGTGTATTGTGCTTTAAGGGAGCACATCTGCAATGAATCAGTTAGCTGGGAGCCTAGTGTGTGTGCCATCTCATCATTAGGTGCTCAGAAAGGGTCTGTGGTGTACTGTACTGCTAACTCTGATACAGGAAGGTGACCTTCACAATCAGAAAGGGGACTGTGCTGCTCTACACCCTGTGTCATGGAAGGAAGTCCTAGAAATTATGGGAGAAGAAGGATAATTGTGTGGAAATGGCTTTTGTCTTGCAGAAAACTGCTGATAATTTAACATGGATAGCTAATCTTGCCATTAAAATACCGTGTGGAAAGTGTCAATTGCAAGCTATTCTTTTTTTTTGGCACAAGTCTGTCTATCTGACATCAAGATGATTATACCCTTTTTAAAAATATGCATGTATCAATTACAGAATTGTAATTTAAATATCTTAAGTTAATTCTTCTTCCATGAGCAACTAAAAAGCCTATTTCAACAATTTTATTTAATTATTTAAATCAATTTTACCCTGGTTATTTTGCTGGTGCTAATCTAGGTTTCAACACGCTTTGCGCGGCAGTTCTGCTTGTGTAGGGAATGAGCCCCAAAAAGAGGTTTTGCCACAGAAAACTGTCCTGAACTTGTGTTCCAACTCTCCCTTCTGCAGCCCTCGTGGCACACCTCCAGATCTCCTCTGCACAACTAATCCTCTCCTTGATTTCGTCAGTCTCCCATACCTCTATTAAACTTTTATGGGAGGGGTTGGTACATAGTCTATAATGGAAAAATCAGCTTAAGGCTTGCAGCAGATGACTTATGTAGCAGGAAGTAGTAGCATATTTCTTGCTTCTTCAGGGCTGGGGTGAGGGGAGATGGAGAAGGGAGAACAGGTATTTTATTAGGAAAGGGTGAAGGGACTTGCTGGTTTTTGGATTTCACCTGTGTTATAAACCATTGCACAGGCTGTTGAAAGGTCTGGATTCAAAGGAAGCTGTTAAAAGAAATAACCTTTCTTTCTGAGTTTTGTGGAACCAGTAGACAATGGAGCTTTTAAAAGCAATGAATTTTATTTACAAGTACAGCAATTCTTTTTCAATTGCTGGTGTTTTCCACTGTGGGTGTCTTTACTCGTCTCAAATTTGAATCAATAACAACAGTAGGTGAAATGGCTCGTTCTCTGTTGTCCTGATGGGTTGAAAGGTTTGTTATGTGTATGTGTGTTTTGTCTTTAGTCTGTTACTGTCCCTTTGAAGAGAGAATGGCAGTCATATGCTGGACAACTCACTGCTCTTAGTAGGATGCTTTTATAAGCATATATATTGCATATATGACACCTGAAAGAAATGCTGAGCTTATCAGTTTTCAGTTAATTCATTTAATGGCTAGAATCTGAGGAAACTAGTTGCACTGTACATAAGTTTGGGGTGACAAGACGACTTTTTGTATGTGTGCAACAGAAGAGGGGAGGACCAAGTTAGTCTGGTAGATGACAGACTACAGGGTAAGAGAGTGAATGCTCCCTTGTCATTTTTGATGGCTTAAACATGTGGGAATCAGCTTGAATTTTATTTCCTTAAAGGGTTATAGTTTTTTCCTGTTTCAGCTGCTTACTTGATATCTCTGTTTACATCCATTCTAAAGGGGGATACCATACTCAACCTCTTCTGGAACATGCAGGTTATTACACGTGTCTTAAAATTCATAACAAATGCTCACAGTTGCTTTGACTGTTGTATCTGTGTTTTGCTAAGAAACCAAGTGACGTAGTTACTTTTGAAAACGCTAAGTGCTTTATGTTGCTGTATCTTTCTAAGTGAAAACTGGGGTTTGTTTCATAAAGAACACCTTGTTTATTTCCTCCAGCTGTAGTTGTGAGGCTTCCTTAGTGCCAAAGCACTCTGGTTCCAGATGGTAGAATATTTCAAGCAACTGAAAAGAGCTGGACGAGATAGAAATTCCTATTTTAAAAGCAACAGAAAACATGACATTTAAATTCTGCATTGTGTGTGGAGCTGGACTTTAACAAAAAAAAAATCAGATGCCACAGATGACTAGATGACTTCGTAGTTCAGATGTGTTTGCATATGGTCAAGACTTGTTCGTATACTAGGTGAGTCCAACATCACTGTAGTTTGTTCTCCATGGGACTGCTTCTGGCATAAAATGAAGGATACTTGCAGTGTTGTTAGATTGGCAGGGTATTGTTAAGAGATACACAGCTACTTCTCATCTTAAAATAGCTGTAGAAAATAGGTCAGTTCTGATTATGGAAACTATCAGCTCCAGATTTTCACTGCCATCCCCCAGAAATACACAAGGTGTAGTTGGAAGGCAAGTTTGGCTAGCCTTTTCTATTTTTCAAAGGCTTCATCTATGAACACAGGGTAGAAAGGGTCAGCACAACTGAAAGAATTTACCAGCAGACAGAGAAGACAGCCTAGACCTGAAAGAGCTGAGTTTCTTTGCTACAAGGTCTTGCTTAAGCAGAGCTTGCTAGCCTAAATGCTGCCTCCTGCTATGTTCCAGAAAACAGGATGTATTGCCTTCTTTGTGGCAAAACAGAGCTCTGTCAAAAGGCATTTCCCTCACTGGTCTCCCGATCTAACAGGAGCAATCTGCAAGAGCCCCTGTTCTCAGCTAGCCTTGGTTCAAAGGGTTGGCACAACTTACAGACTTAAGGCTTCTGTCTCTAAGACAGATAAGGGCTTTGTGACCTGCTACATATCTGTATCCTAAAAAAGAAAAGCAGTGAGTTGCCCACAGCTACCTGAAAGCAGAATTACTTAACACAACTATTTATGATACATGTTAAGTATAGACATAAGACAGCAGTTGTGTAGAACAGCCTCCCAAACTAGCAGAGAGGTATGATGCTCAAAAGCTATGGTTCTTGATGTTAGGTCTCTGGACCTATCTCTGATAAAATCACATTCTGGGTAAATTCTGTGTTTGTTTTTGGGGGCATCTTTTAAGAATGTACTTTTTCAGCCACAACACTTTAAAAATTTGAGGAAGAATAACCTGACTGGAATGCAAAGTAAAGTGTTGAGTACTGCAGTCTTACCCATGTTATTTCTCCATGGATCACCATTTCTACCTTTTAAAGTTCCTGTGTTCCCACATCAAGTATAGTCTGGCCTCAACCTGAGTTGTGTGCACCTCAGATTAAATTAGGTGCTGTTTCTGCAGCCTGTAACATACCAAGAGTCAAATTAAGGAATCATTAAAACCTGGAGATCAGTATCTATAGGAAATAGCTTCTTTTAAAAAGGGAGCTCTTAGCATTTTCTTATTTGCATACAAGCTTTTCAACCTTCATAATTATTCATAAGTGTTTATGGTTTACAGTATTTATACTGTGTTTTTTTTTAAACTGATGTGTTGTAGCTGCATGTTAATGGTGAAATATTTTCTGCCTCATGCAGATTACCAAGCCATTTGTAAGGGAGAGGCTTGCTTGTATATGGTATGTAAAGCACATCTAAGAATGATGGTTAACACTGAATCTTTCATATTAGATTAGTCCAACTTTGAGCCACATCTAGACTGGGATTTTCCAGTTCCTGTCTCCCACTAGTTCTTTGTCGCTGTTCTGAAGCTGTCTTGGGTTGGAAGGGACCTTTAAAGATCATCTAGTCCAAGTCCCCCTGCAATAAGTAGGGACATCTTCAACTAGATCAGGCTGCTCAGAGCCCTGTTCAACCTGACCTTGAATGTTTCCAGGGATGGGGCATCTACCACCTCCCTGGGCAACCAGTTCCAATGTTTCAGCACCCACACTGTAAAAAATTTCTTCCTTATATCTAGTCTGAATCTATCCTCTTTCAGTTTAAAACCATTACCCCTTGTCCTATCGCTACAGGCCCTACAAAAAGTCTGTCCCATTCTGTCTTATAAGCCCCCTTTAAGTACTGAAAGGCTGCAATAAGGTCTCCCCAGAGCCTTCCCTTCTCCAGGCTGAACAACCCCAGCTGTTTCAGCCTGTCCTCACAGGAGAGGTGTTCCATCCCTCTGATCATTTTTGTGGCCCTCCTCTGGACCTGCTCCAACAGGCCCATGTCTGCCTTGTACTGAGGACTCCAGAGCTGGAGTCAGTACTCTGGGTGAGGTCTCACCAGAGCAGAGTAAAGGGGCAGAATCACCTCCCTTGACCTGCTGGCCACACTTCTTTTGATGCAGCCCAGGATAGGGTTGGCTTTCGGGGCTGCAGGCACATATTGCTGGCTCACATCCAGCTTTTCATCCACCAGTATCCCCAAGTCCTTCTCCACAAGGCTACTTTCAATCCCTTTATCCCCTAGCCTGTATTGATACCAGGGGTTGCCCTGACCCAGGTGCATGACCTTGTCCTTGGCCTTGTTGAACCTCATGAGGTTCACATGGGTCCACTTCTTGAGCTTGTCCAGGTCCCTCTGAATGGTATCCCATCCTTCAGGTGTGTCAACTGCACCACTCAGCTTGGTGTCATCTGCAAATTTGCTGAGGGTGCACTCAATCCCACTGTCTATATCATTGATGAAGACACTAAACACTACTGGTCCCAATACAGACCCCTGAGAGACACCACTCGTCACTGATCTCCATCCAGGTGTTAAGCTGTTGACCACTACCCTCTGGATGTGACCATCCAGCCAGTTCCTTATCCACCGTATAGTCCATCCATCAAATCCATATCTCGCCAATTTAGGGAGAAGGATGTTGTGGGAGGCCATGTCAAAGGCCTTACAGAAGTCCAGATAGATGACATCTGTAACTGTCCCCTGTCCAAAGGGAGATAACAACAGAATATTCTGTTAATTCCCAAATAGCCTAACACTTAGTCTTCTAGACTCAGAGCAAAAGTTACTGCTTTGATAATTCTGGGAGACCTCAAGGGAGGGGAGTAGTATAGTTTAACAAATCTATTGTTTTGCAGATGGTATGTTGTTAGAATATTTTTGGTATAGCCATATATACAGACTGAAGTTATGATCAAAGCAGGAATGGTTTGAATAAAGGGACCTTATATAACTGTTGTGACCAAGTTTGTAAAGACAATTTTGTCAAATCCTGCTTTTCAAAGAGCTGCCAAAAGTGTCGATGTTAACAATGTCCATACAGATTTACAAATTTAGTCTCTTTGTACCTGTGACCATGCATGAAAACTGGCTCACTTTTACCATGAATATTTATGGTCTGCAATAATCTGATTAACCATAAAATTTAACAATATGTTAGCTCCATGAGCTGATAATTCTTCATCCTTGCAGGGTCAATGATGCATTTTAATTGATATGAAATGATCAGAATTTATTGGAGGTTTTCTGTGGTTGCTCCGTGACAGAAATATAACTAGCTAAATATATTGTAATATGGAATACGTAAAGCAGTGGATTTATCTAGCCAGTGGTTTTCAATTTTTTGATAATTTGCGTAGGAAAGTGCGAACCCTTCAGAATGTACATCCTTGTAGATTGCTACATAACATATGCAAACTAATTTTTCTAAATCATGACTCATTTGACACACTTAAAATTGTATTATGAAACCTCCAGGATTCTGAAGACCATGAACTAAAACCACACTCATATTAGTCAATTGTTTGCATAGATAATTTTCAATTATTTTTCAGTTATCACTAACTGATTCTAGAGGGCATAGATGTTTCAGTTGTTTGTCAACAGGTATTCAGCACAGCCATCTGGCTACATTATGAAGAACACTATGGTGGTGCAGTTGTCAGGGCAATGTCCTTTGGAGATGATTGTCTTCTGCCCCTACTACACCTGGAGAATGGCATTGCTGGCCTTGCAGAAGGTCAGAAGGTTTATATGAGCAGTTCTCAAGTTAAAGAGAATAGAGAAAACATGTAGAATTAATTTAACCCAATCTAGATTTCCTTTAACAGAGGCAAATGAGTTTAGGAAGCCCAATAGTGATGGAGATGCATCTTTTCTAAATTTCAAAAAGAAGGGATTATTTTAAATAATCTGTAATATCTGTCATTCTCAGAGAAGGAGCATGAAATGGCATGACCAGAAAGACTCTATTGTGTGACTTAAATGAAGAAACTTAGCGGGTAATTACACTTTTTATAATTATTTTGCTCTTAGTAATCGAAGTTGATAGCTTTAACCCTCTGTACTTTTTGGACCTTCAGCATCACGCACAGAACTTCCGATGGTGCTTTTCTTTTAATTATTTTCTCCAAGCCATGATGGACAAATGCTTTTTAAGCGTACCCTATAATCTCCATTTGTGGAGTAGACCAATTGCTAGACAGCCAACTTGGAAAATTTCTTCAGAGGACTACAGTTGTAAGCATAGTTTCAATTATACATCATAAGTAGGGCATTTTTTGGTCATTATGTGTTGTACAGCATGTATTATTACGTCCAGATGAACTACAAAACTTAATTTTAAAACTAACTAGGGGATCTGTTGTTACTTTATTTTGCCTGTATAATGTGAAAAATTGAAAACTAAAAGTTCCCTCTTGATCTTTCTCAGTGCGCTGGTAGAATTCCTGTGCAGCACACAAAATAGTGGTTCTTCTACTCGCATTATTTTTTCTAAATATAAAACAATAGCAACTTGTTAATACAGTAGTCATTATGGCCCTTTATGGGCTCCCAGAAAAACAGCCTGAGAACAAATTCTTAGACTATATTGAATACCTAAAAACTCAGGAAATTTCAAATGTGCTGTGAATACGAAAAATAAGTCACAGATCTGATGGATTCTAAATTTTCTTCAGAAGCATTTTTTTTTATCATTATAGGACTTTCATTAGAGAGTAGTGCTTAATCTTGTTCCAGCTGGTTGTGTTTTCATAAAAGATGTGTGGCACAGAAAAATGAATAAGCACAAATGAAGTTTTAAAGTGAGAGACTAATGCCATTTCCCATTCTTTTTTGCAAATGCCTGGAAGTCACTGGGATTGCACACTTGCTTGTGCTTAGCAATGTGAGCGAACCTCATCTGGCCACAGTGCAGACTCTCTGCTAAGCAGGAGAGGCTAAGCTCTCATAAGAGTCTGGCTCTCCTAAGACCACCTTTTCTCCCAGATGAAGTGCTTTGAAACGGGACAGGAGTGGCAGCTCAAGTACTGCTTCTCATGGACTCCACGTGCCATTTAACACACCAGGAAAACTGAAAACAACTACTCCCCGAGTAGTGAGAGAGCACCTGACTCTATTTGGATGCCTTTCTATCACAATTTTTTGAAGACTTGCTGGGACTTTCAACAGATGCATCATGAGTAATAAAAGGAGTCATATTAGCATGTTGCAGTTGTTGCTGAACTCTTACATGAGTGACCTCCCAGCTGCACGTGAGGAGGGAGTTTGAGGCCAAAGCAATCTGGAAAGGGCTGCACAGCCAGGAGGTGGCAGGCCGGGTTAATCTGCTGTGCAGTCCCCCGCCTGCGAAGTCTGAAGAACTTTTTACTTACGTATTTCTGAAGGCGAGAGAAAAGTGCAGTGAGAATTCACAAATTGGGAAGAATATGAAAAGCATAGCTTGTATTTGATCTGCAGGATCGAGCTTTTGCTTTTGATCTCTCTGGAGGTTGTGACGAAGTACTCTGGTCCCACTTGAACAAGTCAGCAAGAAATAATTTTCTTCTTTCTAAACAGTTGTAAATTTTACACGATTTTAGAAATTTAGCCTAGCAAAGGCAAGACAGGGATTAGAAGTGTAAGAACAAATCACTCAAGTCCCTGAAGATAGTTTTCTAGGTCCCCATTGGGGAAAAAAAAAAAAAAGAAAAGGAACGAAAATTTAACATCTAGTTATCTAACATTTAGTGATCTAAATTAAGCTGGAAGGGAAAAAGACTCTGACAGAAGACTAATATAAGCTATATTAACTAGAAAGATAAAATTTTCTTTTTAAATGAGAATTCATTCTACCAACTTCATCAAAAAGCAAGCTGCATCTTGTTGACTTTTTTTTTGAGCAACTAGTTGCAACTCTGTCACCTCCCAGGGGTTAATTTTTTAGGTTTAAAAAGTAAATTTATTTAATAGAATTGTGATGTTTATTTAATGACGTTGAGATGTTATTTATTCACTTGGGCTTGTGAAAGGGCTTGAAAGAGGCTTGTGAGGGCTTGAAAAAGGACCTACTAACACACAAGAGCAAATTTTGCTGTTAAAAAACAGAATGTGAATCTTCTTTCAAACAAAATCAATCTGTGTATAGCATTCTGAAGTCAATAACAAATATTCAAGCTATACTATAAGAGCATACAAGATAAATTCAAGGGTAGAGAGCATTGCAAAAACTTTACAGTGCAATATAGGATTATTCCACACTGCATTTGACTTTATATCTAAATTTGTGTATTACGTTTGACTACATAAGAAGCAAAAAAGCTCCTGGGTAAGCCAGGTCTCTAAAGCTGATTTCAAATAACACGCATCCCACTTAATACCTTCATGTAGACTGAGCGCTATTAATAGAAACAATGTGGCTGTATTAGTTCTATGTTACACCCATGGTAATTGCCAGCTTCTTAACAGAGGTGATCAACACAGTCTTCTATTCCTAGTTAAAGTATGGTACTTGTTCTCAATCTAGCTTGCATATCAATACCTGATTTTATTGTGCTGCATAGGCATGCCCTCAATAATGTCATTATGTTCAAGTGTTATCTTTGGCCTATTATGTGCTTTGTCAAGGAAGGTAAAAATCTCAACTTTAGCGTGACCAAAGTCACTGTAAAGGCAGTAAAAAATATTTTCTTTTAAATCAGCGTACACACATGCAGAGAGAAGCTGTCACTTGCTTGTAATTACATGTGTTTTGTTCCGGGCTTAAGATATTTTTAAGGAAGGAATTTTCACAGTTTGTGTGGAAGAAAACTGAAGAAACTGTGTTCCTAGTGACAGGTCTTCAGACTGTTAGGAAGTTAAAAGTAAATCTGTGGTAACTGGATGTTGGGCTGCCTGCAGCTGGTCAGCATGCGTTATCCATTCCTGCATTATAGGCATGAAGGAGAACCTACAAGGAGACAAAGAAAATATTTTTTACGTGTAGAAATGACAGCTGGTCTACAGAGGCCAACTTTAAGCACCCAATTAAGAGTGTACCTTGACTATATAGTGACACAAGCTAAGTCAAAAGAGAGAACTGCTTCTCTAAAAATAGTGTATCTTCTTAATATGCTCTCTGTAGCCTCCAAAACAAGCAATAAAAAGTAGATGGTTGCAAATGTTTTGCTCTCTATCTGCTAGTGTTATAAAGCTTTATCAGATAAGCCAATTTTAAAACCTAATACCAGCTTCTGTGAATAGAGCTAAGGTATTCACAGCAAGTCTGAATTCTTGCTTAACTGGCTTAATACACTGTTGTTTTGATGTGCTTAAAACACCTGCCATGTAGACAAAGGCAGTATATTCTTCATGGGGCATTTCCTAGTTTGAGGCACTGGTATTTGGCTAAGGAAACAGCGCTTTATTGATGCTGGTTTGACTGGCTTTGACTGACTCTGGTTTATGTAGATTTTGGTGGTTTTATGCATCAGACTACTTTCCAGGGGAATTAGGAAGTTTGCAGACAGCTTTTGGATGTTCTGCTGAGTATGTAATAGTACAGTGATGAAAGACGCTACTTATCTGAAATTACTAGGAACATACAGACAGTGAAGTGTATTCACAAATACAAGGTCATGCTGTTCTCTGATACCACGCTGTCCATCATAGTAGCTCTATACAACGCCTTGACTCTCTCCTTAGAGAAGCCTGTGATCTGGTCTATAAATTCTTTAGGTTTAGGGGGTATCCCTTGTAGTATATATAGCATTTAGTATAAGCAGGCCATTATCTCAATGCATATCTAACTACTGCTTTAAAACAAGCAATTAAGAATGAAATGCCAGTTATAGAGTTAGAAGGAAATTTATTATTAAATGTAGGCTTGAATAGATAATTATATATAATGGAGCACAGTAGTTGTATTTAAAGGTAGGAACACTATGAGTTGGTGTAGGATTCTTTAGTGATAAATGGGAGTTGGAGTTAACTTCCATAGGGATAGCTGGATTTGTGTTTTTGATCAGTAATGCTACGTGTTCCACTTCCTCTGCAACAGATATCAAAAATATTCATTAAAATCCAGCATCAGTTAAGGGGTTCTGGGAGAATGGATAAGATTGTGTACACTAAATAAAGTTTAAACACATTAATTTTAACAGTTTAACAAGTGCAAATGTGTCTACCTACCTTCACAATGTGCAATTTTCTTGAAGCCAGAGAGTGGGTATAATGGGTATTTAAGTTAGACATGCCTCTTTGCCATTAAATTAGAATGAAATTGCCTCCTACAACTAAAATGCTACCCACTAGTGTAAAATAATGTGATTTGTTTTGTAAACAGATCAAACGACCTTTATTAGACGACAGTGACTGTGGGAAAAGCAGCATTTCATTAACATTTCAGTGTGTGTATCTTCCATTTGTTATATTTAATAAAAGTATGCATTTGACAGCAACCTAGGCACTAGAGTTAAACTTCCCTGCTTTCATGTACATTAGACACTGCCAACTTTTAACTGCAAAAAATACCTTTTTGTATTCCTGTTGCTGATGTGTAATATGAAGGAGCTAAAAGAATAAAAAAGTGGAAGGGTGTGAAGATCAGGGGAGCTCAGCAGCTGTGGAGTCTCAGGTAGTCATTTCAGGAGATAACTGGTGCTAAAGATTTCCTTGGGGGAAAACCTGTGAGGAAAGAGGAAGAGGAGCACTTCATGGGAGTGCACTCTCAGGAGGCGCTGGTGTCTCCCAGAATTTCTGCAGGGTTTATTTAACGGTTGCATATTGCATTTGTGATGGTAATGTGTGTTTAAGAGCAGAAATTTAATTCCCACATGCCAAATTCAGATAATACCATTCTGTCTCCAGTAAACTATACTAGATTTTTTTATTAGTTTTCCTTTCCAAGCTCTTTGGAAAAATTATGCTGTGCCCTTACAAGTGAAGCACAAGCCATGACTGTAATTGCAAATAGCCCAGCATTTTAATTCTGAGTAAGCCTGGTAACAACCCTATGGGGTGCTCTCCAGTTGATAACTGAATTGCCTATCTATACTCTAAACGTTCCTTGGGCTGAGAATAGAAGTCAGTTGTGACTAGATTTTAGCCTCTTTGGCAGATGTCTGTCTGTTATTGTCTCCTAGTTGGCTTCATTAAGCCCCCTGGGTCAATGCTGAACTTTCAAGATACTCCACTAGCTTAAATACCATATTTCTTAACTGCACCAGCCTTGAGGACATTCTGATGTGCAGGGACACATGCAAGTTGAAATAGGCAACATATCAGGTTTATAATGGCTTCATACAAAATTCCTCTAATTTCAGTTGGGTAAAAGAGGTGATTGGAGGTGAGAGCTAGATGAAACTGCCTTTCCATGGCTGATTTCCTCACCTGTCTGCAGGATCTTTGGGGTGTGATCAGAGACTTTAGGAGCACTGTGTCCTCTTTGTGGACTGTAACTGAATCATAACACATTTGTGTGTGTTTCAGTCAGTTGGATTTCTTTTATCTTGGCTGATCCTGTAGCCAAATGAAGGTCATTTTTGCTAGGAGAATAAGCCTGTTCGTTTCTCTTTTCCCCAGGAGCTGCCTCCTCCATGAGTGCTTCTCAGTTCTCCAGTCCCTTCTGTCCTGAGCTTGGAGGGAATAATCCCATCCCTTCATCCCTCCACAGAAACAGTGGGGACACCCCTTGCCCAGCTTCCAGTTATTTCACTCTCTATGGCTTGTCATGGGTAAAGACATCTGCTTCTTACATCCTTGACCAGCATATGAGGCAGAGGGCAGAAAAAGGGTAGTCGTAAGGCATAAGGATATGCAATTTCTCAAGTGAAGTTAATATTCTTAGCTTGATTATAGGTTCACAAGGTTTTCACAGCTCCTCAAACTGCAAAAAGTTGTTATCAGTTTAGCCAATTAGCGTTTGTAAACTGGAATAAAATTTCCAAGGTTGCTGTCAGCCCAGCACCCCTTGCTATCTTGTGAGGAAAAGGCAGATTGAGCCATGTTGTTAACAACAACAACAACATCAAAATAGGGCACTGGAGGCAGCTGTGTATAATTACAGAATAAATAGTAGATTGTCATTCGGGTACTTCAATTTGCAATCTCCACGCTTTCTCAGTATGAAGATTTACTTTTGTTAAGTAATGTTATGTAGATAGCAGCCTGCCAGTGGTGAATACACTGAGACAGGAGTAAACACAGGGGCAACTGGTAGTGATCTCCCTATTTGTTTTGTGGCACACTGCATTGTAAAAGCAAAAGAAATCTTAATAGAAATATATCACAGAATCACAGAATCACTAAGGTTGGAAAAGACCTGTAAGATCATCAAGTCCAACCTGGAAAAAAAAAAAAAAAAAAAAGAAACCCACCACACAACAACAACAAGCCACAACCCACCCAACACCACACAGCACCATGTCCATCAAGCTACATCCCACAATGCCACATCCACACGCTCCTTGAATACCTCCAGGGAGGGTGACTCTACCACCTCCCTGGGCAGCCTATTCCAATGTTTCACTACTCTCTCAGTAAAGAACTTTTTCCTAATATCTAGCCTGAACCTCCCCTGGCGCAACTTGAGGCCATTTCCTCTAGTCCTGTCACTAGTCACTTGGGAGAAGAGACCAACACCCACCTCTCTGCAACCCCCTTTCAGGTAGTTGTAGAGAGTGATAAGGTCTCCCCTCAGCCTCCTCTTCTCCAGACTGAACAACCCCAGTTCCCTCAGCCGCTCCTCATCAGACTTGTGTTCCAGACCCCTCACCAGCTTCGTCGCCCTTCTCTGGACACGCTCCAGCACCTCAATGTCCTTCTTGGAGTGAGGGGCCCAAAACTGAACACAGGTTTCGAGGTGTGGCCTCACCAGTGCCGAGTACAGGGGCATGATCACCTCCCTGCTCCTGCTGGCCACACCATTTCTGATACAAGCCAGGATGCCATTGGCCTTCTTGGCCACCTGGGCACACTGCTGGCTCATCTTCAGCCGGCTGTCGATCAACACCCCCAGGTCCTTTTCTGCGGGGGAGCTTTCCAGCCACTCGTCCCCAAGCCTGTAGTGTTGCCTGGGGTTGTTGTGGCCGAAGTGTAGAACCCGGCACTTGGCCTTATTGAACTTCATCTGGTTGGCCTCAGCCCATCGATCCAGCCTGTCCAGATCCCTCTGCAGATCCTTCCAATCCTCGAGCACATCAACACTCCCGCCCAACTTGGTGTCATCTGCAAACTTGCTGAGGGAGCACTCTATCCCCTCATCCAGATCATCAATAAAGATATTAAACAAGACTGGTCCCAAAACTGAGCCCTGGGGGACTCCGCTTGTGACCGGCCGCCAGCTGGATTTCACCCCATTCACTACAACTCTCTGGGCTCGGCCATCCAGCCAGTTTTTTACCCAGCGAAGAGTGTACCTGTCTAAACCACGGGCCGCCAGCTTCTCCAGGAGATTACTGTGGGGAACAGTGTCAAAGGCTTTGCTGAAGTCCAGGTAGACAACATCAACAGCCTTTCCCTCACCCACTAGGCGGGTCACCTGGTCATAGAAGGAGATCAGGTTGGTCAAGCAGGACCTGCCTTTCATGAACCCATGCTGGCTGGGCCTGATCCCTTTGTTATCCTGCACGTGTCCCGTGAGCGCCCTCAAGATGAGCCTCTCCATAACCTTCCCCGGCACCGAGGTCAGGCTGACAGGCCTGTAGTTCCCTGGATCCTCCTTCCGACCCTTCTTGTAGATGGGCGTCACGTTGGCAAGCCTCCAGTCATCCGGGACCTCCCCCGTTGACCAGGACTGTTGATAAATGATGGAGAGTGGCTTGGCAAGCTCCTCCGCCAGCTCCCTCAGCACCCTTGGGTGGATGCCATCAGGCCCCATAGACTTATGAGTGTCCAGGTGGCATAGCAGGTCGTTAACTGCTTCCTCCTGGATCATGGGGAGCCTATTTTGCTCTCCATCCCTGTCATCCAGCTCAGGGAGACGGATACCCTGAGGATACCTGGTGTGGCTGTTAAAGACTGAGGCAAAGAAGGCATTAAGTACCTCAGCCTTTTCCTCATCCTTCGTGACAATGTTCGCCGCCGCATCCAGTAGAGGATGCAGATCCTCCTTGGCTCTCTTTTTGTTGTTAATGTATTTATAGAAGCTTTTTTTGTTGTCCCTCACGACCGTGGCCAGGTTGAGCTTTAGCTGGGCTTTCGCCTTCCTAATTCCCTCCCTGCATGACCTAACGAGGTCCTTGTATTCTTCTTCACTTGCCTGCCCCTTTTTCCAGAGGTGGTAAGTTCTCTTTTTTTCCCCAAGTCTCAGCATAAGCTCCTTGTTCAGCCAGGCCGGCCGTCTTCCCCGCCGGCTCTTCTTACGGCACATTGGCACTGCCTGCTCCTGCGCCTTCAAGATTTCCTTCTTGAAGAAGGTCCAGCCTTCCTGGCCCCTTTGCCCTTCAGGACCGTCTCCCAAGGGACCCTCCCGACCAGTGTCCTGAACAGGGCAAAGTCTGCCCTCCGGAAGTCCATGGTAGCGGTATTGCTCACCCGCCTCCTTACTTGGCTAAAAATTGCAAACTCTATCATTTCATGGTCGCTAAGCCCAAGACGGCCTCCGACCTTCACTTCTCCCACCAGACCCTCACTGTTCGTAAACAGTAGGTCAAGCAGGGCACCTTCCCTTGTAGGCTCGCTTACCAGCTGCGTCAGGAAGTTATCTTCCACACACTCGAGGAACCTCCGGGACTGTTTCCTCTCAGCTGTGTTGTACTTCCAGCAGACATCCGGTAAGTTGAAGTCCCCCACAAGAACAAGGGCTTGCGACTGTGAGACTTCTGCCAGTCGCTTGTAGAACGCTTCATCAGCTTCTACGCCCTGGTCGGGTGGTCTATAACAGACCCCCAGCAGGATATCCGGCTTGTTGGCCTTCCCCCTCATCCTTGCCCATAAGCATTCAACCCCGTCGTGATAATCATCCAGCTCTATACAATCAAAGCACTCCTTGACGTACAGAGCCACCCCACCGCCTCTCCTTCCTTGCCTATCCCTCCTGAAGAGCTTATAGCCCTCCATCGCAGCACTCCAGCCATGCGAGTCGTCCCACCATATGTAGTGAATGCTTCGTGACCACATTTATGAAATGCCATGTTTTGCAAGAAGAACAGCTGTGGAATAGAGAAGTGTTGTCTTACGGTGTTTCTAACCCAGAGTTCAGTTTTGCTGGACTTTGAACTCTTCAGAGGTGAGAAATGGTAGCTTGTGCTTTCATTCTTCCTCCAAAGTTCAGCAACACCTCAAAGCATCAGATTTTTGGAGTACTGAGACTGAGTTTGTGCCACCACCAATGCAGGCTCAGAGGTCCTGTGCTGCAAACACCTGGAGTCCTGCGGTGGCAATCATGAGGCCCCAGGGACTCGGGGTTTCCAGACATTGTCAAGTCAAAGTAATCCAGTCCCTGTTTGGAGCTGCAACTGTTTTATTGCCAGGTTCAATACATAGTCCTTGCTGCAATCAATTATTTTTCTTTTCCATGAAAAGTGTGTAGGGTACAGCACGTATGTGAAAAAGAAATTTAAGGCTGCAAAATACAGGTCATAATGGTGGGGAAACACATCCTTGTAGCTTTAGTAGATCCTTTACATGCTCTTTAATTCCATTGTCACATTACACTTACCCTGATAAATACTCAGTCCCACAGTACTCAGAGGCACACAGGATCATAAACAGTGTCAGATAAATGTTGTTTCCTGATTTTAAGTAAAATCTTCTGTATGATTTTAAAATTTTAATACATGGCTTTACTGTTCAGGCATGTAATCTTTATATGCTAATATACAAAACACCAACATACTGCAAAGTAGCACCCAAATTTCCTTGATCAGGCAATTAATAATATGAAAATTTAGATATATCTAATTCTGTGGGGTTTATCTGCATGTTTTAATCTAGTGGTTCTGAGCTGCTTTCTGAACTTCAGAGTATTAAAAAACAAAACAAAACAAAAAAAAAAGAGCCCAAACCCCCAAATCCCCAAAACTAAAATTAAACTGTTATGCTTCATTCAGTAGACTTTTCTTGTAAGGGAGCATTACCTATGTATCTGGCCTGTACTGTTTTCCATCTCACCTTAAAAAAAAAGTTTGTTTTGATCAGAAACAAAACTGTGCTTTAGTAGTAAATTGGAAATTAGCCAACTATTTATCAAAGGGATGTGCAAGGTGTTGTTTTTGCCTTCAGACTGGTGCATGATTTGTACTGAATTTTTCTATTCCTTACACTGATGAGAATAGACAAAAAAAAAACCAAAAACAAAACGAAACCACTTTTGACTAAAAAGAACAGGATTGTGTCTTGTGTGAGAGGGGCTTGTGCAGTTTGCGGTGTTGAATGCTCGATGCACACAAACAAGCTAGGCAGAAAAGCTGAATGTGGTGTTTCTGTGCAGGGAAGAGGCCAGACAAAGTGAGTAAATGATGCATTCTGGAAATGCAGAACCTACAGCATCTGTTGTTTCATTTCCTCTCCTCCCCTGTGCTTCCAAACGTCTATACCCACCTTCACTTTGTTAATCATTGCTTTATTTCAGCTCAATACTTATTGTAAATTGATTGCTGTAGGAGTAGAGACTTCTAGACACTATTGAGTTAATCAGATTAGGGACACAAATACTGCTGTGACCAACTATTTTGTGTGTGAAAAGACAAATGGAAAAATGCTCCCTTAACAGTACTCGTAACGAGCTGTTGCAGTAAATATGTGACTTGTCAAGACTCTGACAAGAGACACAGCCACACCATAATTCAGGATTACAAAAGGCTTCATCTGTCACATGGCAGGAACCACTGTTTTGAGGGTTACTACTAAAGGTGTTTAAATAAGCAGCTTTATACCTGGCCTGCTGTGCTGTTTTTGCTGCCAATGGCTCTTTGGTGGGAGATTTTTATTGGGGAGACTTTTAAGAAATTAGTATCTTTCAAATGGCATCAGCAGACTAAAATACATTTAAATCCTATGCATGCTATTGCTTGAAAATTCAATTAATTCAATGAAAGTGACCCTGTCAGTTACCTAAACTGGTTCATTTTGTAAAGTGGGCTTGTATAAGGCGAATGACTTTGACTGGCTGGACTGTCAGGGAGTAGGTGAGTGAAACTCACAGCCTGCAGTGGTCTGATTTGTACAGGATGGTTGAAGACCATGTCAGCAGTTCAGGTTTTATCCTCCTGTGCTTCCTTGACTGCTTCAGATGTTGCTACCTTTAAATGCAGAAAGGATTAGAATTAAAAAAAAAAGATTAGTGTGAGTTGCTTTCTAGGACCTTAAACCTGGTTTGGAACAGAATATGGATCCTTCCTGTCCTGACATTGCTGTAATTTGTAGTATTTTGCTTATTTAAAGGGCATTGCCATCAGTGTGCAATGCAAGGAGAACAGTACCTCCTGTGCTAAATATTCCCTGAGATTATCTTGCTCAGTCATATGCTTGATATGTTGACACCATTACTGCTAATGATCTAGGAATTCAGAAAACACATATCAACAATAAACCAGTAGATTCTCTGTATCAGTTCTTAGTGTCCTAGTTTCTCAACAAAACTACTGTCCCAGTCTCTAAGGCAATTGCTTTTTCACTTTTTCCTTATTGGGGGAAAAAAAATTGTATGAGGCAAATGAGGTAATGAATATGTTTTCATAGACTGTAACATATTCCTTTCCAGTAGGTACTCTTTCAAACAACTGAAACCTGCAGACAAAAATAGAAAAAAAATCAAAAACTTAACCAACATTGTGATACAGTTCCAAGTTGTTAAATACTTCTGTCGAGCTGATTCAAGGACAACAGTTCCTGAGACTTCAAGGTTAGATTTTTAGTTATTAGGGCTGTTTTCCACAATAGCCCAATAACAGACAAATTATGAAACACTGAATAGCATCTTCTATCTCTATTTTGGCTACCAGTCAAATAGCAGGTAATACAGAGGAGCTTTACAACATATCAGCTTGTCCATGGTCTTCCAACCTGGGACTAGAAGAAGCAGTTAATACCAGAGCCAAGATGAAAAGTAAGATGAAAACACAAATTCAGCATCCCACAGAATCACAGAATGATAGGGGTTGGAAGGGACCTCTGGAGATCATCTAGTCCAACCAGAGCAGGTTCACCTAGAGCAGGTTGCACAGGAATGTTTCCAGGTGAATTTTGAATATCTCTGGAGAAGGAGACTCCACAACCACTCTGGGCAGCCTGTTCCAGTGCTCTGCCACCCTCAAAGGAAAGAAGTTCCTCCTCATGTTCAGATGGAACTTCCTATGACCAAGTTTGTGCCCATTACCTCTCATCCTGGGCACCACTGAAAAAAGACTGGCTCCATCCTCCTGGCACCCACCCCTCAAGTATTTAGAAGCATTAATAAGATCCCCCCTCAGTCTTCTCTTCTCCAGACTAAAAAGACCCAAGTACCTCAGCCTTTCCTCATAAGAAAGATGTTCCGGTGCCCTAATCAGATTTGTAGCCCTTTGCTGTACCCTCTCCAGCAGTCCCCTGTCCTTCTTGAACCGGGGAGCCCAGAACTGGACACAGCAGTCCAGATGTGGCCTCACCAGGGCAGAGAAGAGAAGGAGGATAAGCTCCCTCGCCCTGCTAGCCACACTCTTCTTGGTGCACCCCAGGATGCCATTGGCCTTCTTGGCCCCAAGGGCACATTACTGGCTCATGGTCATCCTGTTGTCCCCCAGGACTCCCAGGTCCCTTTCCACAGAGCTGCTCTCCAGCAGGTCAGCCCCTAACCTGTACTGATGCACAGGGTTATCCCCTTGCATTCTAAACTGTATGTTGCCTGGGATATATTTTTGGGATGGTTTTCTGACTGCAGATACTGATATTTCCTGAGAAGAAATTTCTTCCTGCGTTGCGGCAGAAAATAGTGAATATTGTCTTGATAAGTTCTCCTGTTTATTTCCAGCTTCTACTTATAGGAGGGCCCCTGTCTTGGTGCTGACAACAAAGGGGCTGACCACCCCCTCCACCCTTTCCTATTCTCGCAGAAACATGCAAACATTGCTGACACAAACCACAGTTACCCATGAGTACCCAGTACAGCAGGCGTTTGATCAGAAGAAGCAGCCTTTAGTGAGTTTTGACAAAAGCTGCCCGATTGTCAAACGCACCTTGTAGTGCATTTTGTGAAAAAGCAGTCAGTTAGTGGTTTGGTGTATTGCTTCAGCTTCTTATCACAAAATGTGGAGATAATTTGTCTCCTGTATTTCAGGATGTATAGATTTTACATAATATCTGGCATTAAATCAGTCTAAATCTTGTGGGTTTCAGTTTGCGAAGTGCCCACTTTTATTGCCTTGGAGTATGGCTCTTGCATGTTTCTGATGGGATGCATCCAGTACTGTAATGGAAGATCAAGGAAATTGTGTATCAGATTCAGCAGGTAGGAACAAAGAATTGCAGCACCTTGACCTGGACCTTGATTTCTTGGACTGTGATGACTGGAAGCTTAATCGTTGTGATACAGACATGCTACCTGAACCTCCAACGTCAACCTTGAATTCCACAGACCCAAGACTTGCTGGATGATGTAATGCTACAGACGATGTATCACTCTTACCAGCTTCTCAACATGACCATGCCGGGTAGGTGGCAAATGTGTCTTCCCACTTTAATAGCAGCATCACAATGGGTGCTGATGGCAATAGTGATACCAACCATTCCCCAGATGGAACTTCTGCTCCAAAGCGTAGATGTACCAGATCCAGATGGAGATTGGAAGATGGATCAGACCATGAATTTAGCTTCATCATATGATGAAATTAATGGGACTGGTAGACATTGGTGGTGGATCCCTAACATCCCTATGGAAGATGGGTGTTACCATCAACATTGGTGGGGTGAGTCTGTACATACCAACTGGATAAATTCTTGCCTTGTCTGTGATTGTTATGGCCAAATTGCATTATGTAATAATTCAGGTTGGGCTGTCTAGTATATTAATATAGTATCACTTAATAATTCTTATGATCTATATGGCTGCCAACAATCACCAGAAATTCGGTATGTAGGTGAAAGTTGGATCATTAATGTCAGGGCTGCATATCCTAATGTATCCATTTGTGCTCATACTCCAGTATTATGGCTTATGTTTCCCTATCTTACTGACAAATTAACTGCTCAATAATCGGACGGACATTCAGGAGCCTTATTGGGTTTCTCCAAAATCTCCAGGGGGAAAATATTATATTTCTAATAAAACTTGGATACCATACAATCAAATCTCAGGATCCAAATTTTTGAGTCCAACTCATGAAACAGATAAACCATTATGTTTATGGGGTCCCAGACCCTGGCCAATTTGATCATTGCATAGTGAATACAATTGGTCCATACCAAACTTTAACTGGACTAACCAGGAATTAGTTAATGTCACCCTCATTGGAGAGAATGGAAATACCCCTAAGTGTTTGAAGTATTTCCCCTGGAATAGATTTGTGAGTTTGCAATTCGAATTGTTGGTATGTGTAAAAATCATCCTTATTTAGTACCTCCTAATTTTGAATGATATTTTTATTATCAATCCTTTGATTGTAATTTGCATGTGATAAAAGCCCCAAAGGGTACTGTGTGGGCCTGTAATGTTGGGAGTGCCTATCCAGGGTTTCCTATTAATCTTAAAGGAATAAGTTGCACATTAGGAATCCCATGGATATGCCCTAACTCAGTAAAATATGCTAGTATGTCTGAAAAACATTTTAGGCAATGGAGAGATATCCAGCCAAACACTTTGTGGAAATCTGTAACATTTCCCCAAGTTCTCAGATCTGTATTTCTTCCCCATTTAGTTTCTGTTAAACAACAGGTTGCACTGAGAAATTCATATACAGGTGTTCAACATCTTGGTAATTTAACTCAGGATGCCATAAACATCCTTGGAGGTCAAATGAAAGTCACATGACAGTTGTTTTCAGAGAATAGATTTGCTATAGATTACTTACTGGTAAAAGAAGGAGGCTTATGTGTTGTTCTAAATAAAACTGCAGATGAATGCTGTCTAGTCTTTGACGGAGATACCACAGATAGCGAACTACGAGATATTGTGAACAAAATGTCTAACCTTAATTCTCAATTGTGAAAACAGCAGGAATTTTTAGATAAAGCTTTCTTTGCTTCAATCTTTAACGCATTAGGTACTAAGTGGAATAGTGTATTTTCATGGTTATTAACTGGCTTGAAATGCCTGCTCATCATAATAATCACTATTAGTTTATGCATTTGTATTCTTAAAGCTTTCTTTAATTGTATAAGCAGTATGTGACATCTTGTAACCCATAAGGTTGTGATCCTACAGAGAGGCCTTCGGGAATATCCTGGAGAGACCGTCCAATTACGCACTGAGTTTATTGATCCGAAATCATGGCATGGAGTGTAGGGGCTGATGACTGACAACCCCCTCCCCCCTTTTCCCTTCTCGCAGAAACATGCAGACATTGCTGATACAAACCACAGTTACCCATAGGTACCCAGTACAGCAGGCGCTCAATCAGAAGACGCAGCCTTGAGTGAACTTTGACAAAAGGTGCCTGATTGTCAAAAGCACCTTGTAGTGCATTTTGCGAAAAAGCAGTCAGTCTGTGGTTTGTGGTTTGATTTTGGATCATAGCTTCAATAATTGCATGTAGGTAAAGCACCCTCTCATATAAAAGCTGAACTTAGTATCGAACTAGCTGGGGAACTCACTAGTGCAGTGATATCCTCCCAGCCAAGGACACTTGACCGTATGACACTGCCAGCTGCTGTAATTGCAGTTGTAAGTTTGATTTTTATTGCTACCATTTTAATTTCCATAAGGTATTTGCATATCTTTATCAATGAGTATCAATAGAGTTACCTCTCGCATAGTTTCTATTTGTGAATACATAGATGCTGAATAAATCATATGTAAGTTGGCAATCTCAATGTTACTTCTCCTTCTCTGAGGGCCCAGTGGACACTTTTCTTTTATCTCTTATTCTTAAACACTGTTGTGTGGACACTGGTCCATAGATCCATTTTAGAGAGTTGGGCAGAAGTAAGGCAGCCAAGGAGGAGTCCAGGTATGTAACTGTGCTTATAGGCAATAACCTGCATCTGTCTCTGCAGCAGCCTGAACCTTAACCAATGCATAACCCCTCAGAATAGTCAGGTTGTGACAGACAGCATCTTTATTTAGAAATCACCAGCCTGGTTCATGGACACTACTGCAAAAAAAGTTAAACAAGACATGTGATCAGATACAGGAAGACTGCAAGGCAGCAATGTTTTCTGTTGTCCTGAAAGGGACAGTGACACTGAGGATGCTACTAGGGCTTGTTGTGTATACCAAAAGTTCAGACCAAATCAAGCAAAAGTGCCTATGCAGAAACTGGCAGACACTTTTTTCCTATTTGGAGAAAGCTGTGTACTTGTTAGAGACTGTTAGAAACTATTAGAGACCATTACTCTCCCTCTAATGATCTTACTAAACAAAATATTATGGTTAAAAAAGTGACATGAATGACTGATCGGATGCCAGAGTTTAGAGGGCATGAGTTCAAAGACCTTGCAGTAGAATGCTCTTTTAGCTGCACAGTTGCCATCCCCTGCAAGCCTCCGTCCCACAGAATGGAAGAATGCTGTAATTTAGAGCTGTTAAATCTGCAGAAGGGCGCTGATGCGGTATGAGTTATTCCAAGAAACATTGATGCCAGTAAGCAGAACTTTGAGAACATTTGTGATAACCAAATATGAAGGGGCATGAATGCTGTACAAGCAAATGAGCTGGAGATGGGAGGGGAGGGGAAGACACCAGAATGACAATTACTGGTCTGGTCAGTGTCATCATTCATTTCGTTATGTACTTACTTTTGTTCCTGGTACTCACTCATTACCTTGATGGTACTACACAGAGAACTTGGGCTTTCTTTGCTATTAAAGTGTCTTAGCTAAAGTGTTCTGGAATTCCAGGACTATATTTAAGCATATTTTGCCTCACATTTGCATTTGTGGCCCCATTTCTGCAAGCAAAAAGAGATCCAAGAGGTACAAACATTCATCTGTTGACACAAAAATATTGCCCATGTAGCTTATTTATTTGCTCGCAACTTGGCAACAACAAACACAGTTTGTGTAGAAATAAATCCCAGAGCATGGGAAATTATCTGGAGATTACATTTCTCTACAGGATTATTTGCTTTTGCAAGGTTTTACAGCACATTTGATAAAAACAGTAAGTAGATCACATTCGGTAATTTTATCTTCCATCCTCATTTCACCCCAAAACTATTTGTGGCTGCCTCTCAGGGTAAAAAATAAGAATAAAAAGCCTCACTTCAATTATAATCTTTGGGCTTAGAACTCCTTGTTGAGGCAAAGGTAACTGATTTCCATTGTGGCATTGTTTTAAAGTAGTTAAGATTGCCATTTACGTACATTTTCTGGGTTTACATAAAACATTATGTATTAAAGTTTCTAAATATTTCTAAATATTATCCACCTAATTATTTTTAGTGTATTGCTCTGCAGCACAAAGGTCATAGTTTCACTTGCCACCATCTTCTCTATGGCCCTTGTTTCTTTTCCTTCTGTTCCCAATTTTTTGCCACGTTTTTGATGGCATAGGTAGTAAATGGAAAAACTGAGCCTGTGTCCTGCAAGCCAAAAGTCTATTGAAAACATATGAAAAGGTTTAGGTTTTGCTTTTTTTTTTTTCCCCTGCTAGATAGGATGTTGGATAAAACCCATAAGCTTAATACACCTGTTCAGTTCTGTTTTGTTGGCTGGTATTCTTTCTGAAATAAAACTAATAAGAGGAAGTAGAAATCAGCTTTAATTATAAGGTCAAGGTTTGAGGAGAAAAGAATTCTGATGGTCTCATTTTAAATGCTTGGATCACAACTTTTAGTGCTGAAAAGTTGTCCATTAAAGTACATCTTACTGATTGTATGAGTATTAAAAAAAGTCTGCTCCTTTCCCACAGAAAAACTGAGGATAAACAGCATTCTCTGAGTACGTTTTCTTTAATCCTTTTTTATTATTGAATCAAAAATCATTTTTGTTAAGCTTAACATCTTTCTTAGAAAGATAGAAACCACATGTCCTACCTTTACTGTTCCATTTTCTCTGCTTTTGTATACATACTGTTTATATCCTCTGGCTTTTTAAAATTAAAATAGAAAATTTTCATCGTATACACTGTTACATCAATTATCCCTCTGCAAATGAGCTTTTCATTACCTCTTTTGCTGGCCAGTCTGTCCCTGAGCTCACTTTGTGTCACCTCTTGTTTTTTTGATCTCATTATAGTCTTTGAACAGTTCTTGATACCTGCTTTCTATTTATCAACATTTTCTAATATCCTCCTTCTTTTATGCTAGATCTTGTAGGTATCCTGCTGGATACCTTTCAAAAGATACCAGGGTCCCCACGTCTGCTAGTAAACTTGGGAAAGATGGTGCTTGAGCTGTAGCAGGGATAAACAATATATTTGTCTTTTTCTTCTTTTAGATTGTAAGTGCATAAAGAATATTCTTGATATGTAAAACTAAGCCAAATTTTCCTGGCTTCAGATTTTGTAACAAAGTGACATTGGCTTTTTTAAGAGTTGCTGGAGCACAAGTCAATTTTGTATTTTAAAGATGTGCAAAATTAAACGTTTCTTTGTTGCCCAGGCTTGGCTAAGGCATGCCTGTGTTTGCAGATGCAGATTCCTCAGTCTTGCAGTGATGTGTGTTTACCATGTTTTTAAGTCTCTCTCACTGCTATGTACAAGTGAATTGAATGCTTTCAACAGGAATGTCTAACTAACAGTGTGGGAAAGAAGGGGTCCCCTTTTCTTGGGAACAGAGAAGCTTCTACATGTCAACATTTTTTTGCTCTGGATGTACCAAACTATTGCTATGGTGTGAGAGGAAGTGGTGTTGGACATTGGTGGCTCCAGTTAAGTAAAATGGTGGAGATGCCACCTACACCCACCTACACTAGTCTAGACCTCTCTGGGATGTGGCAACTTCACTGCTGAGCTGTTTGGTTTTGAATATGAACAAGAGTAAGTATGTGTTACGCTCCAACAAGCAACCTGTAAGTTGTGATTATTACTATTCTCACCTTTGCAAGTATATGTTCTGTGATACCCTGCCAAACTGAGATTTAGACAAGTAGAAAAGTTTGCTTCTTGTGAACGTTATAGCTTGGATGCTGTAACACATCAAGGTTTATCCCACTAAATACACCTTTTGATCTCTTTTAGGAAGTCCTAACAAATCCAAGTCAAGCGGTAGCCTGGCTGTGCTAATCATGCACCACTTTTCAGTTAGAAGGTAGTTTTCAAGATGTTAGAGAGATGAAATATACAAATTAGGAGAGCTCTTGACCTAGCAAGATCCCTACAGGGACATCTTAACATCACATCTTACTTGTTGCATTAACTGACTATAACTTTTAAGTCTCCCTTTAACTAGTGATATTTTAGCCATACAAATACTACCTATGCCCCAATATATTTGATTTGGAAACTAGAATTATGTTTATGATTAAGCACGAAATTTTGTCACTTACAAAGCCAGGACTACATTGCTGGCTGAAGGGCAGCTTTAAAATCCTGTATCTTATCCCTGCAGTGCTTGCAGTCTGCTGATTTCAGTTAGCTTTGATTCTGTACCTAAAACTGTGTAACAAGGAGAACAGGCACGCTAGCAAGCTCTGTCTTTGTTGTGATTTTTCTTTGGCTGCTATTTTTTAACTCCAAAAGAAAGGAGAAGTTATAACTTGTCTTACATTTTTTTTTCTACTCAGCATTAAAGTGTTGACTTCTTGTAGCAGAAAGTTGTCAGGTACTTGGTAGAGAGTATTGGAGGTAAATCAACACACAATGCAAAGGTGTTAGGTTTATTACAAGCACTTGAATAATTACATCTGTAAATATGAATAAGTATTTCTTTACCTAATGGCAGACCAATGTGTTATCACTGATGTCAGGTTCTCCCATATAAAAAGAACACTTTACTTTCCCTTAATTTGAAAACATGTGTCTTCAGACTGTATTTATATCATTATTTATCTATATTTAATATGCATTTGTCATATACTTATGTAAATAAAAGCTTCTGCTCCAAAACAGTATGTTTGGTAGCAACGACTAATTGCGTTGGAGCTGAACATAAACTGGCAGCTGTTTTTCAGAAAACAGGTCAATAGAAATATTTTAAAAATTCATTTAAAGGAACCAAAACCTTTGTCCTAACATGGTGTATTTTTACTGAAAAAATTGCTAAATCTTCTTTAGAGAATTCCTAAAAGCTGCATGTTTATTTTGCAATTTAAAATTAACAGATTAATTTGTCCACAATGATTGATTTTATTTTTTTCTATTTTGTCTAGTTATAGTCTTTCTTTTTAAAGGCATACTATGTATCTTATCTCAGCCTTCCTGAAGCACAACACCCTCCAGTTATTGGAAGTCACCAAACTAAAACAGAGGATACCTCAGCCCAAGAGGGGATGGAGTAGGCAGATACTGAAAGCAGACCTAGGAAGAGGTTCTCTGTTTCCTCCATGTGGGAGGCAGGAAAATTATTAAATGCATTTTGGAATTAAAGCCTATGTGTGAACCCAGGAAACATTCCAGACCTCTTCTGGCTTATTTAAAAGAGAATGTTTTTGGGAAAGGCAGTAGAGTGCATTTGTGTGGTCTTACCTTTCTATAACACCCTGATGATCTTATGCAATTGCAATCTATTTGTACCCTCTGTCACATTTATGGAACTAGTTCTACTTCTTTCTTTGATGACTGCAGGATTGTTCTTTCATTCACCTTTTTGGGCATCCATTTGTCTTTAGTTTTCTTAATCCTCATCTCTTTTCTTTCTGTATCACATGGAAGTGTTTAGCTTCTGTGCCCTGGGTTTTTGCAATGGGTTAACTTACCTTAATCTCAGTAAATTTCTGTCAATTGTGACTTGGTGAAAAGTGTACTTACTGAGGAGCATTCTCATTTTGCTAAGGAAAATGTATTTAAGGCAGCTTATTTTAGGAGAAAAAAAATTTATATTTTCTCATTCTGATCACCTTGAAAGTGTCATATTCATATTTACTAAATACATTCTGGGAAATTTAATTAGGTAGCCCTTACCAGAACAAGTTATGGTGTTTCTGTAGGTTTTGCTTCATTCTTAGCAAACACGTTTATTCTTGTGCAAATGCTCCTACTTGTTTCTGGAAGTGAAGGACTGTGAAACATGCAGACACAGAAATAGAAAAGTGGAGGAGAGCTCACTGCACATCGTGTTGCTGTAAACTCTGCTGTGCCAACTACAGAATGGGATGTGCCATTGGGCAGAACTAGTCTGAAGGATATCTTGGTGCTGCCTCCACCTTTTTTGGTCCAGTGATTTTCATGATGCCAACTTAATGTTGACAGCAGTCTGAATTAATGCCCTATCTTTGGCATAGTGCTGTTTTCCTGAAGATTTAATAATTCTGTAATTAATATCTCTGGATCATTTTTAATGTTATGTATTCTTTGCTGGTGAAGAACGAAGTTTCATATGTGTACAGCGAAAGGTGCAAGTCCTCAAGGAGCTCTGCCATTGCTTTCTTGGGACAAACATGTTTTGTCCAATAAAATTAAAAAAACCCCAGATATATATATTGAATCAGCTATGCAAAGGCTTGAGGATCCTTTGTAAGGAATAACAGATTGGGATGGTTGCAGCTACCCTGTTATATTCTCTGGAGTCTCATAAACACAGTACATACTTTTTTTCTCTGTGTCATTTCTTCTCAATGATCTGATTATAAATCTACAGCATTTTTGAAAGAAAAAAAATGAATATTTTATATTAGAATAGAATATGTAATTACCATATTAATAGGCTATGGGTGGATGAAAAGTGTGAAAATTGCCCTGAGATACAAGCAGCATTCAAGTAATCTCTGCAAAAATAATGACACTATCACAAAAGAGGCATAGGTGAGGATCTTACAAAATAAAATAGTATCCTATGTATGGGAATCTAACAGATTCAGTGTATATTTTAATACTTCTTTCTAGCTTGATAATCTATATTTTGAACACCAGGATAGATTCTTCTGTGTAGATACAGTGGTAGTAAATGTGAGAATGGGAATGGACCAGAAAAAGTAGTAGTTTTGTCTTATCTCATGTTCTCATGGTGTAAGATCTACAGGTAAACCCAACTAAGATTATTATCACAGAATCACTAAAGTTGGAAAAGACCTGTAAGATCATCAAGTCCAACCAACAACAAAAAAACCCCACCACCATGCCCATTAAACCATGTCCCACAATGCCACGTCCACATGTTCCTTGAATACCTCCAGTGATGGTGACTCCACCACCTCCCCAGGCAGCCTGTTCCAATGCTTCACCTGTTCCAATGCTTCAGTAAAGAATTTTTTCCTAATATCCAGCCTGAACCTCCCCTGGCACAACTTGAGGCCATTTCCTCTTGTCCTATCACTTGTCACTTGGGAGAAGACACCAACACCCACCTCTCTGCAACCCCCTTTCAGGTAATTGTAGAGAACGATGAGGTCTCCCCTCAGCCTCCTCTTCTCCAGACTGAACAACCCCAGTTCCCTCAGCCGCTCCTCATCAGACTTGTGCTCCAGACCCCTCACCAGCTTTGTCGCCCTTCTCTGGACACGCTCCAGCACCTCAATGTCCTTCTTGGAGTGAGGGGCCCAAAACTGAACACAGCTTTCCAGCCACTTATCCCCAAGCCTGTAGCGTTGCATGGGGTTGTTGTGACCCAAGTGCAGGACCCGGCACTTGGCGTTGTTGAACTTCATCCAATTGGCCTGGGCCCATCGATCCAGCCTGTCCAGATCCCTCTGCAGAGCCTTCCTACCCTCAAGCAGATCAACACTCCCACCCAACTTAGTGTCGCCTGCAAACTTGCTGAGGGAGCACTCTATCCCCTCATCCAGATCATCAATAAAGACATTAAACAAGACCAGTCCCAAAACTGAGCCCTGGGGGACTCCGCTTGTGACCCACCGCCAACTGGATTTAACTCCATTTACCACAACTCTCTGGGCTCGACTGTCCAGCCAGTTTTTTACCCAGCGAAGAGTGCACCTGTCTGAGCCACGAGTCGCCAGCTTCTCCAGGGGAATACTGTGGGAAATTCTGTGGAAACAAGAAAGGTTCAAACCGTCTTCTGTGGTTTGACCTGGAAGATCATTTTGCAATTTTCATTCCTAATAATTAGTCAATCAATTGTCTGCTGGAATTGATAACACAGATTTTAAACCAGCTTCAGATGTTCCTGGGCTGGGAAATTGGTCCCACTGATCTTTCTTAGGATTATGGGCTAAATTGGCCCAGCTAAACTTAAAGAATGTAGGTAAGGAATTTACAGGCTCCAGCTTAATCTTCTCAACCCATTTGCCACTGTTTGCTCCTGAAGCTGCCCTACCTACCTTGTCCTACGACTAACAAATCTTGCCCTCTTCCCCCAGGACATTGTGTCTCAAAAACTGGAAACAGTGGCTCCCAGGGACATGGTACAGCAGGGCAGTGTCTCAGTGGAGCAAAGGCCAACTCTCACAATGCAGAACATGTCTCATAAGCTAGCCTTTGTTCGTTTGTAGACCATAATTGGTGCATGAAAGAAGTGAGCAGAAGTCTACCTCTAGGGTAATTTCCAGCTGCTTTCTGTAAGTGGCAATGCTTTTCCTTTCAGCTTGCCCAATCCATGTGTCTCAGAACCATTTGTTTCCAAACACTGCCTTTGATAATAGAACAAAGTCTTCAAATTCACTTGTTAATAGGAACTTCAAAAATTTTTCTTATTTTTATGCATGAGCTGGGAGCTAAATTCTGTTTGAGCACTTTGTATATATCAGATTAACCTCACAGTGCTTGGTGAAGCTGCATTAGATTTATGGCATCGTTACTGAAAGATAATTCGGTCTCTGGCCACCAAGAATGCAATGCATAATGAAACAAAGCCAGTAGGGAGATTCTCTAGGATCCATCTCTAGTTGAAGCAGAAATTCATGTAGAAGGAAGCAAACGCCAAGTGAAGTTTAGAGTCTTTCTAAAATATTTTGGCTTTGGCTCATATTTACAGTCTTAATTTCCAAGTAGTACATTTATTGAGAAAATACTATGCACAGATATTTACAAATAAATTGTTTTGTCCTTTGTATGTGCTTAATACTTTAAAGGCAGCTGCTATATAAAACATCCTGGCTTTCTAGTGATGTTAAGCACTAGAACAATACAACACTCTTTTCTCTGTTCCCAGGTAGATTCTGTTCTACCAATATGGAAATACTTGTTGTACTGAAGTAGATCTACTAGTGCACAGAATCATTGGTAACATCACCCTCTATTTTGGTATAATTATGCCATCTTTAGGGCTTTTTGTTTATTTGTAAAAAGCACAGTTAGAACCCTAAATGAAATTGCTTGCATCTTGTTATAACTTGAAAGTTTTTAGGCTTTGAAAGTTTAGGAGGCTTGTTCACTGCAATTTCTGTGTCTTTGTAAACAAACATGTAAGGTAAAGTCAACTGTTTGCCTTTTCATGCTTTATCGCACCAGGTAAATGAAGGAACATATAAGTTTTCTGAGCGAACATTTCTCATTTGAAGAACCTTGCATACCATACTCTGGTTACTAATTAATGAAGGGAAAATAGTAAATCAGCAGATTTTTTCCTTATTCAGTACCTTTGAAGTACATGAATAAACCTCCTGAAACAAAATTTTCCAGTAGATTCCATTTCAAAACTGCACATTGTCATCTTCTAGTCAATACTCAAAATATTTCCTGTCTCTTTTTTTGTTAAATATTCTGAACCAACAAAGTAGATGACATTCTGACTTAATAGTATCAAGGTCTGGTTTTATTTTTCCTGCAGATTCGAAAGAAAATCTTGTAAAATTGCAAGCTTCTACAATGTAGTATTGCACTATTAGTTTATTGAAGTTTCAGTGCTCTGCACCAAAGCTCCACTGGCTGTAAGACTGCATACAGAACCTGAGCTACTGCACCATATGGAATTACAACTCTGTTCTTAAGAAAAGGGATTGCATGTTAAGTGGGTGGGAAGTATGCACTCTATCCATTTTCTGGAGACTGGATACCCATTTTAGGAAAGAGCTGGATACATCTTCAGGCAGGTTGCTGAATGGGAAAAAGATAGGCAAGGTGTTACCTGAGGATAGTGGTATCTTCTTTTTTCAAGTTTACAATGACAACTCTAAAAGCCATTTAGGACATCTCATACTTTGCTTTTTGTAATAGAAATAAAAAGTTACAGGGTGGATCTGCTGATTTTCCTATAATCTAGCCTGGCTAGTGAGTTTTCTCACTGAGTCTGAGAATTTTTTCCCTTCTCTTTATGAATCTGGGCCTAGAAGAAAGTATGTAACTGCCTTGTGTCCTGTCAAATGTTCATGCAATGCCTGTATAAACTTCCTCCTGAAGCAGTGTTAATACATGGAAGCATTCATCCACAAACCAAAAAGCCATACATGCAATCTCTACATCTTTCTGGGTGATGTTTCCTTTATGTAATTTTTCTTCAGTGACCTTCTGCTGTCACCTGCCTCTGAAGGATTTCCATAAAATCTGCAATTGGAGAATGAAGCTCAGAAGAATACCCTGCAGTGTGCACAGACCTGGCACTGGAGATTTGCTGGTCAATCTTTTAAGCTTTGTGCAATAGAAAAATAAATGTTGCACCTGTAGAGTACAGAACTTATAGCTGTATCAGAGACAAAATGCTAATTATGGTGTGATAGAATGACTACACGATATGGGTTTCAGTTTTGCATGGTTATTTTTCTGTGAATTTGTGTAAGCTGTGAACATGCAGCTGTGAAAGCAGGTAACCCAACAGATACTAGTGTTTAAAAGCTGAAGTTAATGTTTCCATTGTAATGGAGGCTGCATTATATATGGAAGGCTGATGGATCAAGACTTTCAGGGGTAGTAGGTATGAAGTACTGTATGAACCTTGCATTTCATACAGACAGAAACAATTGTGCAGAAGTGGTGAAGGAGCAAAGCAGTGGCGAATTAGTACAGGGCAGTGTGCCATTTGTCTACCTCAAGTATTTAAAAGTCCCCTGCACTGTGGTAGCCAATGTTTTCTTGATCACTTACTAATCTGCCCTTGCCACTCTTACTCTGGGCTTGACTATGCAAAGAAATGATACATGTAAGATTCATTATGCATATAATTGCAGTTACAGGCACGTTAGTTCAGCAATAAGGCTGTTACGAAGAGTTAGTGCTTTTGAATTTCTCTGTGATAGGCAGATGTGTAGGGACAACACAGATGATACAAAGAGGTTTTTGTACTTATGTCAAAAAATGCCCCGGTACAGCAACACTGAAAGTCAGTGCTTCTTGAGTGATGAGATGATAAGAATGAACAATGTGGTATAAAATAGATGTGTGCACACACACACACAGATGCTCACACAGCTCTCGAGGATGGTTTGTTAACCGATCAATGGGTTAACTTGCCTGAGAGGTGCTGCCACAATTTCTTCAAGGTCAAGTGGCTGTACTGGGTAGAAGTGCAAGACATAGACAGAAAACTCAGCTCTTGTTAATGGCAGAATAACTAGATTGCACAAAACATTGGAGCACATAGATATATCTTTTACCAAACGTTGAACACCTTTTGCCTGCAGGCATCCTAAATAACATAGCTAGGTGTTTTCTGTAAGTAACTTGGTGATGAATTCTCTTCCTTCCGCTCTGTACAACATCCAGATGAACTTGCCTGCCTTCTTTTTTTTTTTCTTTTTTTTTTTTTTGTTGCTGGGCACACTATTTAGCAGCAAGTAATAAGGTTTTCTAGTTTGATGTTTTGAATTACTTTATAATTATATAACCTGAACACTTAACGCCTATCTGTAATCTGGGGTGGATGAACGATGTATTAATATGTGTGAAGCATATATGGATGCCCCTGGAAAAGTGCCTGTAAAATTTGTTTGTATAAGATTGCAGGACGGGCTAATAAAAAAAGAAACAACATGGAATTTTATATGAGTGTAGAGCATCACAGTAATTACAAACAAAAATGGCTTTCTCTTGAATGAGGCAATCCCTGCCTCAGTGTAAGTTCTACCTATTGTGTGATTGTCAAAATTTGCCACATGGCTTTTCAAAAAGATGCTTTCCCATCGTTACTCTTATATTTTCACATGGCTGAGAAGACAATCTCATCTGACTGAATCCGTTAACAGATGGTTAAAAGTTCACATTTCAACTCACAGTTGGGTAGTCTTCTGAGTTTTGTCAAAAACTCTATAATTGCCTTAGCAGAATGTCACCTAGTCTGGCAAGAAGGTGTGATGAAAACATAAGGGAACCCCATGGCCAGCTTAGCAATTGTGTCATAATAAGGCCTGAACCCTCCAGATGATACCATAGCATAGCCCCTTGCTGCAAGATCTGCTCTTGCATAGCCAAATGCACCTTTCAGTATAGTTTACATTTCACTCTTTCTATCACTGTGATGAAGGCCCCTCATTGGTGAGCCTATGCACTGAATTTTTGTCTCCCCACAGTAACTTTATGGAGGTTTTCCTTCCACTTTCTGATCGAAGTGTAAAAATTTTCATTCCATACCTTTCTTATCTCAGTTACTGAAACAGCTTCCTGTCCTACCTCCTCCACTCCCACCACCTCTGATACCCATTTAGACTGAAGTGTCTGCAATCATCTTTACCCATCGCCCTAGTTGTTTTGACTCCTCTTTTGTGAGGTTCATTATTTCTCCTTTTCTCTCACTGTGTCATGTTCAGGTGGTTGCTCCCAGCTCTTGCTGGGAGCTCTTCACACCTTTGCCTCCTCTTTCTTTGTCTTATTGTGTTTCTCCCCATCTGACAAATCTGCTGCTGCAGGATGACCCCTACCTTATCAGGCCTGCAAATCAGTTTCTTGCTCAGACATCTCTGTCCTGCATATTATAATAACTTCTTCAATGACTAAAAAGTCCTCTTCTGCAGAATGACCAGCCATTCCAGGTATTTTGGGGTGAAGGGAAAATCATATGGTCGTATGTGCTGCAAAAGGAACTGGCTTGACCTTTGCAGCACTATGGTGATTTTGGAGGCCTCTGTCACAAATGAGCCATTTATTGCTGGGTACAGTCCTTGTCACATATGTGACAACAGAAGAAAATTGAAGGAAATAGTGGCAGATGCTGTACATGGCCCAAATTTTAGCAGCTGCTACTTCGGATACAACAGGCTGGTGCTGAAATATTTTCATATGAGAATGACAGAGGATTGCCTACGTCTAGTCTTTGCCCATCCCAGGCCATCGGGTTCCTATATTTGCCAGCACTTGGTCTGTTAGCAATTTCTTCTGGTTGGGAACAAATCCATGCAATTATCTTTGCAGATCAGCATGTAACTACCTTTTCCCCCCTTTGGAAGAGGGTAAATTTCTGCATTAAATTCCTTCAGTCACAGAATCACAGAGTCACTATGGTTGGAAAAGACCTGTAAGATCATCAAGTCCAACCATCAACCAACACCACCATGCCCACTAAACCATGTCCCACAATGCCACGTCCACACGTTCCTTGAACACTTCCAGTGACGGTGACTCCACCACTTCCCTGGGCAGCCTGTTCCAGTGCTTCACCACTCTCTTAGTAAAGACATTTTTCCTAATATCCAGCCTGAACCTCTCCTGGCGCAACTTGAGGCCATTTCCTTTTGTCTTGTCACTTGTCAATTGGGAGAAGAGACCAACACCCACCTCTCTGCAACCCCCTTTCAGGTAATTGTAGAGAGCGATGAGGTCTCCCCTCAGCCTCCTCTTCTCCAGACTGAACAACCCCAGTTCCCTCAGCCGCTCCTCATCAGACTTGTGCTCCAGACCCCTCACCAGCTTCGTCGCCCTTCTCTGGACACGATCCAGCACCTCAATGTCCTTCTTGTAGTGAGGGGCCCAAAACTGGACACAGGATTCGAGGTGCGGCCTCACCAGCGCCGAGTACAGAGGCATGATCACCTCCCTACTCCTGCTGGCCTCACTCTTTCTGATACAGGCCAGGATGCCGTTGGCCTTCTTGGCCACCTGGGCACACTGCTGGCTCATATTCAGCCGGCTGTCAACCCACACCCCCAGGTCCTTTTCTGTGGGGCACCTTTCCAGCCACTCGTCCCCAAGCCTGTAGCGTTGCATGGGGTTGTTGTGGCCAAAGTGCAGGACCCGGCACTTGGCCTTGTTGAACCTCATACAATTGGCTTCGGCCCATCGATCCAGCCTGTCCAGATCCCTCTGCAGAGCCCTCCTACCCTCGAGCGCATCAACACTCCTGCCCAACTCGGTGTCATCTGCAAACTTGCTGAGGGAGCACTCGATCCCCTCATCGAGATCATCGATAAAGATTTTAAACAAGACCAGGCCCAAAACTGAGCCCTGGGGGGCTCCGCTTGTCACCGGCCGCCAACTGGATTTCACTCCATTCACCACAACTCTCTGGTCTCAGCCGTCCAGCCAGTTTTTTACCCAGCGAAGAAGGCACCTGTCTGAGCCATGATTCTCCAGCTTCTTCAGGAGAATACTATGGGAGACAGTGTCGAAGGCTTTACTGAAGTCCAGGTAGACAACATCAACAGCCTTTCCCTCATCCACTAGATGGGTCACCTGGTCATAGAAGGAGATGAGGTTGGTCAAGCAGGACCTGCCTTTCATGAACCCAAGGCAATCAACAGTGTGCTGTTCTTCTAATGATGCCTACAAAGAGATCCATTTGGCAATTGGTCTGAAGAATGCTGATTCTTTGTTGAAAAAGGGGAAGATCAGAAACACCATAACTTATTTCCCTTTCTTCCCCTCCCTATCTATGTGTTGCTTTGATTTTTGAGCTGTATGTTATTGGGGAGGCACAGAGAAAGGAAGAATGTGAATTCTAGCTTTTTTGGATATCTATTGATCAAGGTGCACCTAGATTCTCACCAGAGACTCTCAGTTCCATGGCCTTTACTCTGTCAGCTTTGACTTTCTCAGCTTCCCTTGTTTTCTTCCATAAGTAAACCACTGTACAAGTGTCAGTACATCCTCCTATTTTTGCTTAAGAAATGTCTACAAAATATTTTGTTACCAGTTAGGTTGAGATTTTTTCCCTGGAGATGTTATTTTTGTTTTATTACTGGGGTTTTAATCCATTCTGTTTAGTCACGTAGGGATTTTTTGTTGTTGTTGTTTTCTTGTACCTCAATAAGAAAACCACATATTTAAGTCTTGTGCAGAAAAGTAAGCTTTTGTCACTTTTAGCCTCAAGAAAACAGTGACTCTTCAGAGCAGTTGAGAATAGGGTGAAAATGGTGTCTTTCTACCTTTGTAGAAAATCGCTGTAAATATAAATACAAAATGGTAGTGTCAGTGGTTTTATATACAAGCTTTGGTAGCTTAATAGAAAGAAAAGTATCTCTTTCCCACTGAAAAGCTGTGGAAGAAGGAGGCCTAAAAATACAAAAAGTTAATTGTTCTCCATTTAAAATATGTCTTGCCCTAAAGGTAATTTCCAGACACCCCTTTTAGTTTTGTTCACATTGAAATTCTACAGGTTTTTTGTCCTCTCTGCCAATAAAAGTCTGACTGCCAGTCCAGACCATGAAATAGTGAGGAAAGGAAGGGATTTCCTACGAAACCAACATGGAAGGGCTCTTTGTCTCCTCTGAGCATCATTTCTATCAGTCATGCAGAGTGCTATTGGAATTAGTGGGATGAAAGCAAAGGTCCTGGCAAGGGAATATCTGAAGGATTTTTTTTCATGGACATTTAGCTGTAATGGTATGAACATTGATAGCTCTTTGTCAGAAACCCACAAATCTCTGTCATTTGACCTTCATTAACAGCGTTAAATGTTTCCAAGACTGATACAGCCCCTTCTGGGCTATGTCACTGATGTTCTACATAGAAAGCAGTCCAAACCAGTAGCAGCCACATACAGATAGTTAGAAGTCTGATTCTTCCCACCTCATTTTCTCCTCTTCCATCTGAGAGATGGATTGCCTAGGAACTTCTTAAAACCACAGGAGTGTCTTTCCTTAGCTCTCTGAACTGTGCTCCAGGTTTGACATTGGGCTGATATTTTGCTACCCCTAGACAAGAAAAATTGATGTGGGGAGGCTGGTTCCCTCTACTGCTCCTACACCTTGCTATTAGTGGGATGAATGTAAACTTTACTTTACACTTTCAGCCTTATTTTATCTTTGCAAAACAATACAACCTAGATAACAGCAATGTCGAAGTAAACTAATTCCCCAGATATTTTCTAATTCTGAACTTGCACAGAGTGCATTTGGTGAGAGAGCATAAGTAGGGAGTGTATCAAGGACTAACACTTATGCCTGTACAGCAGGATGTGCGGTTGCTATAGCAGCAATCAATCCGTTAAATAGGGAGTAACATAAACTGATTCAAAGGCAAAGACTGATTTAGGTCAGGGAATAACACTTCATAAAAAGAGAGACTTCTCTGTGACTTTTGATGGTTGTTTTACTTTTGTGAATGCACTTGCAATGCATATTGAGAAAAAGCCCAACTGCCACAAGTGTGTTAGGACTCAAGAGCCCTTGAATACAGTGAAGAACCAACCCACTTACAGCACTCCTGGCAGCTCCAGTGTCAGCTGTAGAAAAGCGTAGATAAAGTGATGAGGTCTTGCTTGTTTTATGTTATTTACGGGTTCCTTCCTCTCTAACTGATGAAAAAAAGCATTCCCAAGATGTTACATGAGTACTGCCCTCTGCTAGAAATTGCATGAGCTCACACTGAAATGTTTGTCTGCCCTGAATTGTGGGAGTCCCTGCTTGCCTCTCGGAAATGTCAGTGGTATTTTTGGTAGGTACGCACATACGTGTGTGTGTGTATATATGTACATATTTTTAAGGAGATAATTTAATTCTGGAGAAATTAAGTTGAGTCACAGGGAAATCAAAATGGCACTGATTAAATAAAAAAACCCCACCTGTTTATATAAGTCTAGGGATGTGAGTACTGAGCAAGTTGTTGATTGTCATCAATTTCACTGTGATTTGGAGTGTGAGGGTTAGTTCTGGCTTCATGCTA
This sequence comes from Gavia stellata, assembly GCF_030936135.1. Taxonomy (NCBI): domain Eukaryota; kingdom Metazoa; phylum Chordata; class Aves; order Gaviiformes; family Gaviidae; genus Gavia; species Gavia stellata. The sequence continues at coordinate 76,793,106 of NC_082637.1, forward strand.
CTAAGCACTAGTGAATGAGCAGGAGAATGCTCAGTAGAAAAGACTGCAGTTCCCGAGAATTTGGCTATGATGTGACAGCCACTGCATTGTGATGTGAAGTTCTGGTGCCCACAGTTCAAGACAGAGATCAATTAATGGGACTGCTGAAGCCTCAGCAGTGACAAGTGACTGGTTAAAGAATTAAGTAACCTCCTTTATAGGGAAACAATAAAGTCAATCCATATAGATTATGAAGGGAAAGATTAACAAGTGTCTTGGTCAGTGTTTTAATTTAGTATTTACATGGGTAACAGAAACTTAATAAGAAGGGCTCCTCACTGTAGCAACCAAAACTACAGCAGTAACTGATGGGAGATGAAGCTAGAAAAATTCTGATTAAAACAGGACACACAGTTGGGGCAATGATGATAATTAATCACAGGAATAATTTGTAAATTCCTCTATGAGATGCTCTATCATTGGAAAATTTTACATAGAAACTGTAAACTCCTCTAGAACACATGCTTCAGATTAAGCCCTTGCTACAAAAATCCAGGTCGTAGGACTCAATAGCATGGCATGCTGCCTACAGAAGTAAGGTTAGACCCTTCTTAGCCCATGTCCATAAGATCTGCCTGTTCAAACTGTTCTACAAAACCAAAGACAGCCAGTACTGCAAAGACGGGCACATCCAGCAGCTTGTCCAGAAACTCCTACTGTGGTGATGTTTCTGGGACCTAGTTCAGCTTCCTTGCCAACTTAACCTCTGCTCAAGGCGAAAAGAAGGATGCCCATTATGATGATGTTTTCCTTTTTTATTTAAGAGAAGAACATCTGCCCATTAGAGTTGAGGCTGCAGCTACTGACTTGGGTCACAATGACACAAGACCAGCTGACAAACAGCAGTGATTTTAGGCCTGGTTAACCTGGCTGGTATCAAACCTCTGACATAGTGTGCAAGCTTGCTGTCTATATCTTCTTAACTGCCCCCACAATTATCACTTGCACATGTTTTTTTCTTTAGGATTTATCACAGAATCACTGAGGTTGGAAAGGACCTGTAAGATCATCAAGTCCAACCATCAACCAACACCACCATGTCCCGCAATATCATAACCACATGTTCCTCGAGCACGTCCAGTGCTGGTGACTCCACCACCTCCCTGGGCAGCCTCTTCCAGTGTCTCACCACTCTCCCAGTAAAGAACTTTTTCCTAATATCCAGCCTGAACCTCTCCTGGCGCAACTTGAAGCCATTTCCTCTAGTCCTGTCACTAGTCACTTGGGAGAAGAGACCAACACCCACCTCTCTGCAACCCCCTTTCAGGTAATTGTAGAGAGCGATGAGGTCTCCCCTCAGCCTCCTCTTCTCCAGACTGAACAACCCCAGTTCCCTCAGCCGCTCCTCATCAGACTTGTGCTCCAGACCCCTCACCAGCTTCGTCGCCCTTCTCTGGACATGCTCCAGCACCTCAATGTCCTTCTTGGAGTGAGGGGCCCAAAACTGAGCACAGGATTCGAGGTGCGGCCTCACCAGAGCCGAGTACAGGGGCACGATCACCTCCCTACTCCTGCTGGCCACACTCTTTCTGATACAGGCCAGGATGCCATTGGCCTTCTTGGCCACCTGGGCACACTGCTGGCTCATATTCAGCCGGCTGTCGACCAACACCCCCAGGTCCTTTTCTGTGGGGCAGCTTTCCAGCCACTCGTCCCCAAGCCTGTAGCGTTGCATGGGGTTGTTGTGACCCAAGTGCAGGACCCAGCACTTGGCCTTGTTGAACCTCATACAACTGCCCTCGGTCCATCGATCCAGCCTGTCCAGATCCCTCTGCAGATCCTTCCAATCCTCGAGCACATCAACACTCCCGCCCAACTTGGTGTCATTTGCATTTCACCCCTCATTTCATTTTTGTATCATGACATGACTGTGGTGCACCTTTCCATGTACACACATAACAGCAATACGGTAAAATGAAGATTTATCTCCTAGGTAATACATTTTCATAAGAGAAGTATTATTTAGTTCTATTTTTTTGCTACCGTGATGGTAGATTTGACGCAGAGATTCAACTGAGAGCAGAGCATGCTATTTGAGAGTGCCTCCAACTCAATTATTCACCTATCCCTATAAACTGCCCTCCACAAAATTTATCTCTGAGTGCTCTGGTAATGTGATTAATTTTGTAGGATAATAAAGTTACCTGGGCTTCAAAGTTATTAACAGCAGTCTTCCTGGACACAGACTGATTTCTCCCACAGTGCAAGAACCATGAAAGAATGATGCCTTCTTCCAACATCTGTGGTGGTAGCCAAAATTTGAGATTACTGTATGAAATGTCAGCCTGTACTTTTCACTCAGTTATCCATTGGTCCATGGTTGGACTTGATGATCTTACAGGTCTTTTCCAACCTTAGTGATTCTGTGATTCTGTGATTCATTCTGGTGCTGACGTTATGTTTTTTTCCTCCTTCATTTATGTGTACCAGCTCCTGGTTGTGTTTATTAATTTTTACTTTGTCAGACAAAAATAAAACGCTCTTCAGAAGAAAACAAAATTAAAGGCAGAGTGGGGGTAAAATGAAGTGGCAGAAATACTAGAGTTGGGAGATGATATTGCTCTTCACTGCTTTTTCCACCTCCTTTTTCCCAGATGTAAGCATTAGTACAGGAAGAAAGACTCTTTTATGCTAAGACACTTTCCTAAATTTAAATCATGGAGCCAAATATTAATTCATATTTACTGATCTAAAGCTGATACCACTAGTTTGCCCCCCACCCCCGCTTCTCCCTGCCCTGTAGACCCATGTCATGCCTGTTCCTTTAGAATGGACATGTTGCCTATTCTAAAAAATTTCTGACACGCATGCTCTTGACAGGTGAGGGAAATGGCTATGGAGAAACGATGCCGGGCTCTGCATCCTGTCAGTCTGGGGAACATAATCTCTTTTTTGGTCTGCTCAGCATTCCTTCTCTATCCCCCTTTAAAAAAGTATTATTTTGCAACAACTTGGGGTAGAAAGGTTTGGGATTAGCATCCTCTGCATGTAGTGGGGAGATCAGTTTGTTGAGAGCTCTCACTGCTCTCGTCGCTGTGTCCCATATCCTGTGCTTCAAGCATTTTCCTTGCCCTTGCCACCTCAAGTCACTCTCTCAAAACTGTGTATTACAGCTATTAATGAAAGAGGTGACACTAAGCTCAGTGGACATTAGAGCCATCCTTTCGGGGGATGATTTTACATGCATTATGTAGCCTACAGGGATCAAATACTGGTTGCTCTTGAGATTCACAAGCCATCTCCCTGTCATTGCGGTGTCCATGGAGTATGAATAATATTTTTTCTCTTTACCTGGACCTGGTCAGTCCTTGTCTCCTTATACTGCTGTTTTGCTGATTACCCTTTCATTTGTTATTATAGGTGACAGAAACAACATTGCAAAACATTTGCTTCACCTCCATGATCAGAGTTCCCGGAAGGCATCAGGTGTTATCAGTTGATTACAGTCATCGTTCCGGTAATTGAAGAGCCACCCTTAATCCTGACAGTGAATAATTCTGGTCTTCTCTTTTAACATGCTATTTGCTTACCTCTGTCCCTCCCCCATCTCTTGGGAAAAAAAGTGTTTGCCTGCTTATAGAGCAGGAAGAACCAACATCAGTTTCCCAAAACTCCTGAAGAACTCGTAAGGAAACCCCCTCTTAACAGCAAGTTTTTAGCCATGACTCTGGGTGGGGGTGAGGGGATGGATTGGAAAGCTTCCAGAAATCTCTTGTAAACTGAGGGAAAAAAACCCTTCTTTCTTCTAATATATAGATAGGTCATCCAAGCATGAGATTTTCTCACTGTGGAGAAAATTACCTGTCCACAAAAGCAGCATTCTGATACTTGAAACTGAAGAATAGGCAAGGGTATAAACCTTTGTCACTGGGATCATTTGCTCTGTGCTGTTAAACCTGAAAGACTTGACATAACTCGAGTTTATATAGTACTCTTGAGCTGGTGATGTTTTAGGCAATCCCATCATTTGAATTCAGATGCAGATTATACATTTTATTATGCAAATTGCATGTGAGTTATGCTAAGTGTTGGCACTCTGTCCCATGTCCCATGCAGCTGCATCAACGCATCAACGATGTAAAACAGCTACCCCCAGCTGAGAAACCCCCAAAAAAACCAGTTTAGGCTTTTCTGGTAACAATCCATCCTGCAACATCAAGTCCTTTCTAAATTTGTGTAAAAATGATACCAAACCTATGACTGATTTTTTTCCTTGCTTTCATGTTTTGATGATGTGTTTTCTATATGATTATACCTGCAAATTTAAGAAGACCCATTAGTTATAGTTTCCCAATATAGTAAGTTCCTACAAGTGGATGTGCAGCTGAGCATAGGCAAAGTGTTCTACTAATATTAAGCAACATATCATTATACTTACCTGCAGCAGTTTTAGCCTTTATTAAATTTTCTGATTGCATGAATGAAACATAGTCAGTCCAGTGCTAACTGAACTAATTGAAAGCTGTTCCTGCTGATCGCTGTGCTTTGGAGAAAGCAGAACTTGATAGAGCTGACTTTTCACAGTAGCAATGTTGCAAATTTAGGAGAAATAAAATTTCTAAATTTGGGGTAGTTGTTTTTGTTTACTGCTAAGAAAAATTATTTTGGTCATAACTTGGTATAGTTTAGGATAAATGGAATTAGAAACCATATAATGTTGGAAATTGTTGTTATCTTCTTCCTATTAAGCAACACAGCCAACAATTCCAGTGTCATAGTTGTGAAGCTGTTTCGTAGCTGGAAGTACCATTGGGTTTTCTGGGTGGTGTTTTGTGATTTCAGGTTTTGGCATTTGGGCAATCCAAGTTAAATCACTGCATCTGACCTTGGACAAATCTGACCCCTGATAAAGATTTATGATCCTTAATGGTTTGAGTAGAACTTCTTACTACAATCCAGGTCTTCAGTTTTGCATTTTTGATTTTTTGAAAACTTGTTTTTCCTGTCATACCCAAGGAAAGTTACGTCTTTCCGGATTTCTGTGCCTCCGCCAGGAGAATAGGGAGAACTCTTTATTTTGTAAGGACATCATAAGGTTTGGGACCACAGGATCTGAGGGCAATTCAGGCCAACGGGGACCTCAGGAGATCTCCAGTCCAATCCCTTGCCCAGAGCAGGCTCAGCCATGGGGTCAGACCAGGTTGCTCAGGGCTTTATCCTGTGGGGGCTGGAAACCCTCCAAGAAGGGAGATGGCATCACCTCCCTGGGCCTGGCTCCACCAGGGGAAAAAAACTCTCTAGTTTCAGCTGAGACCACTGCCTCTCACCTTCCTGTCAGGCACCTCTGTGATGTGTCTGTTGCCATCCCCTTGATCTCCTCCCTGGAGGCACTGGGATCTCAGTCACTGCAGTGAAGCCATAGTTTTGTGGCTCCATGTGGAGCTCCAGTCCCTCCTGGTTGTTTCCCACCTGTGTGCATTTGTGTGCATACCCTGGGGTGGGAGCCTTCCACCTGGGATACCCTTCCTGAGGTCCCTCGCTCCTGCTGCCCTGCACCCAGTGCTTTCCAAGCAAATTGCTCTCTGATTTTTCATGTGCTTCATGACCAGACCTTTTCACGTGCCAACTGCTTCTCTAACCCTAGAACAGTTTTGGAGGGAGGCTCATTTTGGTTATCTGTATGTCAGCATTGTATGGCTGGCTTGAGCGCCAGAGAAAATACACCTGTGACCTGACTATTAGGCCTTTTGTTTTCTGTCAGTTGCTCGTCTCTCTAAAGCATCCTCTGCCTAGCCCTGAGGAGCTTACAGTTTCCTGACCTCAGTGGTGCACCCTGGACGTACATGTTCACTCCTATGATATGGCCAACCATGACATGAGTTGCGTCAAGTTTTGCAACAATGCTCTTCAGCAGACCAAGAAAAGGGATAAAGTTGGTATGTCCATATATTACTTTAGAAGAGATCAGTTTATCAGTGACACTGAGTCTTGAGGCTAAATAAACAAGACTGAAGTGGAAGAGGTGAGTAACAGTGAAGTGACAGAATAAATCATGAACACGGCTCTCTGTGTAAATGCATCTCTTTTAAAGAAAAGAGATTGTGCCCTGGGGATTGCTTTGTGCCAAAGGAGCAGCTGATACCCTGCTGACTGTCAGACACCGCTGAAGCACCAGTCACACCTAGCCTCCAGCTCACACCTGATCCTGGAGTTGCATCCCTGGCACTTGGCCATCCTGTGCACCACCCAGCTATACCAAATTGCTCTTCCTGTTTGGCAAAACCAGCGGTGTCAATTTCAGCTCCTTTCAGAACACAAGCTAAAAAAACCCCAAACCCCACCACCTGAAGGGACAATGTGCTTAGGAGAAAAGAGTATTTTCAGATTTCTAAAAGGATAACACAAACAATTGGAACTACAGAAATGCACATAAAAATGAAACAGTATAGTGTCTTTCAGTGGGTTTGGTTTTTTGGGGTTTTTTCATAAAGCTACCAAAAAGTAGGGCTAACAAAGCGAATTTGCAATACTGATTTTTGACCTGAAATGTAATCTTCCCACTTCTGGTTTCGTGACTGTCGCAAAGCAGAAAGAAACGCTCCATTTGGTTGCTTTTCACCAGTATGACTAAGTAAAAAAATCATAAGAGAAACTCGTGAAACTGTGTGGGTGTACGTGTACCAGCAAACACTTTTTATCCAGAAGAGTCTTAGAAAAAGACTGTTGTGAATTATATTTTTATATTGACATTATTTCTCTATTTCAGATAGAAGGAAAAATACCTGGTACTTTGATTCCATTGTATCAAAATGGTATTGAGAATTGCTATGTCTGATCAATGTTCTCTTTTTTACCTTGTCTTTTTTACTATAGAAGTATGTAGTACACAACTTTTAAAATTAACTCCAAGCTGTGTAACCAAAATGAAAAAACCCTTTATTTCACTGGCTTATAATTTCATTATTGTTGCAATGGTGTGTTTGTATATTCACATCATGGCAATACACACAGCCCCAGAACAGTTTGGAGTCAAAGGCTTAATGTTGTAAAATCAGGACAGAGAGAATTCATGCCCCATAGAGAAAATAGCCATTCTCATTGCTCTCATCCAGACAAAATAATGCAGCACCGTAGAGTCGAATTAAGTTGTTTTCATAGGTCTGGTTCAGATCTCACAGTGACAGAAGAAACAAAAGCAAACAGAAGAAATTATACTATTTCCACACACTGCTTTGTACCTGTGATTTACTCACTAAGGACATTGTAAATCTCTAATTAATTTGTGTTCCTAGTGACATGAAAAAAGCAATAGAAAACTGTCCTGGTAAAGAGAAATAATGTTACAGGCAGCTACAATGTAGTTCTCCTGCAAGAAATACAGAAAGTATTTATGTGGCGTACTTCTGGATTCCTGGTAGTGGTAAGTTAGTGTGTACCAGTAGTACCATGACGACTGCTGTGAATTACACCAACCTTGTTTTCTTTTAATATGAATTTGAAAAGTACTAAATTAAATGAAAATCAGCCACTCTTAGCTTTTCAAAAGATTTCTCTTTAATTTGCCTGTGACTGAAATAAGGCTGCCAAATGAGGTTTTATTTCCCTGCGTTTTTTCTCTTCTTCCACTTTTTTATTGTGTTGCATCCTTTTCTGTAAAGAGCCATATGACTTGTTGAAAAGTGAAACTTTACACATTGTAAATGACCACAGTACACATGGAGGAGTTACTTACACTGCAGATGTCAGTTAAAAGTTAGCACTCACACCTTCCAGTAAATAATGCAGAGACGGCAGATATACTGAGAGCGGAACACTCCTGTTGAAATCTGTATCATCCAAACTGCCTGCTTCCTATTACTTTAAAGCAAATAAACATGAGCTTATGCATTGTTTTTCTGATACATACTCCTTGATGGCAGAGGGTGTCAGGTCCTGGTTCCAGTGACTTCAAAGGCAGGTTTATCACATACTGATAAATCAATCAGACAGTGATAATTTATTCCTAGAAAGTAGCTTTGTGGGTAGTTGTTGTGGTGGGAATTTTATCTTTTAACAACGTATTTTAGTTTGTCAGAGAAGTGATTTTTCTTCTTCTTGGTTTCTGCTAGCAGGTAACAAGATACCTGCTCTGCTATTTTTCATCTCAGCATACCTGTCAAATGGGTCTTCAAGCACCTTTTCTGTTCTGAGAAGCATAAATGTGACCTTCGGTTCTGCCAACAAATGAAAAGAAGTGTCTGGAGCTCTGTTGTACAGCTGCTTCCTACAGTTTTGCTCTAGCCCTGTATTTTCAATTTTCTCAGTCGTATATCAGACTTCCACACTTTGCAGCCTGTATATTTGAGATCTGGGAAAAGCAGTTCTTTAGAATATGTGATGAATCACAGGGTGACAACAAACCTTAGAAAGCTCCTACTTGTCCTTTCATTGTCTCACCTGTAATAGGAGAAATTAGCAGTTTGATTGTTATGGATCAGAAAAGATCACCAGGCAGAAAGAAAGATGTACAAGATTGTGCAGTATTTCTAGTAAAACATATGAAGAACAATCTGCAGAGCTTAGCTTTAATCCCATAGAGCTGGGTCTAGTTTCCTCGTCTGTGTGTACAATGAGTGGATCTGATAGCAAAAGTGGAGCCTATGTTTCACAATATTAATTTGTAGAAAGGTGAAAGCTGGTGATTGCTAAATTATGTTAGCCGGAATAGTCACATACAGGGGTAGAAAGGAAGGGGTCTGAAAATCATGGACAAGTTTTTATGACTGATGTGCCATTTCTATTCTCTTCTCCTTCCGGATATGTAACTTTTTTCTTGTTTACAATGGATAGGACAATGTATCATTGCTGGTAAGGTAAGCTTTCCTTTATTTGCATTTTGACCCTAGAGAGTTTTGTTGTTGTTTAGCCTTCATGTAGCTTTGTACCATGTTTAGCCTTTTGTACCCCGATCTAGGATATCCATTATTTCCTATCTTTGTTTGCAGTATAGTATACAATCTAATTAGCAAGCAATCATTAATTGTAGTTCTTTGGAAATCTTACAATACATTGAGATCAATTTTCTTTCTTATTGGCTGTAGTTTTCATCCACCAGCTGACTAGAATTTCTCTGGCCAGCAAGCTCTGCAATCTTGTTCTTGGTCTTGCAGTTGACACCATCTCCCTATACATGCTGTTTCTCCATTTGACTTTGTACTCTTCATCATTTTTCTCCCTTGTATTGATATTTTCCAGAAATGCTTCTTTAAACTACACTCAAGTATTTGGCAAAACACAGAATTACTACCTGTATACATACAACACATTCTATGTGTGTAAGACAGGTAATAAGAGCTGAATCTGTAGCACAGAGTCTCGAGATATTGTGCTTATAAAGTTCATTGAAAATAAATTTGTTCTCTGCAGTGACATATAAAACTGGTTGTTGTTTTCTGTATTAATCATTCTCTTCTGTTTCTGCTCATGAGTCTGTTTTATTGGGCATCAAATGGTGATGTTGCCCAGCAGGAATCTGTATGAGTAACATGATGTTTCTGGAGAATTTAATGTGAAAATACATTCATTTTAATATGTTTTGTCTTTCTGCCTTAAAATTTTCCTCCACTGATTTTCACCTGAATTGTTTTTGACTGTTGAGTATGTAGCAAGTTTTTCAGTTTTTATTGTATAGATTTATGTATTTGCTTGGTTATCCTCTGCAGCTGTTGGTGGTATTTTCAAAAGCGAGTGTGGATGAAAAGGAATGGGAATGAATTAAAGTAACCCAAGCATTTCTTGGAAATTATTATCTCACAAAAAAGAAGGCATTTTCATTGTCCTATAAACATTCTCCACCTGTGTCAGACTGGTCAAATAACTTGAGCTGGGAAAAGCATTACAGGTCCATTTTCCACTTTTAGCCAAGAGGCTCCTCCAAAATTTGGGAAAGGACTTCAGTGCTGATCGTCTGAGAGAGTCTGAGGTACAGTTCTTTCCTTTGTGAAGAGAATTTAAATCTCTGTCTCTCTATGAGGTGCTCTGTGAGAGATCTAGAGACGAAGTTTCTTCCTGTCTCAGAACAATTTCCTAGATCCAGGATGCAGGTGATTTTGACCTGGGGCTCCCAAAGTCCTTGCTGTTGAAACCTCTCACTCATAAGGCATACGGCAATATCATTTGAATCGGGGAAGAGCCTGGGATTAGGTACTGGGGTTGGAATCTATGTTCCACTAAATATATAGTTATGTACCTAAAAATAAATGCAACCGCTTTGATGAAATAGAATGAGAGGTTTCTCTTCTGCTGTCTTCTAGCAGGGCGGTTGAGGCATAGTTCTGCAAGCTGAAGTCCATTCCTCTTATAAAAGAGATGATGTACATTAACACCCCATATCTAGGCTAAGTATCTAACCATCAAGCAAATGGACTTAAAGGGATACTTATGTCTCAGCATAGGCTTATTTCTCTTCCCCTTTCCATTTTTAACAAATATGTTAAAGTATTTTCCTCTAAGTTATAAAGGAATATTTGTTCAACATGAAAAAGATGTCTTCATTGCAAGCAGTCAGTTTGAACTGAATTCAGTGTTTATTTTATCTGAGCGAGCAATCAAGATAGATAAATATATTGTTCAGATAGTCTGTAGGTCCTTCTCAGATGAAATCGTGAGGAAAAGGACTTAATGCAGTAAGCATTGATTTCACCTTGCGTGTTTGGCCCATTCATTTAAATATTTAATTTTCTGAAAGACCTTGGAACAGCTGTTTATCTCATCTGCCGGATATTAGCCCTGTACACTCCTTTTGAGGATGTGGTAGCTCATACTTTATTTCATACATAATACTTTTTATAGTACCCCATCTTTCGTGTGTCAGTCTAGGGCTCACGTAATTATTTAAATTTTGACCTAGTGCTAGTTAACTGACCTTTCTTGTGGACTAGAGTGATGACGTTAGCCACTTAATAGTGCATCTGTTGACAATTTTATCTTTTTACTGTCTTTTATCATTATCATCTAATAGATTATTTTAGTTTCTATACATGGCTCACAACACTATATTAGCAAGTTCACTTTACTGTGATTCCAAGGTCAGAAAATTTGGAGCCACTTATTAACTTGTACAGCCAACAAAGGCAATACACAAAGGTAAGAAAACAGAAATCATGTTAAGCAGTATAACTCAGTAGCTGAAATGACTTGCTAAACTAGGTTGGTTTTGAATAAGAAACTTTGATTGTATTCCTTGTTGATACATAACAATACCTGTCATATTTGCATGAAAAACATTATTTTTTAAAAAAAGTATGATTTGGAGGCTTTTAATTTCTGATAGCTCAATCAGAAATGCTTGGTTTTGAAAAAAAAAAAAAAAAAAAAAACCAAAAAAACCACCCCAACCTAAAATAGTCAATGTAAAAATGAGGAAAATATTTGTGGAGATCTCCTAAAATTGTATAACACCTTGACTACTTGTCATGTGTTCAAAAATTCTTGGACATTCTCTATCTGTTTGCAATTCTCTGTGCTCTCACTTTACTTTTGTGTTTATGTCTTAGAAAGGTAGGAAATAGCATCCAGATGACAACTAGACTAGTTGCTGAGCAGAGCTGACAGAACACTTTCTTTTTGACAAAGAGTGAATTTTTTCCAACCAAAATGAATATTTTCATGAATGAAGGAAAATGGAATGTAATAAAAGGGTTTTGGATTTTGAAAGATGAATTATTATACCCAACCTGAAAGAGGGATACTGCTGGCTTTTTTTTTTTTTTTTATTTATTTTTACTTTTTCCAAAGAAGAGAAGAGAGAAGTAAAAATAAATAAATTATTAATTAAAGAAGTGTTGCATTTTACCCACAGTAATTTAACGTGGCAAGGAAGTGTACCAGGATGTGTGAAGTTGAGACTCTCTGGCTGATGTTTTCAAAGCTACGCTCTGATTTTAATGTTCAATTCCCATCAGAATTTGATGGGAGTTTTGCTTCAGGCGGCTTTTGATATTCTCCCCTACTGGTAGCAAAAGCAAGACTGTATACAAAATAAAAATCTCTTTGAAACCCTAATTTTTCACCCTGCCTCACCTCTTTAAAAGGTATTGTATTTGTAGGCTTTCCAAGAAAACCTGTACAGTTTTAAAGTTATTTTTAACTTCTGCTGAGCAGATGCCCTGAAACCATGCAAAAACATTGTGAATACTACTGCAATAAGGCAGAGATGTATTTTAACACAGCCTACCCTATATACGGACACTGATTCATGAGGTGCATGTTCCAATTCTTTTCTTTAGTTCTCTGAGCTTTCTTTCCACATTGTGCTACCTTTTATTTGCAGTGTTTGCCTCCTGAGTTTTATATCTGAGAAAACACCTTATCATTTTCAGTGTAGCCTCTCCAGACAAACAGACTAGTCCAGGCCCCTGTTGAGATATCTATGGAAGAGCTGGCCAAGGACCTTTACTGGGATTTTCCTCAACTCCATCACCGACCATGGCTCCCTTACTAATTTGCTTAATTAGGAAATTAGCAAATCAGCCTTCTACCCTGTGCCCTCTGTCTGTGCCATCCTCTGGCTGAGGTACGTAACCTCTGCACCACTTCTGTTGCACATCCAGATTGTCTGCTGCTGTGGCCCCACTGCCAGTTTCCCTGTTCCCTGACAGTGCCTTCCCCTTGCAGAAGAACAGCAGTAGTAACCCTCCCTGCCTGTCGTCAGAGCTTCAAAGCAAACACCTGAGCTGTGTCCAGTGGGGATGCGTTGTTCCTGGGGCAATGTTTTATTAGAGTAACAACCTCCAAAGTTTGTTCCCTATCACCCAGTTGCTCCATTTTTTTCCCCTCTGCCAGAGGCAGTATCTACAATCCCCCCTGTATTTTCCTGATTTCAGCAGCTTGTCAGATCTCATCATGCTTGAATGACTGTCATACACAACTAAAATTTATCTGTGGATGTTTTACTTGACTCAGTAATGTGATGGGTCGCAAAGTTTGGATTCAGATCAGAGTTTCTTGCGTTTAAGGAGTTTTAAACCTCACTTCTTCATAAAGATGTTCCTTATTCTAACCTGTGGAAGCATGAAAACAGCATTTAAACATCCAACTATTTGGGCGGATTGTTTGTGTCCATGATAGAGATATTGATCACAATTGCTGAGTGGAGAGGAATTTAATTGCAGAGTTTGTACTGCAAAAGCTTTCCATCATGTTTCTCAGAACTCCTAGAACTGTTAAATCTTGGAGACTATATAGGTCAAGGTCTAATGAACAGCGTTGTTCATGGTATTATGTAAACTGGGTAATATGCAAGCAGAGTAGAGGCTAGCTGTGCTTCAGCTAATATTCAGCATTTACAATGAATGACATTGGTGCGGATTACAGTGGCCAGATTTTAAGTCTTAGAATTATAATACAAACTTAATCTTTTAAAAATGATATTACTATGGCTTATGTGGAATAGGCATAATTCATATGTTTATAAAAATATTGGTATAGTTATAAATATATACACACATTTAATGCAGCTTTTCTGTAAAGCTTCTATACAACAGCAGCCCCAGCCTTTTCAGCATCATCTTCTTTTCAGCAATCTGTTTGAGTCCATCGCACAGGCTAGCCTATATGCATTGTTACAATTAGGGATATGATGCTGTCCACATGAGCATAGGTATCTTGGAAATGCAGGAAGCTGCAGAATGGGGTATATTTGGCTCAAGTGGGGTTCTTTTGTTTTCTCTTGGGCTTCACCTCTGCATATTGGCCTCAATATCGATCCTGACTCAACAGGATGTCTAAACCTACCAGGAAAAGGAGACAAGTTAGTGGCCTTTATGATCTCTTTCCTTGAAAAGTAAACAATCCCCTGCATTCTCAAAAGGAGAACAGGGGAAGATATTCCTATAGAAATACTCAGCAGCCAGCCCCTTCCCCTTTCCCTTGCCTTCTCTGCCAGGGCTGGATTTAGTCTTGTACTTTTATTACAGACAACCCCCAAAAATTATATGTTGCTCATCTAGCTCCCAAATATCTTTTGCCAAAAATCTCTGTAGAAGTTAATGTTATCTGAGGTGCATTAAGAATATAGGTAATACCTTCGTAGGACTCTGACTTTAACTAATCTGTGGAATCTCCATTCCCCTCCCAGAGATGTCTGTAGCAAATATCCAGTTGACCTCAATAGAAATTATCTTGGTCCAATATAATTTACAGCCCACTACCACCTTCAATGTTATGGTAGTACTTCTTACAGAAATTATGAGGTTTTAGAGCAGAGTGGTAGTTAAAAATAGGTTTTGGCTAGACCTGTACATATATATTGTAAATCATCTTCAAATACAGTTAACATACATTATTGAAAATGGGACAGATCTGGAAATGCAAATTGAGTGAGTTCTATTTATGTCCCCAGGACATTTAGCATCACCTATGCAATACACGTGAAATGTGCTTGATAAGACAGTTCACTTTGAAGTTTGATAGGAAATTAATATATATTAAATAAAACATTAATATATTCAAATCTAGAAGACTTGAAAAATTGAAAAGGCAGGCTATTTACAGCTTGTGCTATAGTAATGGGTATCTGCTGTGTCTTTTTCTCCATTTTTAGTCTAATTAATAATATATCAGAACACTAATGGCATCCTAAAAGTGCTACATTAACTATGTGCTTTAAGAGCCATTTCCTGCTAGACTTGAATCAAATCACATTGATTCCAGCAACATTTGAGTGTACTTGGTCTTTCACAGTTTCTGCAATGGCTACCTTGCTATTTCCCTTATGAATCAGGCACAGAACCTGCCAAAGTGGCTCTTTAGTGATTTTTTGTTCTATTTCATGCTGTGGTGCCCTGGCCAAAGGCAAAACCTCCTGCAGTTGCTGGAGATCACACAGAAATGAGGAGAGGATGCAGAGTTGGAGCCCTTCTTCCCATTCCACATCTCTTCTGAGCAGAAGTGGGACATGTAGTGTGCCCTGTGCCAATGGGTGCAGAAGATAACCTGAGCAACTACTGCACCCTGAGCCACTATAACAGCTGGAGTCAGACCTAAACTAATTGCTGTTATTGTGAGAATGTGACCAGATATCTTATTGCACATAAAATCTGCAAAGGCTGCTAGAAAGCAGATTTCATTAATACTGCAGACGCTGGGGAGGAGGTTGGGGAGATTTGTCCAATGATCCACTCAGGATGTCACTTTGTTTTCTATGGTTTTGGTGACTACATTTCTTCTTTCCCCCTCCTGTTTCAATGTGGCTGGTGGGGCTGAGTCGCTCCCTCTCTGACAGCTGTCTAGAGCTCAAATTACCTTGAAGGTATCAGCCCCCCACTAAGGACCACATGTGTGTTACTACCTTTTTTCTTCTTTAGGAGCTGTGTGTTAGGTAGAGCTGGAGTAAAGCAAGTGGGATTTTCAAAGGCAGGTCTGCAGCGCAAAATAAACATGCTGCTGGCTTCGTTGGGCTGGGCTAAACTGGACCCAATAGACACCCACTGCAACTGCAGCAGGAAAGAGTGCTCTACTGGTAATGGAGCTCTCTCCAGAGCCTGCTCCCATTCCAGATAAAAAGACTACTTGGAAGCAAACACCATTTTTCCCTTGAGTTTTCAGGCTGCCCTTTAGGGGCCCAGATTGAGTGACAGAGAACTGAATACCACTGAAGATGGCTGAGACAGCCCCATTCATCTGATTAAAGTCTGAAGTGAATTCAGAATTGCCTGGAATACAGAAATACAGAAAACCTAGTATTTCAGCATCTGTAGACCAAAGACAATCCATCAACCACTACATCAACCAATGATTTTTTGCCTTTTTCAGCTGGTGACCTCTACAAGAAAGTAACCAGGCTCTGTTTGCTGTTTCTATGCAATCTGCTTAAGAGCTTGAAATATCACCTAATAGTTCCAGTAGGTTGATTTTTTTTTTTATCTCTACATTTGCATTTAGAGTGTTGCAAGTTGTTTGTTACTGGGCTGCAACACTCTTGCATCATATTTTAAGTCATGCAGCATGTATATGCCAAAAATTAGTTGTACAAAAGTGAGTTGCACTGGAAGATTGTGACAATTGTTTTGGGGTTTTTTTTGCTGGTTGATTTTAACATGCTCAATAAGGATCTTGTTGTTTGCTAGCAACAAATGAATTTTTTTATTTCAGGGCACTGTTCCTTCATCTCCCTTTCTTATGCTTTGAAAGATGTTTCTAGAGAGTGATGGATGTGTCCCCATTTTCTCAGAAACTGCTTCATTGCTGATGATTGTTTAACAGAACAGACTTGTTGTGCTGCTGTGAATTTTGCAAGTACAGTAAATCCCGCCACACTACCAGATGCCTAATGGCAGCTTGCAGCACAAAACCTGTGAAGAATGGGTTAATATTAACTCTGGGTGGTATACTACTCATCAGGATGATGCGAAGTCCTCAGCCAGCTGAAATTCAAGGCAAATCCTCAACAGCTTTCAGTTGCACTAAAATTTCACCTTTGGATTTACTTTTACTTCCTCAGTGGTAGATATAGATATCCAAATGCATATTCACAATAAATCAGTCAAAGTATAAGACCTAATTATTAAAACATAATGGCAGATATAATGACAGCCAGGCAATTTTAATTTGGTCCTGTGTCTGTTTTGCACACAGACAGTGTGACTGTCCTTAATCACACAGTTTTGCAGAGGTCTCAGAAAGCTTTTTCAATCCATAGGTTGGGCCTAGGGCTTGGCTCTTCTGTCCTTAATAGGACCAAAATGTAGCCTTATTTTCCTGGTCCAGGTTTTTCCTCACTCCTGTCACTCTTGGCCTTTGACTCCCTTTGCCTCTTCTCCCAGACATTTATCCCGATTTGTTCTTTTTGCCACTTTTGTGCAAGTCCAGGTATTATCCTCTAAATCAAAATTAAACTGTTCCTCACTTAGACGGATTAAGGCCTGCATGGTGGCAGGGTGGTCATACAAAGCAATAAGATAAGATCCCTGCTCTTGTGTTAGGTGTGAACATGGATTCAACGTGGCTCTGGAAGCATGGAGCTGTGATCATGAGGCAAGGGAAAAGTTTAGAGCATTCATGAATCAGGCAGCTACACTCACTGTTGGCCATATCTCTGCTGAGCAAGTGGAAACTGCTATTTTTCAAAGGTATGGTGGCAATCTAGACCATATTCTTGTCAAAAGGTTAACTCCCTTACAAAATTGTGTGTCCTTGCTCCAAAGCATGAGAGGATGATGTTTTCTGTTCAAAGATGAGTCATAGAGAGGTTTTCTTTTGTTTTTCCAAATTGGTTGAAGCACTTATTTTTTTCCTTTGCTTCTTTCTCAGAAGTAGCTGAAACATTTAAACTTTCCAAAACCGTTCAGCTTGAGGGAAATCCCCCAGCATGGAAGAATTCAGTCCAAGATCTAAGCAACAGAAAACAATCTTAAAATGAGAATTTCTGGGGTCTTGTGTGTGCATTTGTGACCAGTACACCAATTCATCAAGAGAATTTCATATATTCACATGATTAAAGGAAACATGTATGTACTTACATATGCGTATATATTTGTTCAAGACCAGAAATTCTTCTTACAAACAGTAATTTTTAGGTCTATCACATGCATGTCTTTCAGAAAGATACAACTGACAGATTCACAGCAATCTACAGAGACGAAGTGGAAATCAGAGTTTAAGTGTCTAGCCAAATAAGGTACATAAGAAAAATAGTTTCTGAAGGTCTAATTGCTGCTAATTTGTCAATATGGATGCTCCTAACACATATTCTTATGTGTGTTACCTATGAAAAGGAGAATTGTATTGACAGAAAATACTATTACAACTCTTCTTAAAAAGAATGTCACTTTTGTAAGAACCTTCCTTACTGTTAATTGCTATTACCATTTTCCCTAGACTATTCTCACTCACAGCCCACGTACAATGTCGGAAGATAATTTAAAATTAAATTATGATAGTTGAAAACTTAAAACACTCGAAAGGAAAAGAAAAATGAAACACAGTTTGACAGTACTAAAAGTGTTGGTTGGAAATCTGCCAGAAAGAAACTAAGGAGGGACAGTAAGAATCTGCTTTTAGGGCTCTGAAACATACTGAGTGGATATTATGGAGGCTTCCTCTGCATGCAGTGATTTTCTTTTTTTAATTGCGCAATGAGGACTCAACACTGTACAGGAAGCTTAGGTCACATTTTTCAAGTTCATTATCTCCCACAATGCATTCTTAACCTTTATTAAGGTCATCCCAAAGGGATCCCACCCAGTCATATTTTGAAGTATAGACCCTTGCTGGTCTTCATACCTAGAACTGGGGGATTGTCCTCCCTCCTCCCATTTGTATTTTTGTAATGCATCTTTTCCTTTTCACATACTCCTCTTTGATTTGCTCATTGTAGAGTTGGTCATTACTTCTAACATGGTTTTTGTAGATCCTGGTTGCATGAGTAAGAGTGGTACAATTTGTGCTACACCATTCAGCCAAATGAGTTGCTATTACAGCAGGAATTTCTATGAAGAGTTTGAAGTCTCTCTGTACCAGATACTCACAAGAGAAATATTAATGTCTTTATAGACATGAAGATAGGATCCCCAGCTCAATTACTTGAGGAGACAAATACAAGATAAATAATGGGTGAGTGAAATATGCAATACAACTGAATTTGGAAGGGATGATGGATGAGCAGGACAGTAGAAGATTTGCTGCACCTTACAACATTATGACACTTTCTGTCTGTATGATGGCTACGGGCAACCACACTAGAGTTGCTCTGATTAAGTACTTAAACATGAAGTCGCTTTGTTTCAGAGAAGTAGAAACATGAATATTAGTACTAGCCCAAAGGTGTACCAAGCTCTGGATAATCTAGAGGAGGAGAGAAATTAGGAGGAAAATGCATGTAATCAAATGTTCAGCTTCTGCATCTCTGTCATGGGAGAAATCAGACCATAGCTCTCCCCCAGGTTTTGGGCTGACAAAGCACGGCTCAGCCTGGGGCTTTTTTTTGTTACTTCTTCCCTTTTCCTGGCACTGGACAGACCTCTCCAACTCTTAGCTCTGTTTGCACTCTTGTAGTCTTGAACCATACAGGATATACTATTTATCTGCCCTGCATGTAGCTGAAGGAAAGACTGCTTCTTCCTTTCCCTGATGTCATGTTTCAGAAGTACTTTCTTGCTTGGTGGCCTCTCAGCAGTACAACCAATTTCATTGCAGGTGGGAGGTAGTGTGTTGGCTGAGGAATTGCGTGGTGGTGGGGTTTCATCCTATGTCTCATGTCTGAGTGGCATGTGACTATTACAAAGCTACAGCTGCCAAGCCTATTTGCCATGCACAGCACTAACAGCTGTGTGTAACATTTTGCCAAGATCATTCTTTTATTGTCAACAAGATCACAGAATCACAGAATCACTAAGGTTGGAAAAGACCTGTAAGATCATCAAGTCCAACCATAAAAAAAAAAAAAAACAACCACAACCCAAAAACCACAAACCACAAAACACACCGCAACCCACACCAAAACAACTCACCCACACCACGCAGCACCATGCCCATCAAGCCACATCCCACAATGCCATATCCACACGCTCCTTGAATACCTCCAGTGATGGTGACTCCACCACCTCCGTGGGCAGCCTGTTCCAGTGTCTCACCACTCTCTCAGTAAAGAAATTTTTCCTAATATCCAGCCTGAACCTCCCCTGGTGCAACTTGAGGCCATTTCCTCTAGTCCTGTCACTAGTCACTTGGGAGAAGAGGCCAACACCCACCTCTCTGCAACCCCCTTTCAGGTAGTTGTAGAGAGCTATGAGGTCTCCCCTCAGCCTCCTCTTCTCCAGACTGAACAACCCCAGTTCCCTCAGCCACTCCTCATCAGACTTGTGCTCCAGACCCCTCACCAGCTTCGTCACCCTTCTCTGGACACGCTCCAGCACCTCAATGTCCTTCTTGGAGTGAGGGGCCCAAAACTGAACACAGGATTCGAGGTGTGGCCTCACCAGCGCCGAGTACAGAGGCACGATCACCTCCCTACTCCTGCTGGCCACACCATTTCTGATACAGGCCAGGATGCCGTTGGCCTTCTTGGCCGCCTGGGCACACTGCTGGCTCATCTTCAGCCGGCTGTCGATCAACACCCCCAGGTCCTTTTCTGCGGGGCAGCTTTCCAGCCACTCGTCCCCAAGCCTGTAGCGTTGCCTGGGGTTGTTGTGGCCGAAGTGTAGAACCCGGCACTTGGCCTAATTGAACTTCATCAGGTTGGCCTGGGCCCATCGATCCAGCCTGTCCACGTCCCTCTGCAGAGCCTTCCGACCCTCAAGCAGATCAACACTCCCTCCCAACTTGGTGTCATCTGCAAACTTGCTGAGGGAGCACTCGATCCCCTCATCCAGATCATCGATAAATACATTAAACAAGACTGGCCCCAAAACTGAGCCCTGGGGGACTCCACTTGTGACCGGCCGCCAACTGGATTTCGCTCCATTCACCACAACTCTCTGGGCTCGGCCATCCAGCCAGTTTTTTACCCAGCGAAGAGTGCACCAGTCTAAGCCACGAGTCGCCAGCTTCTCCAGGAGAATGCTGTGGGGAGCAAGATCAGTGAGATCAAAATGGTCTTGGTAGACAGGAGCTGATAATCCATAATGAATTAACTTGTTCAACTGATACACTTCTTTATACTTCACAGGTATTATCTACAAGGCCACTCTGTTTTCTTTTTCCCAAATGCATTTGTTTATCAAACATCCTTCCAGGATAATTCTTTGAAGGCGGTCTGTGAAGGCTCAGGTAATGAGTGGCACACCTGCAGCTGGTGAAAGGCGAATTGCTTCAACTGGGCATTAGTCCCATGGCATGACTTACTAAGTGGGTCTGGGTGTAAAGCACTTACTGTTCTGATTGCATTATAGAGCAGAAGAAGTAGTGCTTCAGAATGATGGTGTTTAATGAAAACAGGAAAAAACAGCATTCTGCTTTTAGGACTGATCACTGGGAGATGAAGGAAAAGAGAGCAATATTCTACAAAACTGAGCAGTTTCTTTATAGCTGGCAAAACAAGAGGAGGGTGGCAGCACAGAGCAGAACACAGTGGGAATCAGTGGGCCAGGAGGGGAGTGTGTGTGTTTCGTAGGGACTGAATAAAGTAAAGAGAAAAAAATCTGATATCAAACTTTTGTAACATGAGAGCTCCAGGGGAGCTGGTTTTCTCAAATTACTTTAATGATAACTTCTTGTCAAAAATCATTTTAAAATGAAATGTTACAGATTTGGGGTTTCAGCAAAAAATGAATTTTCATCAAATGTGGTTTTCAGGGCAGCTAATTTTTTTTGCCAGCTGGTCTCTATTTTTCTCTTTTTTAACCCTGCCAAACAAAAAGAGCATTCAGGGAAATATTTGTTTAAATCTCAATGTGGTATGAAAAATTTTACTCCATAACAATGCAAGGAAAAACAAGCTATCAAAGAAAAAGGAAGATGAACTTCAAACAGCATTATGTAGAGCTGATGATTGCCAATGAAGATGCCATGCTTTGAGTTCAACATGTACTTAATTTTTTCAGGAACAGGACGTCTTTGCTGAATTGAAATCTGAAAGTTGAATTTTTTTCTTTTTCAGTGTAGTTATTTCCTAGCAACACTTCCTAGCTTGGAATGAAGCCTTTAATCTCACATGGGAGGTAAAATTTTGAGACATTAACAAGTGGTTTTTTCAAGGATTTTTTTCTCAGTGAGGTCATACGCCTATTGTGGGTCTTTGCATAAATACTGTATAAATACTGGATAACTTTTAGCCAACAAAAGGCAAGCTTTTCATTGCAAAAAGTGTCAGATGGCAGAGTAATGGTTCTGCCTAAGACAAGATAAGAACCCGGAGAATTTTGACCCACCTCACTCTGCTGCCAACTAGGTGATAAAGTTACTTGAAAGAGTGCAGCACCATTAGTGTAATGATTCTTTGTTTTCTCAAGTACAGCGTTTCTCTAGAATTCCTGGGTCTATGGCTTTCTTTGTTTGGTCAGAATGAAACCATTAGAGGACATTTCAAAATTATTCCAAATCAAATTTCCAGTGGTCAGAGAGAAGCCATGATTCTCAATTCTATTGTCTTCATTGTCACTGTGGGGAATGAAGATGTCCATGGAGGTAACACTGAGCTAAGCGCACTGGCAGCATTAGTGTTTGCATGGCATTTTGGCTGATCTGCTTGAGACGAGCAGATGTGAGTGTCTGAGGCTGAAAAAATAGCCCGGGAGGGACGGAGGTTCATGATACTCTGATTTTTGTTGTTGGTCCTATCTCACATGCAATGTAAACACATTGCAGTGATTTGCTACATCCAGGGCTCTGCTATGTGTGTTTATTTGTGTAATCAGAACTAAATGATATTAAATGAAGTTTTCTTGCCCTCCTGAGGACTCTGGATTCAACACTTCCAGCCGGCTCAATGCTGGAGACAGAAGAAATTGTAACCATAGTGATGGAATGGAAATGATTCCTTTGTTCCTAGGCTGCAGTATCCTACAGACACTGCCGTTTTCAAGGTCAAAAATATATTAGGAAGAGATAAAAATTAAAGAAAAATGTGCTGGCTTAGCTACAAAAGCTAATTTAGTTTATGCATTATAAATTATGTTAAAAATGGCTAAAATGAGATTTCTCAGCAAGAACTAAGTGTGTGGTTTCACAAAACTAATTTCCAAAGATGAACACGATTACAGAATTTAGCTTTAAAAGCTTTTTCAAGCCATCAGAGAAAACAGCAAAGCTATCAATTACCAGACTTTAGTGGTGCTCCTGTTAGAAATATAATGGTAATTTTAGCATTCTCCTCAGCATTTACTAAATTAAGAATGTCTGCAAACAGATCAATTAATTGGAACATTATTTAATTTAATGAAACATGTGATCCGTCAAGGAACATTAATCAGGCTTTAAAACATAATATTTCGGCATCTCTTTCCAAATGGCAGAAATAGTAGAGCCCTGACATGATGAGGTGACAGTTGTAATTTTGAGGAATTAAGGGTAAGATTGAGCATTCTTCTGAACAAGCAGAAACTCTTCCCATCAAGGTATTGCCCAACGTTGAGCTCTGACATGTAGTGTTGTTAAACTCTCACAAAAATTTCTGGTAGCTGGTAATAGTGCCACCTTTTCCACCAACCTGGTTTTTTGCTCTCTGCCTTCACTTTTCCAAAGATGGATGAATGTGCACAAAACGCTGTTCCATTTATGATGCTCAAAGTCAGTGTGAAAAACTCTGAGGATTGGAAGATTTTTAAGACTTCAGCTCTTCAGAGTCTCTCCCCTCCATCCTAGGGAAGTATGCAAAGCTGGTTTTCCATTATTTATGCTTTGTAGTACTGCAGTGGGTTTGGCAGCAGGCAAGGCAGCACTTTTTGAGGAGGGAGCGTCATATAAGGTGCCTCCTGGCAAGCTGGCCTCGTGGTGAATTTGAGGGAGTGTAGATGTGGCAGTTAAAATCAAATTGTCTGTTTGCAGCTGAAGACTAAAACTATTCTTCTACATGATTCACAGCTTTACCGAGGATGAGTCATTCCAGAAAGCCCATCCTCCTCCAGCTCCATAGTACAGACGTGGGCCAAAGCTGCTACGTCTGCTGTGGTGTGCCAAGAGACAGGCAAGTAGAAGGAGCAGAGGCGGCTTGCAGAAGGAGCAAGGAGATCCCAGAATAAGCAAGCAACTAAATAAATTTTGTGAGTCTTTTCAGTCAAACATGCCTTCTTTCTTTGAACTTTTCTCATTGCTGCTTTTGCAGCCTCATGGTGGGGAAAGCATCTTTGCACAAACCAGGGTGAAATGACAGGAACAAGTCTAATCAAATAATACAGCTCCCAAGCAAAAATGACAAACAGTAGGAGGCCATAGTCACAGAGGCATGGAGGCTGTGTTCCCCATTGACAACCATTTCTGAAACAGTGCTGTAGGCATCAACTTCTGGTCCTAAGCAGATGCAGGAGTCTGATGTGAGTGCAAATAAGAAAGCTGAACTTGTATTTTGGTAATTCAGGGATGTTAAAGTTTCAGTCGAAGCACTGGCTGGTTTATTCTCTCTGTTGCACTAACACAGCTTTAATTTCAACCTGCAGGACCCCTCATATACCCATTAGGAGAGCAAAAAGTGCTCTAAGATCTGCAGGGCTGAGGGTCTGGATTTTTTATGACACTTTAACAGAAGCGCAGTTTTCATGTTATCAGTATATTTAGTGACTTTGCTTCTTGGCAGAAAAAGGCATTTGCTATTTCATGGGGGTAAGATGTGACCAGTTAAGACCACACTTATCAAAAGACAATGAAAGTAACAAGTGGGATGAGGTGACCGAGATGGGGAGGAAGAGACAGCTAAGGGACAAAACAAGCAAAAGAAGCAGCCAATGCTTGTTCTTCCTGTTGTACTCAGGAGTTAAGGAGCTGCACTCCAGCCACAGGAGCTGCTGCCAGGGACAGTACTGCCTCTGTGACTAGGAAGGGAAACAAACTGATCTGTACTAAAAATGTCAGCCTTTCTCTTTGGGGTGATGGTGATTTTTCATCTTCTGCAGCTCTGTCTAGGCTATTTCAAGATCTTTGGAAACAGCTGTTTTTAAGTGGAAAGCATTCATCCTGAGTTGGGTAGCTGAGACATTACCTGTTTTCTGCAGAGAGTGTCAGCTAATGTTGCAACTTGCCTCCGTGCTACTGCTTTTTGCAGGTGTTTTTGTGCTTCAATCTATGTCAAGCTTGCATCATCTCCTAATAAGCTTCCTTCTTCAAATTATTAATGCCTAATCACTTGTGAGGAGGAAAGGGTACAGAGGACTGAAATAGTTGTAATAACATTATCTACATCTGAAGTAGCTCCCCCTATTAAGCTCCAAATAGTCTGGGATGTAATCATATGATTTTGTGACCTTTTCCCACCCCCAGCTGTATCTTTTCTCTCTGCAATGTGTATTCACTGTGCTGCCGGGAAGACCTACTCAGGTACTTGGAAAAATCCCCAGTGCTTTGCTGATGGCTACTACTCGCACAGGATGTGGGAATGGCACTGGTGGAAACCTGGGGAACATCCAGTACCCCAGCTGCCTCTGTAATTCACAAAAACATGTCATTCTCAGGATCAGTCCCCTCCTTCATAATGTGACTGTCTAAAACAGGTCAGCTGAACTGAGCTTCCAAAAAAACACTTCACTCCACTGACCACAAAGAGCATCTAAGCATTGACCAAATGTAAACATCTACTGTCTAAAGGTTGGTGAGATGACTCCCTTTCCACTGACTGCCCTGCGGAGACAATCCATGCTCAATTCCTCATGGCACGTTCAGACAACCACAGTTCAGTTCTGAAGAATGGTTTAATTTGATTTTTTAGCACTGAAACTGCCACCTGATCCATCATGGTATTGATTTCCTAAATCAAACAGCTTTCCCCTTTCTGCATACTTCACTAAAATTCACCATGTTTTCTTTATATTGTATTTTAGAAGTTTTAAGTCATACATATTTTCAGAAAATGTAGTAAATTGATTTTGAAGTAGATATGACACTTTTTGCACTCTAAACAGCTTTTACATTGGATAGGTTTGTTATACCATGGACGCACATTTGCTTGGGAGACAATGTAGATGTAGAGGTTGGTGCTGGACTGCACAAGAGCAGACCAGCCAAATGTCATCACAGTCTGGCATTGATCAAATGGTCAGAGATTGCCTGAAACAGACTGATGGTCTTCCTCTTACTAGCCAACCTGATACTCCAAAAGCAATTCATGGTGCCTCACATTTGTGGCTAGCCAATCTGGAACATCATAAAAGACCCCAGGTGTTTGGGGGCTGGAGCACAGGAGATATGACGACAGGCTGAGAAACCTGGGTTGGTTCAGCTGTGCAGAAGCAAGGTGAAAGGGAACCCAGCTGATGGTTCTCACCATATTCATGTGCAAGAGTCTGATGTTAACTACCATTTGTAGCAAAGCTGCCCTGAACACAAACAAGCTGCATTTATTTCAATGAACTGTGTGAGCTCCAGGAGAATCTCTGTGTGCAACCAGTCATGATAATGCAGCCACTACCTGACTTTGTTTCTGCTTCTTCCCTGAAATGTATATACCTGTGTTCATTTCAAGGTGCTGGACAGAAGTTGCCTGTATGCCTTTGTGGATCTTAGCAGTGTTAAATGCCTGTTATTTTGCCAGAGAAGAAGTTGGATAATATTGTAGGGTTTAGTATGCTCTAAATACAACTCATTTTTATGTTAAAAACTCAGTTCTTTTTCTCCACAAAAAGACTGAAAACCTAAGTACATAATCCTTCCACAATTTAATTAGAGTAACTCCTTTACTCAAATAATTTACCACCATTATAGTCAATTAATTCTAGGATGAATACAGAAGCAGGCAGGAGTGAGAGAAAGAAAGAGAGAGGGAACAATGCACTGAACTCCCTCTCTGGCTGGGGTTCCCATTTCCACATCTGTCCCCTGTGCTGTCACTTCTGGGGGTACCCTTATGACCCTCCATTGTGTGGAGACCTTCTTGGTTGCACAAAAAGCCTTCCTCTGCCTCATCAAGACTGCCATCTGTACATGAGATGGCAGGGCATCTTTCTGTCAGGAAGGGATGGGAAGAAGCAGCAATAGGGTAAGATTTTTCTAAAATACTGTGATGGAAGAGAGTTTTAGGGACAGATTCAGAGGCAACATGAAGTATTTCCTCTCTTCATCAGCTATCAGGCAGTACTTGACAGTGCTGTTAGTTTCCTAGACAAGTCGGTTGGTCCATTTACAACTCCAAAATATTGATTTGCCTTCTAAATGTGTTATAAAGACACTGACAGTGCCCTCAAAGAATAATTAATCTTAGACTGTGTTCAGAGAAATTGCTACTGGTGCTTCAACCTCCATGTGGTGTCAGCAGATAGAGCCCTATGTTGTCAGTTGTGTTTACATGACCTGTGGGCCACTGTGCTGCAAAACCACCTCCTCTGTGGTGTGAGCTTCAGCAGCAAAGAGGAGTGTGCCAAGGCCAACAACAATGGAGTGGAAAAAGATTTAAAGACTTCAGTTCAGTCACATGAAGTTTGAGCTGACAGTGGGATATTAAGAAAGGTTTGCCATGAAGAGATGATGGAGTGGCAATGTCTACAGATAAGAAGAGGGGGTACTTCTTCTCCTATGGCTTTTGGGGTTTTGTTCAGGCATTGTGAAGGGTAGCTGTAAATGTCTGCAATGTATTCTCAGTCCATGAGAAAGTTCTAGAAACATTATATTAAAGTCAGCATTTCAGTTCAAATTCATTAAAGTCATCCAGGAGGGTGTCTGAAGTCTATGTCTCCAAAAGAAATCTGATGACATTTCAAACCTCCAAGGTCAGCACTAAAAAGGAGGCTGAGAATCAAAGCAAGATCCTGTTCTGGCTGCAAGGTTTGGGTCTGTGAACAGTAGTAGCGTAGGCTTCCTCATGCCTGGTGGGACCCTTGGTGCTCCCAGCAGCCTGGCTGTAAAACAAGGTGGTAACAAGACTTGGGCATAACTCAGGAAAAATAGAAAAAAAAAAATAATGCAAATTCATCCTGCTAATGAATAAAGCCATCCTCAAACATTTATTTCCCTTCTTATCATTGACTTAACAGGACTGGCTTGTTAACTTCATTGCAAGTTACTATTAAAAATGAAATGCAGGTCAGTTAAACATGTCTTATCAGGATTATAGTCGATCAGATTCATTCAAAATCACATGCTGTTCTAGTAAAGTTGAAGTGGATGGTCAATTACCCATTTATTGGACTGTAAAATCACTGTTGAATGTGCTACACACTTCTCTGCTCCCCCTATACTGCCCCCCCCACCCCCCCACCCCACCCCCGCCCCGACTTCCTCACATGCTATGGACCATTCATACCTAAAACAAAATGAGTTAATTCTGATATTGTTCTAGATATCATTTGGCTATGGAAAGTTTTTATCATTTTTTCTCTGAGAACAGGCTAGTCAAGAAGACTCCAGCCTGTTTGACTGGCTATGACTGTTGATGCATGTTTGGTTTTAATTCTGCCTCAGGCTATAGAGTATGAGACTGTCTCTCCTTTTCTCCTACTTTTTGGTGCTTCCAGATAAAGACTGAGAGATTCTGTGGCATGGGATTATTGTTGAGAGGTGTATAGACTGTCACAGGGAGGACCTAATTTCTAAGGAAGACTGAGATGGGATGAATTCATGAGTATGTTCATGTTCCACTGAGAACTCACAGACGCTGTACTGGCATGTCTCAAATTTCTGGAAAGGGAGGATGATGATGGTGGAAAACAGGTCATATATTGCTGCAGAAATGGGACCCATATTTATGAATGCTTCGATGATACAAAGAGTGCTTTTACAGATATTGAAGAAAGCTGATTCAGTTATTTTGGAAAAGAAGAGGAAAGAGTTCTGAAGTGGAAGATAACTGTTCCATTACTTTACATGAAAAAAATCACGGATCTCCTTTTTAATGATAGTTATATTGCTCAGCTCCCTCAGCAGTACCTCCATGAGACTAACAGAGAGAGAAACATCTTGGCACTGATGCTGGGGCAAACCAGTCAGCCAACTCTCAATGCTGGATTTTCTACAGGGGTTTCTATCTATTCCCACATTCTTTGTTAGATTTAAAGATTGGCTTTGGGACAGAGAATGGATTTCTCTGAGCCAATGATGCAGGTTGTGAACACAAGCACATTTCTAACTAGTTTTCAAAATGGAAGCACAAGTCATTTGGGATATACGAAGCAGCACTGAGTGATATTTTAAAGAACTACGTAGCAATGTGGAGAACTTGAAGAGCTTGGTGGGGATTGAAATTACAGATTTGGTAATGGCATGTATTGACTTTTTCATCTCTCATCTGAATGTAGCTGGTCTTTTATTGGTGACTGTCTCACTATTGCTTGTCAGCCTTTCTGAAATGAGCCTGTGGTATTAGATTGTGTCTTCAAGTAGAACATCTGTCTTGAGCAAATCACTTGGCTCCCAGGGTAGCTCTGCTTTGGTTTTATTCTTGCTAACCCTGCTTATTGGACCAGAGCTAAGCAAGACAGCAGGAAGATGGCATGAGGATTGAGGGTACAGAACTGTACAAGACTCTCCTTATTATCTGCTCAGGTCCTACCATACCACATGAGATGTTTTCATGTTCATTTCCATTTCCTTCATTCATAGATTTAGCCATGTGCAGCAATGTGGCAGATTGCTTCCTGCCACAGACACACAGGACACAGGACAACGCTGACTTTACACTTCTTTGCCTACATGCACTGTCTTCATGCCCACTTGAATTGAAATACTGGCACTGAAGTGTGGCCAACATCACCAGCTCACATCAGAACACAAAAGCGTGTACTGGTACTGGCTGGGCTGAAAAGAGGCTGGTGATAAAGGGGAACAACTGATGAAAGATTTTAGTCCATTTTAATTATTCTTGAATGAATTGGCTGTGCTATCCTTACTTATATGTGAGATACTCCAACAAAACACACTCCATTTTTCTGAAATACTTGTCAGGAAAAAAACAAGAGCCTGTGGACCTGAAAAGAAAATGCGTGACTAGCATCCAGTGCTGGAGGGAAAAGAAATTCTCTTAGGTTGTCCACACCAGCTCAAAAAATGAAGAGAAGCGGTGTATAACCTGCAATGAAACTCCTAATAATCACAGTGTGGTACATTGTTTGCATTTTCATTACAGCTTTTTTTTTTTAATTTATGCCTTCCCACAGCAGGCTATTTTGTAGACCAATAGATATTACTATCTTCGTGATAATCAGCTTTCCATTTCCTTTCCCAAAATACATTCTAGTTATAATTTCTTGTACGTATTAAATAGTTCCTTGCTGTCAATGGAATTAAACATTCAGATACTTGTAGAGTATTAGTTAAGCAGACAAGAGGAAAAAAAAAAAAAACAGATGTCTTTATAGTTGTTTACGTACATCTTTAAGAAATTAAAAGTCCTGGCAGTTGTGCTGATATCTGCAAATTCTCTCTCTTGCTCCCTCTCTTAAGGTACCCTTAACTTGCCAGTTAGAATTTCAAAAGAATTTGCAAGAAGTGTGCCAGCATCCCTTTGGTGGTGATAGTTTTTTTTAAGAAAAGCTCCAATGGCTGGATGGTGTTAGAACTGGATAGCTCATTCATTCTCATTCCCTCCTTCCAGGGAGTATCAGCAGAAATTAAGTGAGGGAAAGGTCAAAAGGTCCTCAATGGGTAGAAAATTTGAAAGGTCTTCTTCGTATATTTTTTCCTTACCCATCTGTATTCTTAACACCTTATCTTGTCTTTAAGTGCTTTTCATAGTGGGAAAGTGCTGTAAATAAAAGCAGCACTTTGTTTCCAGAAACTTTACTGTGTGGCATCTTCCCTGCTGATAAGAAATTGCTGGAGCCAAGAAGCAGAGAAGCAGCATGAAAACCTGGGATAATCTGGGATAACTTGACCTTCATAAGTACCGCTAAAGAACAGTGCTATTTTAAAAATTAAACGTAGATGCAGATGGCATGTGTGTTACAAGCAGATGCTGCACTGTGGTCTGCCAGTAAAGGCACCAGTGTCCTGCACAGGCCAATGAAAGTCCCCATGATCGCGAGAGTCCGTGCTAGTGAACTAGATGGCAGGACTGAGTTTCAGCTTTTAACCTAAGGCCCTGTAGTTTTGTTCTCAAAATTTGTCAGAACCTGTTGTTAAACGACGTGTTTAACACTTGGAATAAGGTACTAGTCAGCACAAAGAAAGGTGTCAAGACACAGCCTTCAGGAAGCTCAACAAAGAGCATCCCTCCTCTCCTGGCTTTAAGTGCTGGAAATAGGTGGTTATGGGGCCACCAAAAGCTGTTCTCATTTTTGATATCACAGTTCTGGTCCTGATCGCTCTACAAGGCCCTCACTGCCTTACAGACTCTCATGTCTGTCAGGACTGAGGGTGTTAAGTGGTCTTTTTTTGCTTTGTAAAAATAACCCTGTTCAATTTTGCCACTCTAAAATGAACAAAAAATGCATTTAAAAACTTCTTGTAGAAACACAAAACTTCCCATACATCCTACGCGATCAATCAAAACATTTGACTCATCTCAATGTCTTACAAAGTAGTATTTAGAACAAAAATAATATTACCTGGGACAGCAATTCTGAAATTAATTTTTTTTTGCAAGTGCCTTTGTCTTTTTGTTTCCACCACATCATGGACTCTGGGCATTAAAATAATTCCCTGGGGGCAGAACTTGCTGGGCACTTGCCTTAAATATGGACCCTGAAGACCAGCTGCCTAGCCCTTCAGCAAAGACTGAAACCCTAACAGAGTAGTACCTACTAACGCATCTGTAGAAATTAATCTCTCTTAAAACAACAACCTAGCTCTGAGTTCTCTTTCCTTCAGACCAGATGGATGTTTTGCCAAATCATACAGTGCCGCAGAGAGGATGCTGGACCACAACAGTATAACCACAAGAGAGGGACATGCAAAATATACCATGCAAAAAGAAACAAAGCTTTTACGTTGTTTTCCAGATTTAAAACCTCCCTTGCTCCACCTCTGCAATAAAATAGATGTTATAAGCAGACTTTTAAAGAGAAGTGAGTGAGTTCAGCTGTGCTCTATCAGGAAAAATTAAGGATTATCTGTAAGGAAAACATATGTACTTACTCAGACATCAAGTTTTGCCTCTCACTTTCTGGAAAACAAATTAAAGCTGACAAGGAATTAGATTGGCTTGAATCATTTGGCTAAGCAAGACAAGTAACTAATCAGCATTTGTAGAGAACAGAAGGTATTTCTGTACTTGTTAGTCGTGCTCTTCGTTTTACCTTTGAAACCAAAACAGAGCAAAAATTGTGTCATTCTTGTTTATACCAGGTTGAATGTTTATGTTGCATGTTAAGCAAATCTCTGTTTATTGGCTCTTCCTCCTGAATTAGAAGCTGGTCTAAATTGCCAAAAGATGTCTTTGGATATCTTCAGATATTTGCTTTGTCTCTGAAAAAGCCAGTTAATTTGCTTGGATTATAAGATATTTACTACACCTTTTTTAAACTCCAGTTTCAAAGGAAAAGTATCTGCTTTGTTGCACACTATTAAATCACTCTATGTGTTTATCTCATCAAGCTAATCCATCAAGATGAAATCTGTCATTTTATGCATTTATAATGCATTTGTCACCATGGTAGCTGGGAAATGAGTACAATTTAAATGAGAAAGACCCCAAAGCAGCTATGCTTCCCAGTCTTCATTGGGTTTTGACTATTTATTTTTCAATATCAAGATTCTTCCGATGTTTCCAGGAGAATGCATGGGATTTCTGTGGTTGCTTGCAGAGCAGGACTTTTACAACTGAACAAACTTTCATTGCAGTCTCACAGAAGCAAAGCCTGAGCAGATCATTCTTGTGTCTAGTGGTATATGAATGAAGTATCTGCATTCCATTGTGAGCTCTGCAATGCCTAATGTTTCACTAAGTATGTTTGCTGTTAAGGACGGAAATCTTTATGATTGACCTAAACCATAAAACAGGATCTTGCAGTGGTATCTATCCTGGGCTGGGAGTAGTTGGGAAGCTTTGTACCAGCTGTGCACTCAGTACCTGGTGTGCATGCTTTAATTCAGAGTCAAGGGAGAGATGGACAATGGTCATAACTAGACTAAAATGGAACCTGTTGTACCTTAGTTGTCAGCAGTAAATTGTGAAGAAAATCAAGACGTTAATCACTGCTGTGCAAACAGCAGCAGTGGGAATGAAAGCTAGAGTTGCCTCTGCCTTTCAAGTACTTCCCACCTTCTTTTGGCACTCTTTTTTTTTAAATATAGACTAGGATTGGAACTAACACAAGTGTCTTTAGTCAAAGCTGATGAAGCAGCTGCATTTTAAGGTCTGTTTTCCACGAGTTTTTCAATTTTCTGATTCTTTGCAACTTACATGAATTCAGGAGTGGTTTCTTTCTGGAAGTCTTCAGTGTGCATGTTTGTGAGTATGTTACATTCATAAAACTGGAGCAGTTTTGGTTCAGCCCGCTGTGGTAATGTAAAAGAAAGCAGCTTTTTGACAGTTTTTTTTGTCCCAACAGGCTCATATTTCATAACGCATTTTCAACTTGTGCTGGATTTGGCTAGGGTAGAGTTAATTTTCTTCATAGCAGCTAGTACAGGGGTATGTTTTGGATTTGTGCTGCAAACAGTGTTGATAATACAGGGATGTTTTCGCTGTTGCTGAGCAGGGCTTACACAGAGTCAAAGCCTTTTCTGCTTTTCACACCACCCCACCAGTGAGTGCGCTGGGGGTGCACAACAAGTTGGGAGGGGACACAGCCTCACAGCTGACCCAACTGACCAAAGGGATATTCCATACCATATAATGTCATGCTCAGCATATAAAGCTGGGGGAAGAAGAAGAAAGGGGGGGCATTTGAAGTGATGGCGTTTGTCTTCCCAAGTAACCGTTATGCATGATGGAGCCCTCCTTTCCTGGAGATGGCTGAACACCTGCCTGCCCATGGGAAGTAGTGAATGAATTCCTTGTTCTGCTTTGCTTGTGTGCGCACCTTTTGCTTTACTTATTGAACTGTCTGTATCTCAACCCACGAGTTTTCTCACTTTTACCTTTCTGATTCTCTCCCCCATCCCACCAGGGGGGAGTGAGCGAGCGGCTGTGTCGTGCTTAGTTACCAGCTGGGCTTAAACCACAACACAACTGTAGTATTTAAAACCCTTTCTGCTTTGATGGAATAAAAATACATGTCATGTATTGATGACAAATACATTTTAAGTAGCAGTAACACTTTCAAGCCTGGTCATCTGCATGTTATGGACAAATGCCCCCACTGTGTTTCTGTGTCCATGTAAGATTTTGTTTTGTACCAACAATGTGTTGATCCTTTCTCTGGTCAGTTTCACTCAGAGCTTTTCTTAAAAAATCACCGAGAAACTAAAGATCATGGAGGGAGAGGTAGGATGGTTTATGTTTATTAAGGCAGTTATAGTTCAATTTTTTATTTTATTTTTATGCGTTGAGAAAGAAATTTTGGGGTTTTTGGGGGGGATGTGACAGTATTGTTCAAAATGTCAAATTTCTGGTTTACTCACTGCAGTCTGGGTACTGATTTCTTGCTTCTGAAATGCCTTTTGCATCACAAAACCAAATGCAAGATTTGATCAAAATTTTTCAACATTTATTTCATAAATTTAATTTTGGACAGTGAAATCTGATTTGCCTGGCAATGATGCATATGAATAGAGTCTTCAATGATCAAGGAAATATATTTAATTCAAACAGTGTGATCTGTTGTAAGTATGATAACCACTTCGTTCTTAAACACTCAGCTGCAAGATTTCTTTTGCTTGAATTTTTAAATTCTTTGTTAAACAATGTTTACTCTACTGGAATATTGGAACATACCAGGTAGACTTGGCAGTGCAGGAGGTGAGTAGCTCCCAGAAGCACCTTGTACATTTGCAAGAAGTGAAATGATTAATTAGCTCAGTATTTATGTTTCTATTTGAATCACAGGCTTGATTGTTTCACTCTAGTGACTGATTTACATGAATGTTCCTGGGACTGCATTACTGCATAATTAATCTTTATAGAAAAGTGGCCTTGTTTCCACATGGATGCTGCTTAGAAAATTGCACTCAATTTTATCATGGGGGCACATGCAATGGACCAGATTTGAGGTTAGTTTTCATCGGGAGCAGAAGGAGATGATCCAGAGCCACAATATAGAAGTGCAACCTGTGTGTGTGAAACACATAATCCTGTGTAGCTAGAATAGACAAGGTCAGAAATTTATTTAGTCCACAAGTATGAGCTACTTTCTCTTGAAGAAACCTCAACTAAACAACAGCTGTCATATCTCCAGAAAAAAGGATCTCTTAAGTTAATATCTTTCTTTCATTTACTATGCATTTATATTGACTTCTTGCAAAAATTCTGTTACAGAAAACAATTAAGATAAAACCAGCTTCCTTTAAATAAGGACAGTTCTTAACTGTTCCCAAACTTTCTCTGTTAGGTTGGTCTCTGCCAGCTCTCAGACAAAAAGAATATTTGAATAGTTATGTTTTAGATTCCAGGATCTACTAAAAAAGCTGCTAGAGTGAACAATTGCCAGGCATATCTACTGATGAGGGATGAGGAATATTTACTTTTTTCCTTTCTTGTATGCTTCAAAACTTTCCATATTTGGCATTTTATTTATCTTTTTGCATTTGGAATAACACCTTTAAATTAGGAAAATCAGGCTTAATTTTCTTCTTTAAAGTCTTTCAACAGACTCCTAACTGGCTTGGGATATATTCCTTCGCAACTATGTCTACTTTTCGCAATCCACTTTACTGAACTACCAAGACAGTAATTAAGAATCCCTACCAGCTCAATGCAGCAGTGGTAACTGCAAGTGGTAATCAGAGTGGGGGACTTCAGTTTTGGCTAACATGGAGATAAATGAAGTCAAAGTCTTTTCCGGTCTCAGCTTGCTGTGGGCTCTGTTTGCAGAACAGGCTGTCACACAGTAGACGTGAGGAATTTGAGCATGTACAGCCTCTTGCAGATTTCAGAGCTGTCTCTGCCTTTCACATCAATATGACCTAGAAAGGAAAGAAGGCCAAGTCAGCTCAGGTCATCATCAGAGCTGTAGCCTTCACTGGGATCTCCTGTTTCCCTAAGGTTGTCCTAAATATAAATTCCACTTTCCTGAGCGAAGTGCATCAGGCTTTATTTTCTTCATGTTTTGTCAAAACACATTATTGAAAACTGCATTTACAGCAGTGTCATGAAGTTCATAATGATGGACCAAGGAGAAACACAGCCTGGGATCAATTGTATGGAAGGACAGTCTTAATAAGTGGAGGAAAGTTAAGTCATTTTGATTGGTGGCTGCCACAGAAGAAAATGAATATTTACACTCTAAAGCATTTCATAGAGGGCAACAATTGTCAATTATTATTCTTTTCTGAAGACCATGCTATTTGCCAAATGTTTCTACTTTGCTCTTCCAGACTGACGATTGCTGTGACTAAAATATTGTATGAAGTGTCCTGGAGCAGTTAGTATAATTTTCACATTGCTTTACTAGCTAGTCTTGCTGGATGGGGGACAATCCCACTGT
The DNA here is from genome assembly GCF_030936135.1 of Gavia stellata. NCBI lineage: Eukaryota > Metazoa > Chordata > Aves > Gaviiformes > Gaviidae > Gavia > Gavia stellata. Next base: position 76,829,159 of record NC_082637.1, read on the forward strand.
TGTGAAGAACTGGAAAGACAACATGAAGTCCTGTAGAGGAACTTCCTTGTAGCTTCCTCTAACAGATTTTTTTAGTGTCTGATTTTAGAAAAATATTGCTTCCTCTGCCACAGTAGGTTAACATAGTTGTAGAAGAAATTATATAATATAACAAACAAGCTAACTATTTAAATCATTCTTGCTGCTATGATGATTAGATTTGAGCAACATATTTTTTCCTTTTGCACCATACAGCCATGGAAGTATGTTCAGTATTAGCCTTATAAACTTTCCTTGCAGAAATTTGACTGGAGTCTGCAATGGCTTGGCATGCCGATGTCTCTTGCAAAACAACAATCTTTTATTACATTGTACCTTTCCTCTCCCTCAAAGATTTAGGTGTACATTTCCCAGCTTTCCTAGCTCTTCTGTAATATCCACTGTAGCTAGAGCCACTTTATTCCTAGTGTCACAGTTGATGTGCCTACAAAAACAACGTGTCTCTGACAACAAAGTAATGAGAGCTGATGAGCTCCCAGGATCCCCATTACCATCAGTGCGGGAAGTGACTAAAGAGGAGGTGATCTTTCTTTGTGCTTAATTTTATGGCTAATATTTTTCAAAGATCTTTCAAAATTTTGCATAAACAGCTTGAAACATCTCCAAGGCTTGCTTTCAGTTTTGCTGAAAGTGCCTTATGAAAACAAAGTCTCTTTAAAATGTCACAATTGTTGCCTGCTCAGAAATGACTCTTGAAAATCCCCCATCCAGAGATCTTTGGGAATCACCAATTAAAGTACATTGCAGCTGTGTGTGTGAAGTACTTACTTGGTCAGCATTTGGAGCCATTCCTTGTCCAAGAGCATGAGCTATAGGCAGTGCTGAATTCTCAAATGGTTTGCTGGAAGAAACCACCTGTTCAGTCCCTTTTATAGCTCACCTACCCCTGAGCTACCCTTGAAAGCTCATTACACAGTTTAATTGTGGATTCACTGACATAGTATTGTATATGCCAAAGTAACAAATCAAAACTCCAGTGCAGACTTCATGTTCATGCCCTTCTGATAAACAACATAATAGTTTGTATCACAAAGAGTTACTGGGGAGTGAGAGAAACAATCTGGGTATCAAAAAGCATTGCAAGATGGAAACAGGTACTTAAGCATTCTGTGTGAAGACAATGCCGTGAAAGACAGTAGAGATGAATACCTTTAACAGTATGAGAGGGAATCTAACTTGAATCTAACATCAAACATGCAGAAAATCAGTTTCCTATACAGTCCTGCCAGTGCTAACTGAGTGTGAAAAATTGGTTTTGTGGATTAGCTGTTAAGGGCAAAGAGAGGAAATTTCCGTCCTTGTTACAGTCGAGAACAGAAGCAGGAAGAGGCTACCTGCTTTACTTCTCTGCTTATTTCAACTGTAAAACTGTTCAAAAGAGGCTGAAAATATGTTATTTAATTGTTACAAATGGTTTGTTAAATAAAACAAGTTTCTAGATTAATTGTTTTTATCTGGACATAAAAACTGCTCACATTCATGTGGAGGGAAATCTGGACTCTGTCAGTCAGAAGAAATCTGATGAGAGAGAGAGTCAGGAGATGGGGTGTTCTGTGGTGTGTGTAATATTTTAGGATGGTATTTTGGTGTGACTGGATTAATAAAAGTGACCAGGAGGCAGGGAATAGATTGCAGAGAAATGAATTGGTAAAAACACCACATAGAAATAGGTCAGTAAAGGAGACAGAAGAAAAGAATAGGTAGACAAGAGAAGGATGTCCAGATTCAGGATAGTCTTCAAAAGTGGATGGGAGCAATGCATCAGCAGTATTGTAAGAAAAAATTTTAATTACATCATTCCTAGCAGAAGATCCTCATTTCAACAATCTGTCTGCTCCTGCTGACTCGAGTGTCTTCCCTCTACCTTCCATCTAAACTCTCAAAGCACCTACTGCTGTGAAGCTGGCAAGGAAATCAGGGCTGGTTATTTTAATAACTGTATCCTCATTGTAATATGTGCTGCCAGAAAGATCCTCCTACACTGCTAGATTTCCTTTCTTTTTAAAGTGCAAAATTATTAAATAAATCTTTTTAGGCCTTTGTATGGTTTTGTTTGTGGCCACATTTCAATATTTCTACATACTCATTCCCAAGAGCTTCACCCTCTGAAATCCATCTACCATTTTGAAAAGAGGGAAAGAGTGGAAAAATTTGAAGTGAAGTTGTTCTGTTGATCACCTTGAGGCAATTTTAATAATAAATGACTTAGAATGCTGTGATTCAGATAGTAATTAGAATAAACAAACTAAGTTAATGAAAAGAATTTAGCTGTATAAACTCTCCGAAGTACTTAGGATAATAGTAAACTGTGATTAAATTTAAAAAAAAGCTTTCTTATGTACAGTACTAGATAAAGATAAGATGTATTCAAATGAAGAGGCTCTTTGAATTTTAGTCAAGGTAGAAAAATCTGGATTTACAGCAGCAGATGTTTGGCAGTCCCGATGCCCATATAGCACCCTGAGGACTGGGAAGGAAGCCCAGGAGGAGGACAGTTACCCCTGCTGCTCCAAAGGCTGGAAGCTCTTTCTTTCTCTAAGGTCAGTCTAGGTAAAGGCTCCTATGTAAAATTTATTTGAGTCTCCAGCCTTGTGTTTTATGTGCATAGCCACTGTGTCTGGTAAAGATATTCTTGATCTGGTAATTACTTTGTACAGATGAAAATTAAGCCAGGTGCAGGCTACTCCAGATAGTGTAGTGTGAACATCACATCTAAGGATTACATCCAGCTTTTAGCGCTACATTGACAGTACACTAACTTTTACTTTTCTGGTTGTTTCTCTTGTTAGTCTTCCTGTCAACCACAAACTGCACCTCACATATTGATTTGTACTGCCAGCTGCCAGCACCGTGAGCTCCCTGACTTAACACTAGCAGTCCTCGGATTTGGGGGGAGGTGACTTTGTGGACCAAGAATGAAGGTTAAGCAGGTTTCAACAGCAAAGGTGACTCTGACTAAGAGGTGTGTATGTTGTGCCATACACATTCTTCTGTAGAGGAATAAACTGCTTCTGGCAAAGGAAAAAGCATTTTTATAAATAAATATACAAGCAGATAGTTTTATAAAATACATATTAGTGACTCAAGTAAATATGTAATGAGACATATATTAAAACATGGCATCTATCATCCAGATCAAATATTCCTTCAGTGTCTTTTTGGTAAACCTGTAATGGAAGCAATATAATTTCTAACCATTTGTCTGCAAAGGCTATGCTGCTTGAACAGACAAATATTTATTTCCTTAAGTTGTAGAAATTTTTAATTATTTATTTTATTGTATAATCACCTGAGTGATTATCAACTCATCTTCCAATCAATCATTATTCACCTGTCACTCTCTTCTAGCTTAATTTTACTTGTCTTAACTACACTTTAATTACTGAGGTCTCCAGTTCTTGGATTGCCATCTCTTTATCAGTGAGTTGGTTTTAATGAAAAAGAAAAAAATAAAGTGGGCCTTTGATCTTCATCCAAAATTTAAACAGAATGCATTTATTTTTTGAAAATTCAGGGTAGTTGAATAACTATTTATTCATTCAGCTGTTACTAAACTTTCTGGTTTCTTCTGACATTGAAAGCAAAAGGATTGAGTGACATTAGGGAAAAACTCAGGTTTATTTCTGATTTAACTGAGTGCAGGTGAAACTGAAAAAGGTTTCACACTGTCACCAATAATTCCTGATTTCTAACTTACTGGTCCTCTGACTTTCTCTCAGACAAATGATTGAGCTTTTAAGTTGTGGGCATACCTCAGTTCATGTTTGTAGTTGACTATTCTGTGGTTCAACTTCACAGTGAGGTAAATAAACAAGGCTATACCCTACAATAATAAAACGAATCCATTTGTTCTACTTAGCACTGGCTAAGCGGCCAGGCTTGTGTTCTCCCTCTGCAGAGCATCTCCTGCTGTCACTGTTGGAGCCAGAATACAGGGCTAGAAGGGCCCACCAATGTGACCCTGCAGGGCAGCACTTTTTTATCTTTTCTGAGGCATTGGGATTTAAGAAAGACTGGAAAGAAGAGAGTGACAGGAATGATCACAGGTCTACAAAGCATGACTTCCAAAAAAACAGTGAAATAACTGGTATTGCATCACCCACAAAAATGAAAACTGGGCAGAGAAGGGGAAAACATGGTAACAGTCTTCAAATATGTACCTGGGTACAGCCAAGAAAAGGGATAATCTCTTAATGATGACTGTGTTAGCTAGGAGAAAAATAATATGCTTATGTTTTTGTGAAAGCATTGAGGACTTGGTATCAGGTAAACTGTTCTTGTAGTACAGAGCTGCTGAGAGCAGCTGCATAATACCAGTTATTGTAGACTAGTTTAGAACAGGGAATGCAAAAATACAGCAAGAACAACAGAGGCGTAGTTTTAGATATGTCTAGGGTGTTAGAAATGTAGAGTGGTTAGTTGTCCTTAGCCCAGATGTTCCTTTGTGGTTTTGTGAATTTAGGGAGATTAAATTTTCCCTAAAGAAACACAAACTTACATTGATGTTACTAGGATAATGCAGATGTTTGGGATGTTCTCACAGCCTTACACCATGTGGAGATAACAAGTTTCAAGGAATCACATGCTGAAAGACTACTCAGTTAAATAAGCAACAAGCAAGCTAGCTCTGATACTGGAAACAGCCTAATTTTCCATGAAATCATGGTTTTGTTGCCAGACAGTAGAGGGTACTTGATTTATCGTTTTCCTTCAGTTCTATGGCATTTCTGCATTACAGCTGCACCTCAATAAGACTAACTGACCTTGCTGAGATGGAGGCTTGTGTGTATTGGCTGCTTGAGCTGCCTGGGTGAGGTCAGTAGCTGCAATATCTCCATTCAAGTGGTTTCTTTATCACTAGGGTGGAGGGGGTGTACTGGATCTGGCTGGGGTGGAGTTAATTTTCTTCATAGGATCCTGTATAGTGTTGTGTTCAGGATTTGTGACTAAAACATTGCTGATAGCACACCAATGTAACTAGCGATAGAACGAGAGGAAATGGCCTCAAGTTGTGCCAGGGGAGGTTTAGGGTGGATATTAGGAAAATTTTCTTTACTGAGAGAGCAGTGAAGCATTGGAACAGGCTGCCCAGGGAGGTGGTGGAGTCACCATCACCGGAGGTGTTCAAAAAACATGTAGACGTGGCATTGTGGGACATGGTTTAGTGGGCTTGGTGGTGTTGGGTTGATGGTAGGACTTGATGATCTTAAAGGTCTTTTCCAACATTAATGATTCTGCGGTTCTGTGAATGCTTTGGTTATTGCTGAACTGTACTTGCACAGTGTCAAGGCTGTCTCTATTTCTCACTCTGATCCTCCCAGCAAGTAGGCTATGGGAGGGGAAGAGGTTGGCAGCAGACACAGCCTCACAGTTGACCCAAATTGATCAGAGGTGTATTCCATGCCATATGACATCATGCACAGCAAAAAAAGCTGGAGGGTGACACCTTTCCAAGGTAGCTGTAGCTCCGGGACTGGCTGGGCATTGATCTGCTTGTAAGAGGTGGTGAGTGATTGCCTTTGCATCACTTGTTTGTGTGGGTTTTTTCTCTTCCTTCACTTATTAAACTGTCTTGATCTAAACCCACAAGTTTTACTTATTTTTGCTGTTCTGATTCTCTCCCCCACCCTGCTGGGGGTATAGGGGAGAGTGAATGAGTGACTGCGTGTATGCTTAAGTTGCTGGCCAGGGTCAAGCCACCACAGAAGGTGTGAGCACAAGCTAGCTCAGGGATGATGTGGACACTGAGCTGGGCCAATGCTGTCTTTGAGGGATGTGTAGTAATACAAAAGATGTTTGATCTTCTCAGATGGAGCATAGGTGGAAAATAGTTTGGCTGCCAATCCTCTGCACTGCAGTATGCAAAGGGGATCCATCCTTGGACATAATTTGTTAGTTAAAGTCAAGAGAGAAAATTATTTCGAAAGCCTTTATAATACCTACTTTACTGTGGTAAAACAGGCAAGCAAACAGACAAACCACACACCCCTCCTCCTGAAACCCAAACCTGTGTCATATAATTCTGATACAAATTTTGAATACATGTATTGTTTGACTAGCCTGTCCAAACTAGAATTTATGTAAGACCCTCTGAGTCACCTGAGCTATAGATAGAAGTGTTGCGTCTCAGGGAAGAGGCAATTTGTCCTCCTGTATGAGAAGGGCCATAAAGATCTGAGGGCTGAAAACATATTCCCAGATATTATGAAACATTAATTGTTTGTCTAAGACTTGTTTTATTTCTGTGCCAACTCTGCACAGCAGAAACTGTTAGAGTGAACTGTGGAGCCATTCCCACTAGGAGCTGTTGATTTGGGTTTGTTTTTCTATTTGAGAGCTTATACAATGTCAGAGTGACCCTGAACAGTGTGTACTAGCAGGTGTTTGTGTAAGATTGCATGAAATGAACATAAATGCTGTGAAATTTCTAAATAATTACTGCCTAAATGAGTAAAACTGCCTGCCTGAATTGCTTCTCACAGTTAGAGTGGAAAGAAAACTTCAGGGAGCATCAGGAAAAAGAATGAAATCAGCTCTTAACATCATGAAATGTGCACATAAAACTTACTTGGATTTTCCAAATACACAGATGAGTCATTGGAGATATTGCTGTCTCCAAATTTCACACAGTTTCCTGGATGCAAAGGGCCCCACCCTCCATTTCTTCCAAGGAGCTGGGCAGCCCAGCAGACTGTGATCAGTAATTCGTATGTGTGAGGCTCTACCTGCTGCATGGACTTTCTCCAAAGAGAGATGAGTAATTATAAGTTCATCATCTCTTTAAAAAAGAGAAAGGTCCTTCCTTCCTAAACAGAAAGAACAGAGTTGCATACCAGGTAGAAAGGTTAGGAGAGGAAATAACACTGTGCTGTAATATCCATGTTACACCTACACATCTATGTAAGAGCACCAGTGTTCTAAATTGTTTTTATTAATTCTTTAAAAATTAGGATGTTCATAATTCCACACAGCTAAGAAGCTTTTGTCATGTATGCTTGTTTGCATTAATATATAAAATGCCTCATAACCTGAGGCTCTGTCTTTGAAATTCCAGAAGAACGCAGCAATTTCCAGTGGTGAAAAAAAAGCCAACTGGCAGAATTTGTTCATAAAATGTGGAGGATGTGGAGTAATGACAGGTGAGGAACTGAAAGTGTCTTTGTCTTCCAAGCAGATGGGGATAGAAATGTATTTCCTGTAGTAACACCATTATTATCCTGGAGCTCACGCTTGTTGCCCCAAACTCACCATGACTATATGCAGAAAATACTACAAAATTATTTACGGACTATGATGATGCCTGTTTTACTTGTTCAGCCTTTTTGCAGGTTATGGTACCACCGAAGGGTGGGCAGGACCGGGCAGCCAGGGTCCATCCCACCACCCTCACCCAGGGAGTAGGGCAGCCTGGGGGCAGAATTTTTTCAGGATGTTTCTGTGAAGAAGGGAAAAAAAAAAAAGATTAAGGTTGTGCAGAAGGAAGGGATTGAAGCCACGGGATGGAAGACTAGAGGGTGACCTGCATTCCCTGTATTATAGATATGTTTACAACTACAAGATGGACAAAAGCCTGTGGGGTTTTGCATCTGGCAGGCTGGGCAAAGACTACTGGATGTAAATTAGACTCCCCAATCTAGAGAACTGACGAACAGAGAAAACATGTTTTCTCCTTTTTGTCTATCAGTACCATTGCACAAACTGAAAACTTTTTTCCTCTTTCCCCTCCCTTTGTATCTGGCAGAGTGTCACTCAGTTGTGAAATTCCTTCTGGCAGTAGGAATTTTCTGAAGGAGACATGTTTTATCCACCAGCCTCTGTTCTGCTGTCACACAGCCTGTGCTTTGGCAAGAAAATGTGCCTTGCTTCTGCAGGCAGCGCTGCAGGAACCTGTGATTTGGTGTTCACCTTGGTCGGTTAACACATGCAATTGTCAACAGAGAACGCAGGCTGCAAGATACGTGGTCCATGCACTTTGTGCTCTTCAACGTTGTTGAACACTGATTGCTTCTTAGCCAACGTTGATACGGCTTTTTGTTGTTGTATTAGAAAGACCTCCTGCTTTCTGTCTCTGTAATTGCTGTCTTCTAGGTAGATGTGTCAATGAATATTTTCGTTGTTGGGGTCTCTCTCTTTCCTCAAGTGCTGCTTGAAGCTGGGACACTTACTGGTAACATATATGTGTGTCTTACTTCTGAAAAGTGCAAAGGGGGCACCTTGTCCCTGGTCTAATGTTAGCAACTGGACTTTGACTTGCTGATCAAAAATATTTGCAGTGGGTACATGCAAGCTTTACTGATGGCATTAAAAGAAGTTTCATACCACTTCCACTCACCTAACCAGGATGCAGTTCACCTTAATTGAATCTTGCATGCAGCAATACTGGTGATGCAAGATTACAAGTTTTCTCCTTATCTCTTCCTTGTTTTCAGCTTTCTGTGGCTGTTCTTTTCTTTTACTTTCTTTTCCTCCTCACTGACTTAGAACTTACTTTTCAGATACATACTTATCCAAATTTACACTGCAAAATATTATAATATCTACTTACCTTCCTACTGTGCTGAACTGGTGCTTTTATGAACAGTTATAGAAAATCTAATACATTTTTATTCAAAAAGATGCTAAGTGGACTAGAGAGGCCGTTAGTTCAAAGAGCCTGCAATATGTTCTTGTTTTGAATGGTAGATAAGACCTTTGAAATGAAATGTGATCACTTAATCTTTTTATGGAAGGACTTGCTTAAAGTCTGTTCTGAAATTAACTCTCATGTGATAGCTGCATTATAGATTTCTTATGATTTATGATTAAGCTCCAGTTTGCGAAAGTACTATAAGATTATTTGATTGTCTGTGTGAAATACTCAGTATTACAATTTTTAACCAAGAGACCATACTGAGTGCAGCGGGTAGAGGAGGTGTTGCAGGAATGAGAACTCAAAGTGATATGTATTTGGAGAAGTGCTATTTTTCTATTGTTGCACATACTCTACTATACTGAAAAGTAAAATAGCATTTCTGACTTATCTGTCTCATTATGTGGTACATTTAAAAAATAGAGCCATCCCATTATATAGAATCCGGAGGGGGATGTGTGTGTGTGCAGAACACCCCCTGTGGATGGATATCTGAAACAGGGAATTACTGATGCCTCAGAACATCACTGGTATTTGCACAAGGCAGGAACACAGAGCACAGCTGTGCTGACAGCAGCTTTACGCAGCTGATATCTCTTCCCTCTCAGTGATACAGGGTAAAAGCGCTTGCACCCAGAAATGAATTTGAAACTTCAGAGAGCCATACAGGTGCCCCAAAATAATTTTTTATTTAGAAAACTCCAGAGAAGGAGCAAAGATTTAGGAAACCCATAATATGGGCCATAAGCAGTTTGATTGATGGATTCTGACTTACTGAATCTTCATTGTACATTGTTGTGTAAAACTTCCATAACTCCAGAGGAATAAGTATCACTGCTACAGGCTCTTACTACATAAAAACCAATTTAGTTTGACTCTGCACACTTCATACGACTTGATTTATGATAAATGCCATCCAAGGGATTATTTTCCTTTCTGGAAGGATCACAGAATCACAGAATGATAGGGGTTGGAAGGGACCTCTGGAGAATCTATTCCAACCCCTCCACCAGAGCAGGTTCACCTAGAGCAGATTGCACAGGAATGTGTCCAGGCGAATTTTCAATATCTCCGGAGGAGACTCCACAACCTCTCTGGGCAGCCTGTTCCAGTGCTCTGCCACCCTCAAAGGAAAGAAGTTCCTCCTCATGTTCAGATGGAACTTCCTATGACCAAGTTTGTGCCCGTTACCTCTCATCCTGTCACTGGACACCACTGAAAAAAGACTGGCCCCATCCTCCTGGCACCCACCCCTCAAGTATTTAGAAGCATTATTAAGATCCCTTCTCAGTCTTCTCTTCTCCAGACTAAAAAGACCCAAGTACCTCAGCCTTTCCTCATAAGAAAGATGTTCTGGTCCCCTCATCATATTTGTAGCCCTTTGCTGTGCCCTCTCCAGCAGTTCCCTGTCCTTCTTGAACCGGGGAGCTCAGAACAGACACAGCAGTCCAGATGTGGCCTCACCAGGGCAGAGTAGAGGGGGAGGATAACCTCCTTTGACCTGCTAGCCACACTCTTCTTGATGCACCCCAGGATGCCATTGGCCTTCTTGGCCCCAAGGGCACATCGCTGGCTCATGGTTATCCTCTTGTCCCCCAGGACTCCCAGGTCCCTTTCCACAGAGCTGCTCTCCAGTAGGTCAGCCCTGAACCTGTACTGATGCATGGGGTTATTCCTCCCCAGATGCAGTACCCTACACTTGCCTTTGTTGAATTTCATAAGGTTCCTCTCTGCCCAACTCTCCAGCCGGTCCAGGTCACACTGAATGGCAGCGCAGCCTTCCAGTGTGTCCGCCACTCCTCCCAGTTTTGTGTCATCAGCAAACTTGCTGAGGGCACACTCCATCGCTTCATCCAGGTCATTGATGAATATATTGAACAGGACTGGACCCAGCACTGACCCCTGGGGAACACCACTTGTTACAGACCTCCAACTAGACTCTGTGCCACTAATCACAACCCTCTGAGCTCTATCTGTCAGCCAGTTTTCAATCCACCCCACTGTCTGTTCATCTAACCCACACTTCCTAAGCTTGCCTATGAGGATGATGTGGGAGACAGTGTTGAAAGCCTTGCTGAAGGCAAAGTAGACAACATCTACTGCCCTCCCCTCATCTATCCATCCAGTCGTGCCGTTGTGAAAGGCTATCCGATTGGTCAGGCATGACTTCCCCTTAGTCAATCCATGTTGACTACTTCTGATAACCTTCTTTTCCTCCAGATGCTTTGAGATGACACCCAGAACGAACTGTTCCATCATCTTTTCAGGGATGGAGGTGAGGCTGACTGGCCTGTAGTCTCCTCGATATTCCTTCTTGTCCTTTTTGAAGACTGGAGTGACACTGGCTTTCCTCCAGTCCTCAGGCACTTTGCCTCTTCTCCAGGACCTTTCAAAGATGATGGAGAGTGGCCCAGCAACGACTTCTGCCAGCTCCCTCAGCACTTGTGGGTGCATCAGGACCCATGGACTTGTGGATATCCAGTTTACTTAATTGGTCTCTAACTTGATCCTCCTCAACCAAGGGGAAGTCTTCCTTCCTCCAGACTTTCTCTGTTACCTCCAAAGTCTGGGACTCCTGAGGGCTGAGCGGATATACACGTATGTCATAAACAGCTAATTTTTTTTCAGAAAAGGAGACCATTCTGCACTTTAAAAATCTCCTTCCTCCCAGTTCTCAAAATACAGGCAAAATAAATACCACCAAAACAAAGCTTTTTTTTCTCTGCTTTCCCACTTGGCAACTTCTTCATTCTTATATCTGATGGCAGAGGAAGATTTCTCATGTGCAGCTGTCTGAATCAGTAAAATCTTGTTCCCAGTAAGTTGTCATTCTATCAAGGTTTAAACACCTTAAAATGCAAACAATCCAGCCAATGTGCAGGGTTTTAATGCCCTGAAAATTGCTGTACTTTTTTTTCCCCCATGTGTCTTTAGTTTCTAGTTTCATTTTAATAAACTGCATTACTTTTAGGTACCTTAAGGTTCTGCAAACATTTAGATTATTAACTTTTGGCATTTGTGTTGCTGTTATTACCTGGTTCATACCCATGTGGTCGATTTTTGAAGTGTTTCTTAAACTTTAGGATGATTTAATTTTTCTCAAGAATAAAAAGAATAGAAATTTTTTGTCAGCATAGCTGCAGCAAGGTATACACATGGAAGGGATTCACATCATTAGCAAGTAGCTTAAAATAATAATCATAAACATGACAGCAACATAATACTGTTCACGAGGGCTTTTGCAATGAGGATATTTATAATGAGGTCAGCTGTGATAATGTAAAATTTTATGGCTGAGATAAGGATGAGCCTTTGACGGTGATGTGAGTGTGGAGATTTAAAAGTTTTTTGCATGGAAAATTGCTGTTTGTTGACTACATGAATGCAGAAAGCCAGTGAGCACAGTGCTGTGGTGCACTGTAGGCCATATACTAACCCCTATTTTGCCTTTAATCTGCCATCAGGGTGAGCCCCTGACAGCAGGGGATGGGAGAAAGAGGCAGAAGCGACGGGTAGGCAGTGTGCTTGTGCTCATGGTGCACTCCTTGCTGTGCTGCCCAAAAAATGTGTCCAGAAACTCCCTTGACCTGACATGGTTGATGGATCTCCTGTCCAGGAGTCTACCTCTACTCTAAAGTAACCATAAACAGGGTTTCGTCAGGTCTGAGGGTATACTGGGAGGAGGGAGAGCTGGGTTGTGACTATTTTCCTTCCTTTTCCTCCCAGACATGTTTTTTTAATTAACAATCTCTTCAGCACGCGCTCCTCCCAGCTACCTAGCACCAATGGTAAGAGGAATCCAAGACTGCAGTCTTTTCCTCAAATTTGAGAACAAATATCACAACTCAGGGGCTTCTTTTTGATGTAATATGGAAAACTTTCTGATGAAACCAGCTTCATTTTCCTTTCTGTCTGACACCACTACCTTTTCCTGGGAAGGACTAAGCTCTTTGTCTTACCTCAGGCCTCAGAGCTTTTTGCTCTGTTGAAAGATAAGTTATACTTTGGACTATGACAAAGTCTTGAAATGTCAACTTGCAGACCACTTAGCCAGAGGGAGGTGAGGCATTATCAACGAGCCTCCAGCACTTGACTTTTCATTGTGAGTGCACTTTTCACTTGGTGTTTCAGAAAAGTAGCATAACATAGTTAGCCTACTTCGTGTCATCCTTTATTTTACATCTTGACCATATCTCCTTTAATTATCTTCCCTCCATACAAACTGCCACTTATCTCTAACATCCCCTCAAGGTACTGCATCAAGCTTCTTGCACTTCCATGAATATCTGTGTTTATTTTTGCCCTCTTTTTCGTTCACAGTGAGAAAGATGTAGTAGACCAAGACGGAATAAAATACGTTAGGAAAACTGATGAATATAAAGGTGATATGTTGTAGGTTTTTCAAATTATATTTATTTACCTGTGATGAATTTGACTACGTTTAACATGATATCCTTCAGATCACACTGTAAATATAAGAAGAATAGAGCCAAAAGTTTCAGATGCACATGCATAAAAATGAAAACACTTAAATCACTGTTTCCATATGGAACTTCATAACCCCAGCTTCCACCAAAATCAGATCATGAAGTCAGGTTAGTAATTTGTTACTTGTACACAGGGTCACCAGGGACAGGAAAGTTGTTTTTCTTTACCCCAGAAAAGGTATAAAAAGGTACAAAGGTGTTGTATAACTGTGTCTCTTTGAAAATGCAGTAACAAGTGATGTTAATAGGAACAAAGATGGCTACCTCCTCAGAAAATAAGGTCCCCTGTCCTTTCTTGCCTAAATTTGGGCACTTCAGGAGACTAACTCAGGTACACAGTATTGTAAATTCTTACCATGTTTGCTACATGTCCTTCAGTAAGCTGAATGGAGAAAATAATCCTAAATAAATGGCATATTTCTCAGGGAAAAGCTATTTCCTTGTGGTTTACTCATACAGTCTGGAACACTTTCTCTAGGTTAAGAAGCCTAACCATCTTCCTATCTCCTCCTCTTATGGATGGTGCTAATAATGACACCTAAACCGACACTTAGGTAATAAGAGGAATGAGGCAGCCAGGGAGGGCATAAAAACAGGGGTGCCAGCAAACCTCAGTGCCACGGTAAGTCTTACAGGAGGTGCGGTTTGCTCTGCAGCAAGGGGAGAATCTTGCTCAGGCAGCAGTGTGCGGCGGCAGTAGAGGTCCTGCAGAGAAACAATGTTCTTGGAGGGATGTTTTGGGCAGCCACCAACAGAAGCAGAGCTTGACCAAGCTTGCCTGCTCCCTTCCTCAATACCAGAGCAGTATTTCACTGAAGGAGGAGATATCTTTCTTCACTGGGTTAATACTCAAAGCATGGATGGCTCAAGGAGCTTGGCCTATTTTACTAACAACAATGATTTCTTATGGGCTGGCCAGTGGATACAGAGAAATTGTGTGTTCACTCCAATCTAATCCACATCAGGCATCTACAGATGAAACAAATGCGTACAAATTGTGCCCCCACAGAAGGCCTGTAAAATGCAAGATGAATGTGATTAATGGTCTCTGGTATACAAAAACTGGAGCAGATGAAGGAGTCAAATATGGTTGATTATTAAACAGTTCAGAAATCAGGAATTTCGGTCCAAGGTCAAACCTGAGAAAGAGAATTAAGCACCATTTGATATACCATAACAAAAGCTGTTCCGAATTCTTGAAAGTCAGTTCTGTCAATTAGCAGGTACTATGTGTCCATTTAGAAAATATGATGGGAGATTACAATAATAGCCTTGAGTGACTTCAAAACAGTGTATCCCATGGAGCAGCTGGATGAGTTCAAAGGGTAAATAATGTTTCTCATGAAGACAAAAATCCATGTCCTGATTATATAAATTGTCCTAATTGGGGGGGGGGGGGGGGGGGGGGAGAGAAGGAAATCAAAGCTGTAATGCAAGCAAATTTGTTTTATTTTTTTGTCTAGTGGCCAAAACAGGATTTGAGAAAGGAACTATATAGTCCTTGACTGTTATGTGATAATACAACAACATACACTCTTCTTCTGAGGCCGAAATGCTCTGCAGAAGTGTATCAGAAGTATACTGGCCAAATTTCCACCAGAAAGATTTTTATGTTGTCTAAGCAATGGAAGCGACTGAAAATTATATTCAGCTGACATAAATTCCATCTAATTTATTTGACTAGGTATATCTGTGAAGCACTCAGAACAAGCCAATAAACCTACACGGATTTTAGGACCCTGCTCTGATCTCCCATCAGAGATGCATGTTCAAGGTACCTGCCCTGTTTTGGACACAGTGAACAGAACTGAGCAGCACTTGATTAAATGAGTGAAGGAAAGGCTTGAATGTCCATCATGCATACTCTAGGCATCCCTGCTAGAGAGGCACATGACATGGCTGTACTTTGTGACAAAATGTTCAAAACATTTTGTTTTATTCCTATATTAAGTAAAGAGCAAGCATATTTTCAAATTTTAAAAGCTAGTCTCCATGCACATTCTTCCTCCTTCATCTTCAGTAAACAAACGTCAAACATTGTGGCATTTTCCCTGTTTCAAATTAAATGTCAGGCTAATAATTAGTTTGTGTTTGCCTATGCCCTTCTGCTACAATGTGAAAGTACTTTTTTAATGTCAGAATTTTAATCTTTATGGGTCCTTTTGGTCACTGCTTCACTTAATCACAACAGGCTCCAATAAATGTAATGAATGAAAACTTTCATTATGGGTCTGAACCAGACCAAACTTCTGAATCTTTAGAACTGACAGTGAAAGCTGGTTTTAGATCTGTACAAGGAGCTTTCCTTATTGGTAAAATGTTTCCTAGGCAAAACAGCCATAGCTGTTACCTGGTCGCAATTAACAGCTTTATTTTCTATAGAAAAAGTGCAAATTTTATCAGAATTGTTTGATGTGCAAGAATTTGGTAATATAATAGGAAAAATAATGATCATGACATTAAGACTGGTCTTTGTTGGTTGTCAGTGAAACCATGTTCCCCAATCACTTCTACTCAGGTGCCACAGACACCGTAACCCCCAAAATCTGCTGGTGATAAGTGACACATTTGGCAGCCTGTTACAGGACAGCCCAATGCAAACAGCTGCAGCGTTTTTATGGAAAGGCAAAGCATTTCCCCTGCCCAGGCTGGGCCTTTGCAGGTGGGGGAATGAGGTGCAAGTTAATGCTCAGAGGAGGAAACAGAACAGAGGTCTATTCTGCACTTGCGGGTGCAGACCTGTGAATGGAGCAGTAAACTAACATGATTAGGATTTTCAACTCTTCCACGGATGTGAGGAGTAAAAGGGACTGTACATGTAATTGCTTTAAGTAATCTAACACACCTGGCAGATTTTGGAGAAGAATGATGCTGAAATAATGTATCCATTCATAAACTCTTGCTTGTGGGGGAAATGGCACTTCACAGAGCAGCGAGGCATTTTCCTCTTCTTTCTGGCTGCAGCACGACTGTCATTACCATATCCTTTCCCTCAAACCATACTCCATCTCACTTAGAAAGGAACTGCTGAGCTAGAAAAAGCACAGATAAGATCAATGAAAGTGGGAGAGTCTGGGGAATGTTGACCTCTGGGGAAAGATTAAAGATCAAATATTCAAAAACTACAGATGCATTCCAAGTCTACACCCAACAGAGGTGAGCAGATGCCCCCAGCCATGTTTGCCAGCCCCTGACTGCATGTCCGCATTTGTCTCTGCGTCACGACTTGCAAACATACACTGAAACAGTCGTGCAGCTAGATCAGATGTGAACTTCACAAAACGTGTTACTTCCTTAATGAAAGAAAGAGTTACCTCTACATAGATAAAAGGATAAGCACTGGTAACGAAGAACTGTTATTCAGAACACTAAAAGGAAAAAAATATTAGGGCTGGGTGAACAGAAGGCCTGACAAGGTAAGTTTACCACATGGGTTGCATGATCAGTATGTCCCAAAATCACCCCTGTGAACTCTCTATTGCTTGGAACACTGAAAACTTCTCCAGATAAATTACATGAAAGCAGTACTATAGAAAGTAATCCCTGGTGTGAAAGGAGATGGAACAAATGACCCCTTCTTTCTATTTCTTGCTTACATAAGGTATACACTGTGCTTCTCCCCTGTGTAATTCACACAAGCTCAGTACTGAAACTTACTTCCCTTTGTAAAGCAGTCAGAGGTCTGCAGAAAATTGCTGTATAAGAGTTGGGTGGTGTGATTTATCAGAGCGAAATTGCTTTTCATGTGGAATTGGTAAATTGTAGATTGGAGATGAAGAAAATAAGGAGGAGATGGAAAATGAAATGTTAAAAAAGAAATATTCTTAAATAGAAAATTAGAACTACTTTTGAAAGAGAAGCAGCAGGCAAGACTATCAAGGAGAGAGTTAGAGTCCTAGAATCATCTCTGGTTTTCGCTTGTTTGTTTTTCCCTGAAATGAACACATTATTCTTCCTAATCTTCTTGTTATGGAGAGTAGATTAAAAATTGTCAGGAAAAATGAAACCCCACATTTCCCTATTATGAGTTTGAGCACCAGGCTTACTTATTTTTCCTCTCCTCTGTCGTTTTAGACAAACTACAGGTCCACTGTATCTAAAGTAAAACAAGCTTGTGATTTTGCTTGGGGTCCATTTCATATATCCTCTTATACAGCAGGCAGGTAGTGAATCAGATGAAAATGTTGTTTCAAATCGACCCCAATTTTAGGTGGTGAGTTTAGAGAAGTCCTTCAGGTCAGACTGTTTATTACAGCAGTTTCTTCCACCAAAAAGCTTGTTTTGGAATAAGATGGTAAGGGGTTCCCCTCCCTGAAAAATACAATGCTACACCTCCATAAAGGATAGCATCGAAAGAGGTAATTTTATGGTTGTGATCTGAAAAAAGTATGAAGGAGGCCATTATCACCCAAATGGCAACTGTTATGACTGTGTACTGAAAGGGGCTGCTTCCTTATAAGCATCTGCACTGTGATTAAGAGTGGCAGCTTAGGTAGAGAGCCACCTCAGAGAGTAAAAAAATGAGGGATTTCTACTTTCTCTGGTTTGAAATTCTTGGGAACACCAGAGACAAATACAGCCCCTCAGCCTTGATATGTGGGGACGGTTTTGTTGGTTTTGTACAGATCTTCCTCTGCTAAACTTCCTGCAACCAGAATATCCAACCATGCAGAGAAACACCTCTAGAAAAAGCAAACCACCATCAATGGGCGTACAATGTAGGTAGGCCTGCAACTGGACCACCCTCCAACCTAGCAGAAACAGGAATTTTTAGCATTGCTTTCTTCTTTGGTAAGGTTGTCAATGAAAGAAGTCAGCACAAGTCTACCTTGCAGGTGTTTCAGCTTACAGACATTTCCAATTAACCGTAAGGGGCCAACATGGGAAAGAAGAAAGAAGAAAGAATATTTTTGCTAGCAAAGGAAAGAGAAAAAAGAATCAGTTAATTAAACATGTAGTAAAAACATTATTTGTCACAGCTCCTGAAGACAGTGAGAGTATTTTTTGGTTCTATTTGTTGGTAATCTATTGCAGGGTTATGATAACACATGAAATGATGGAGGTTTTATTTAGATTTCTAAAATGTCCTGTTAGTTTCCATTGAGTACTATTAGTTTTAGTCCTATTCAAAGCTATAAATTCCGCATTTTTTTTACACCATTTGAAGAAGTTGTCTCATCTTTGACCTTTCAAGTGTTGAAAGTGACATTTTCCTGCTCTAGCATCTCTTAAAGTACCAGGAAAAATACTTAGATGCATTACAGCTGTGAAAGTCCCCCTGGGATGAATATTTTAAAGTGAAAACTCTGTCATTCTCATTCACAGCTACTTATGTGAAAAGTATCACAGAGTTACGATAAAAATGCAGTGTGGCACTCACCAAAGTTCAAAAGTTGTTCTGTACTAGCACCTGTTTTCCTTAATTTGAATTTCTTCATATTTTCTTTTACATGGCTCTTCTAATGACTTTATTATCATAGAAGTGCTAGTTTTGTGTACCCTGCTGAGTTGCTATGAGAACCTCAAATTTTGACTTGCCTTTGTTCTATGACCCCAGCTTCTCTTCTTTTGATAAGGTGGCATGAATGAAAGGCTTAATTGTGCTGTATATCAGTATCATTTCCTAAAACCTAGATTTCTGTTTTCAAGTGTGCTGAATAGAAATGGAAGCAGTAAAGGATTATATGCCAATCAATAATACAGCTTAGATGACTACTACATGGAGAGTCAAAAAACTCAGTTCAGAAGCCTTGAGCAGACATCCCATAAAGGCTTTCAACAACAAATAAATATTTCTGTCTTTCTAATTTCTGTCAAGCTGGATACTGTGCCACTCCATGAAGTCTATGCAGCTGCATTAACTGACTGTATGCTAGTGAAGAATTTTGTCACTAAGTAAATGTTAAATAATGTTGATTAAATACTGATTATTCCAATGGGCTTCGGTTGAGGTCCCTGGTAAAAATGCTTCTGCAACTGCGACTTGTTTGGAAAACATTAACATTTAAAGATCAGGGGCTGGGCGTGTCTTCAAATCTGATATAGCTAGCTGTAGTACATAGTTTAAGTGTTCTAACTGTGAACAGTGCTATTTTAATATTAGAGTCTAATTTCAGATTTAATTGTGTCAACTTGGTGATTTCCCACAGTATCCATAAACAAAACAATTCCCTTTGTAAAGTGATGTCGATATGAAATTTCATTTAAAAACTCAACTTAATCCTCAAATGTGTAAATATCTCTCTGTGTATATACATATCTATGTGTGTGTGTGTGTGTGTGTGTACTTGTCTGCATATAAATAAAATGACTGTAGTTTCTGAGGAGGAATGGACTGCCTAGTTTGGGAGAGGGAAGATTTCAGTCTATTCTTTCTACCAAACTACAGTGCATGATAGGAATAAGTGGCCTGATACGAAAAAAGAAAGCATGAGGTTGAGCCAGACAGATGGGTCTCAGGCAGGAAGTATAAGATCAGATGGGTCATTACTGCAGATTTTTGAAGCAGCAGGCATGGACTTGTTACAGCTGCAGTAGGTCACAGCACACCTATGACCTTCTGTCTAATTGTAGGCTGGTATTTTTTTTTGCCACTTAGTAAATGCATGGGTCTCTTCATGGTCTTGTGATGTGTCTGGTTGAAACCCTAAAGAAGACTTAGAAAACTGATACCCCTGTGAGTGGCTCTGTAGTGGTCTCAGACCCTCATGGGACCTGCAGAACAGATATTACTGTTTCCAAGTTATTCCAAAGCACAGGGCTAACTATGAACAAGAACATTAAGTCTGTTGAAGGACTGTAGCAAACAAGGCTTAAAAAATCCCCACAAAAAGGGAGAGAGAAGTTTGAGAGACACCACCACATAACAGAGGGACAAGATGTTCTCTTTTTCTGTCTAGATGAAGAGAATATGAAGAAACCATGCACCTCTATTTCTTTCTCCTTTTCATACTTAAAGAGGATTCTTCCCTTTGAGCATTAAATCACTTACATTTGTTTGGGTTGTAGTGGATGATGAGCAAATATTTTGACAATACCTGTAGATAGATGTAAGATTTAAGTAATTTTACTCTAATATTCTAGAACTTAGAGGGAATGCTTAACTTTAATTTATTGCACAATAATATTTTAATATATGGTCATCTTGAAGAAACCTGAACATGGCAAATACAATGACAATATAAATTAGTGGGATAGAAGAAAATAACACCTGGAGACGGTGAACAAAAGTGCTATGTCAAACACAGAACACTAGAGAAATTACAACCTCTGTAAAAGACATATATTTTTTTTTCACTTATGGTATTGTTTAAAGTGTCCAGTCAACTGCCAAGGTGCTCAGTGTAACCAGCCAAGAAAGACTCTGGGCTTATGTTCTTACTTTAAAAAAAAAGTAGGGGGAATAGAGTAGAAAAATTACAATGATTCATGGAATTCAGCAGAAGAACAAATAATCTATCATCAGCTGTGAATACATATTGGGAAGTATTAACATTTGTATTGCACTTTTTCTTAGAAAAAAGACATGTCTAAGCTACATAATTTAATTAATATTTAAGCCTAATCTGTATAAAGAATAATTGGCTTATTTAAAAGCTGATTAGATTTATGTTATTATGGTGACAATACAGCATTTCTAAGTGCATCCCGTGTAAAAAAAAGAAGTGTTACAGGGTGTGGGGATGCTGGTGTGAAGGAAATTGGGTGGAGTTTTATCTAGGATGTAGCAAACAGAAGGATATTTGGATTGCAGAGCTATTCTGCTTTCTATGATATGGCACTTCATCAGTATGGTGAATAGGTAAAGGGTACCTTTATAGGTACCCTGATGCTGAGCTGGGACATGCACATCTCAATGCCTTTGTGTTAGAAGGAGAGAGATTTCAAAATTCTCTTATATGGGCGCTGAAGGAGCAGATGGTTTGGGAGCAGTCTGTCTGAATTTAGTTTCAGCGTAAAAGCCCCATGGAGTGAAAGTTTAGAAGCATGGTGATCTGTGACACCTGGCAAGCGGTAAGGAGAAAGGGAGGCTGTACTAATTCAGGAGCTGATGTTACTCAAAACTCAGTGGCGATTTTCTGTAAACTAAGAATTTAAATGTATTATGTAGTATTCATAGGTGCAAAAGTCACAAGTCAGGTCACCACTACTCCTTCCCAACCTAACTGAGACTAAAACCATTCTTTTAAGAATAATATATGGTATTTCTTATTGTTTACTTTTTCTTTTTTTTAAATAGCTGCAAGTCGTATTTCTGATTTCTCCCCAAAATCATAGTGGTAAAAACCCTGTTTTCCTCAGTAGTTACTAAGGAATAAACAACCAATTTGGGTTTTTTTGTATGTTAAGAAAAACAACTAGTATTTCAAGAGCTGTGATAAAACTGCAGTGGTGTTGCTGCAGTTTATGGAGTCATCTCCTCCTGTAAGGAAGGAGACAACAACCTCTGTGAAGCAGTTCTTCATGTGCCAGAAGTACCCGTGTGACTTTGGTGTTCTGTATTGTGGTCAGACGGCTTTAGTGTCTAGAAAAATTGTTAGTTTCTCTCCATGTGGAGACACTAG
This sequence comes from Gavia stellata, assembly GCF_030936135.1. Lineage (NCBI taxonomy): Eukaryota > Metazoa > Chordata > Aves > Gaviiformes > Gaviidae > Gavia > Gavia stellata. The sequence continues at coordinate 76,850,878 of NC_082637.1, forward strand.
CCCATGCGTTTCCCCTCAACAGGAGGAACTTACAGCTTCTCAGTTCTCAATGTGACAGCTACTTTTGCATTTTTGCAAAACCTGTAGGAGTATAATGACCTTCAACATCTATGTTAGATGTGATTGAAATTGGTGACCAGGACAAAGAAGTTAATGGGAACATCCACAGATAAAGGATAATTTCATAAATCTTGTTTACACAAGAAAACAAATGAAAACCAGATACAAGCTGAGTGACCTATGTAAAAATGAGGTATTTCGTTACATTGCTTGGTCTTCTCTGGGAGCTGGAAGACCAAAGTTTTTTGTGAGTAGGACTAATCCAGAGACCTAGAGGTACCTTTTATGTTTTATGTTTTCTACGCACGTTTGTATCTCTTTCCCTGAAAAAACCCAGTGCAATCTGTCCTTAAGTCAAGTGAAATTCATTACTAATACAAGTCCACTTAAGTCTACAGGGAAAAAACCCACAGCCTTTGTAGACAAGGCGAACTAGCTTCTGCTATGGCTTGCTTTGCCCACTGAAACAGCAGAAATGGATCCAACCCTTGTTGCCTTAGCTAATGCTTCTCTGGAAGTGGCGGTCACGCACAAATGTCACAGCAGCACCGCTGGGCATGGGAAATTGTATCTGCAAATGATTTGTCATCAGCCACTGTTTGTTCCTGAGGGATCCTTTGTGCCCCCCCGCTGCTGCTGCTGGGGAGGAAGGCGAGATTGACTTCGGGAGGGGGTGTGCAGGGTGGCACTGCACTGCTCTGCAGCTCTCAGGGACGCAGCCCCTCTCCAGCCACCTCAGGGTCGCCTCACAGAGTTCTCCCCTGTCCTGGCCGTGGCCGAGGGGACTGCTCACTGCGCACAGTGTGTCTGAGGCTTTGCTCTTCCACCTGCAGCGTGTGCTAACAGGAGACCTAGCAGGCAGGCGGGACGCTCAGCGTGCGGGTGGCGCTGGTCTTGTCATTCTGCTCTGGCAGACTTGCAAATGCAATATTTTTCATGGGTCTTGCTGCCTTATTAATATTAGACGCTGGGCCCAAGTTTCCAATTTCTTGCCTGTGTTTAGTATGTCACTCAGGATGCTGCAGTCCCACAGGGAGAAGGGGTGTTTGTTTTCCAGTTGATCAACTATGTCTATTATGAATTGTGCTAACAAGCCACTTACTTCAGACACGTACTTCATTTCATGGGTGCAGCAGAATGGATGTTTGCAGTACTGCCACCAGTTTAAAGTGAGGAATTGCACTGATTTTATCTCTTTCTTGCTCTCAGACTGCTGTACATGTTTTTCAACTGCTTTTCCCACTAGGCAAAGTCAGCTCCCTTAAGTTGATCAGATATCTTGTCACTGGGACTGAATAAAATCAGCATTTCTTTGTCTCTGTGTGTGCTGCTCTCTTGCCAGAATTTACCTTGGCTCACACAATTACTTTTTTGTTCACATTTTCAGTCATTCAGAAAAATATTCTGGCTGGCTACCTTTTGAACTGTTGGCGTACTTTATGGCTCTGGCTGGTGAGGTCTCTTTGTGAAAACTAACAAGTGAAGAAGAAATAAAAAAGAAGCAGGAAAAGAAAGTACATAAAAATCTGCCTATTCCAGGGTATGCTTCAGAACTGACTGAGTTGTATCTTTCTACTCTCACCTGCTACCAAGAACAGAAATACTATGCAACAGGCTGGCAAACGATGCTGAAATTAATCTTTTGTTCTCTAGAAATAGACAGCAGCACTCCGTATGCTGTCAGCTACCAGTATCAGCTGCAAATTGCAATGAATATTTTCCTCTGTGTGTGACTTTTTATACATTTGTGTGTTTTACATGCATGCATATGGATACAGTTACATAGTCAAGTACACTCATGTATGCACACACAAAATCCACCACCAGTTCCTAGCCCATACAGAGTAGCGTGAATTAGCTAAATACACTCTGTATGTGTGTGGTTAGGCAGGAAGAGACAGTTTTTATCTTCTGATAGGCAAAAATATACTTGAATCATGCAATGTACCATTACAGGACACCAGCGCTAAAATCAATAACGGAAGCAACATGCTAAGTATTTCCTTAAAGATAAGGAATTGTATACTAGCTACAGATTTTTTTTGCTCTCGCTTAAGAAGACTCTTAATAGAAGGAAGAGAGAAATCAGTCTGAGTGCGTACTCTGATGTGGTTTATGTTTTTGATTCAAAAAGCTGTTGCTGACTCTGTAGAAAGGCAGAATTAGAAACTGAATGACTGAACTGGTGAAAAAGATGTGCAATACTTAATCTGCACTGCAGCTGGCTGCTGACAGGTTCTTGGTAACAAAAAATGTAATTCCCTAGCTATCATTTCCTTCTTGAGGGAATATAGTGCAATCACTGACAATGTCTGTACCCGTGTTCTCCGACTGTAAGAAGGGAATAATAACCTCTGCTTTGTTTATAGGGTTTGGTGAGGCACAGTTGAGCTAAAAAAGAACTCAAAGTCTAAACTGCATTTGTATTTGCAAAACAAATCCACAAAACCACTACGCTCTAAAATGAACATGAGAACAAAATTTCTGCATTTTGAAAAGATCTATGTATTTCATCTCTCTTTAGCTAAATCTAAAATGTCTAACAGTATTCCAAGGGCTTGAAAACCAAACACACATGTCTCTGTTCTTCATCAGAAACATAAGGTCCAAATCGTGAAATCAAAATGAACACAGCATAGTACCTTGCTTGTAACCACACCACTGCCTTCAATACATTCATGAGCAAAAAAATCCAGAATAAATATAGCAAGGGGAAACTTCTAAGTTCTCCCCGCAAACTTTATCTCCTTTCTTTTCATCTTATTGCAATGACTTCAAAAAATGCCAATGAACATGAAGCTTGCTAGCCTGGGGACCTGCAAAAACTTTAAGCCAGCCATAGTCACAATTTGCCTTTTCATTCACATTTAAGTGATTGACACTCTTCATACAGCCAGAGATGCCATCATCCAGGAGGAATACAGCTATTCTAAGATAAGAACATCCTAACTTAAAAAGGCTTATTTCACATCCGGTACAGGACCAGAGACTACAAATTTAGCGCCCGGCTCTCGGCTCTCACAGAATACGAAGCCACATCTGCTTTTCTTCTCTGTAGCCATGTTTTATTCCTTGCTTCATTGACTATGTCAGATAGAGACAGGAGTTGCTATTAGACTTATGTTTCCCATAAGTACTAAGGTGTTGCAATGTTTCCCGGAATCTTAGCTTTAGCTTTCCTGCCGTCATGCATTACTTCTATACTATGGTATCTCTCTCCCTTCATATTTGGGGAAGCACCATTTGGAGCAAACTAGATACCACCATGAAATATTGTGGAATGATTTTCACTTCAGCATAGTACCAATGCAAATGGTCATAGCTTTTTCCCTGTAAGAATTCAGGCTGTTCCTCTGATGCCTCCTTGGTGCCTGCAAGCGCAGATGTAATTTCAGAGTGGTGAGTGACAGTGAGGTAGTGATGAGGCGCATGTTGTTATCAGTGTGCTAACACAAATCCTTATCTTCATGTGCTGTGTAGAAGTACCTGGAGATTTAGTCCGAACCCCACAATATTCTTCTCAGCATCCCAGGTATCTCACTACGCCTCAGACAGCTCCACTGCACAACATTGCAGTGTGCTGCAATGCAACTCCTGCAAACATTAGCAAACACACAGTCAAATTTCTGTTTTCAGGAAAATGAAAAGAAGAGCAAGCTGGTGGTTTTCAGCTAATTTGTCCCCAATGTTAAAGTAAAACTTTCCACAGAGCAAATGAAAGATCAGGAGGACAGAGATTGTAGTTGGTGGGGGGAAAGGTAAGGAAAGAGCCTGACCATACTGAGAGCCTCTCCATGCAGGTGGAGAGGATCGACCACCAGAGGATCCTCCACCAGCAAAAATTTGGTTGCAGCTAGGGCTCACCTTAGCCAGTCCAGGAGTATGGCTCTTTTAGTACGTGACCTATTAAATGCGCTCAGTGCTGGAGGAATGAAAACATGAAATGCTGTTACAGTTGTGACAGTGGGATACTTGAAAGTAAAGCAAGAGCTATAGAAATATTTTAGGTTAGGAAGCAGAAAATATCAAGCCACTGTTTTATTTCTCTACATGCTGCAGAAAGTTTCCAGATAGAAAGCAGATAGGAGATACACTCCCTATTATGGAGTGAGTAAAATCTGAAGTTTATTCAGTTGAAAAAACAGGATTAAATGTTCTTAAAACAGGGCTATGTTCCAAATGCTGATCTCTGTCAAGAACTGCCAGTGTGTAGTGTTTCAGATGCAGCTTTTCTCTGATCAGCCTGAGTAATTACCTGCCTGAGCCTCTGGATAGCTAATTGAGTGAAAAAATGGCACAGAAAACGTAAGCATCATGCATTTCTTACATATTTCTGAGAAAAGTATATTATCCTTTTTCAGAGTCTGGATACTACACAATCACATTTTATTATGGAGATCTTTCCACTGACCCAAGCAGAGATATTCCCAGTTTACACTGCTGTAACAAACAAGTGAAACTGGTTACCAGATACATGCTTTCTTGTATCGACTACTACTTCCCCCTTGTAAGGGGGTGAAGGACAGCTGGGCAGTTTGGAGGGAGGACGAGCTTTTCATCCTATCGGAAAGACTCACAGTTTAGTAATAATTATAATTTTGTTCAGTACAGGGTTGCTGTGGAGCAATGCAGATGCTAAACCGTTATTTGTCTCTGGCTATTAGCCAAGATAAAATTACAAAAGGAAAAAAAAGTCTTTTGTTATTTTGTTATGTATCTAATTAGACATTAAGATTACAACAGCATTTTTATGAAAGGATGTATTTAAGACACATTTTTGGAACTGCAGGAGTAACAACATTTGTTCTGTGTGGTAAACAGAAGCCTTTTGGCAGTGGGATGCTTTAGTTTTGAAAACTGCCAAAAAATTATTTGCTTATCTACAGAACAGCAACTACTCACTCTGCCTGTGAGTCATACGGAAGCAGGACCAGGGTAAACATGGTACTGTAGTAAAAAGGTAGGTGTGCAGGAAACGTGCATTATTATGCTGGCAAGCTAAGCTACAGGCAGTACCCTGTCATTAAGAGGGAGGAAAAGGGGGTGGGGGGGAAGAGTTGAAGTCAAGCCTGGATATTCTAATGTAATTTGGAAGGGACTGCAGAGTAGTCTAAATGATAATGATTTTTGACAGTTTGATATGTATTTATAGCTGTTGCCAGCCCTGCCTGAATATTATATAGGATTATCTGGGATTTTCTGGGTTTATCACCACAGGCATGCAGGATTAACAGCCTGATGAAGTCAAAAAGAATTACTCAGCCAATCCAATCCCTATACTTATATAGCACCCTTCACACAAGGTCCCAGAGCGCTGCACAGGAAATACAATAACGGCCAGAAAGGACAGTGAAATAAAATTCTGCCATCTAGGCTTGAAATCCACCACAGAGCTGGGCTACAGGGTATCTCCTAATGAAAGCTTCCAAAGGGTCAGTGCCCAGCAAAGCAGAGAGGGGGGACCACTCGTCAGGCTCCCTGTTGGTAGTGTTAAAGACATTTAGGACTTTGTTAGCACTCAGCGCTTTCACAGTGGGAGTATACAGGAGTATACAATTTCCCAGAGGCAGCTAGAAGCCAGGTGAAGGTAGCCTCAAGTAAAAGTGGATACCAGATATATAGGATTTCCCTGTGACACAAAACCACTGGTCCATCTTACCTGCAGCTTTTATCTAGTGCTGTCCAATCCCTGCTATTCTTTCATATGAAGTGTTCCTAAAAATTTTATCTTCAAACTGTGTTGTAGCATCTATGATGCAGACACAGGAGGTTCTCCTGATTTTACACGTGCGACAGTAAACTCGACTCTGCTGTGTTAAAAGACTTGCTAACTCTTCAAATGCACCTAACTTCTTCAAATAGAAAAAAGCATCCAAACAACAGCAAACAAATCTGAGCCAAAGTACAGATTAAAGGCTTATCACTCACAATAGGGCAGTGGTGGAGACCTGCCCACATTCCCCAGCATAGGCCTGGCAGAAGAGTCTTGTATCCCACACTAGCCAGGTATCAGAGTTTGTCTCATCTAAGATGGAGCTTCTGAAGCAGTTGGCCATAAATTGTAAGACTTAGGGGAAGGGTAAAGGGCAGCTTATGTTGCAACTTAAGGTGAGGGCTAACTGAAAACTAGCAGCTTCTTTCTACTGGTATCAGTACTTTGGCTCACAGACTTGAAATTGATTGGCGTCCATCTGCACAGACTTCAACCATACAGAGGACCAGAAGAAGAGGACCAGGCTTCAAGAAACAGTGTAAAACACTGTGTGGTTTGGGGGGGAGGATGTCTTGCAGGCAATCGGAAGTGGTAAGGGTACCCGTAAAACTGGATTAAAGCATATACTTGGCTTAATGTTCAGAGCTTTTCCAGTCACATGGAACAGGACTTGCTGGCAGATATGCAAAGTCTGAAGTGTTTGCCCAGGGGGTTGCAGGATGGAGGACAGGTGTATTAATAAGGTGATCTCAGCTCTATAATCAGAACATGTGTTTTACAAGAGAGCTGTAGGCACTACAGCCTCTTTTCCGAAAAATCATGTTAAGACACTTAATGCTTATCAGTGTCACTCCTGCCACAGTAGTCTGTCTTCAGCTTTTGAACTTTTTACCTAGACAGAGTTTGATATGTTTTTAAAGTTAGTAGTATAGAATACAACAAAATGAGACAATAGTTGTGTACAATGCATGTGTTACAGGATGAAATACAGATGTCACAGTAGATTCAAGGTTTGAGAAAGGGTAACAATGGTGGCATTATTGCTGACACAAGAAAGAAATTTCTTTGCTGCTCAGTAATTACTGTGATTACTGCATTTGGAAGTGAAGGCTGGCTGGCCAATTTTTCTTGTAAAATAAACCCGTTTTTTTAACATGCAGGTTTTGACATACACTTTAAAAGAATAATGGATTAAAAGTTTTCCTTGAGAGTTGTTTTTGACTGCTTTCAATACAGATTTTTCTTTTAGTTGTGTTTTAATGACTATAACAATGGAACAGCGTCATAAACGAGTTCATTTACAAGAAGAAATTGAAGAGCAGGTTTTCCTCAGGCTGCCAGGTAATGATGTTCTGGGGGTGCAGCATGTTCATGCTGACTCACACAGGTGTGAAAAATTGCCTTCTACTGAGCACCCCTGGGTAACTGTTTTGGGTCATTCTCTTTCTGCCTGCCCTACATGTTATGTGGAGAGGAGTTTGCAACCCCTTATGTTGCTCAACAGAAGGACAGTATCTCAGGATCTGTATCCAATTGCCTCTGTAGATACCAGGGCAGATCACATTTGGAATTTTGACTCTAGATATACATCTATGGAGCAAAACGAAGGCTTATGCATGGCATGGGTTCAATACTTGTGATCTACTTGCAAGGGATAAAAATAGCTATGAAGTTGTGGGGTTGAGAAATTTTCTGTAAAATGAAATAGTAGGGAAAAAACTACTTCAGTTTAACAAAAATGTTTCATTTAAGCAATATTGAAACATTTCCTTCTGATTCTTTCCAACTTCATAAGGTCACATGAAAAAAGAGAGTTCAAAACACCCCATTCAATCATATTTAGTCTTTTCCATTTTTCTTGCAAAACAGAAGGTTGATACAATCGAATTATTTCAGCAAGAGGCTTTGCTTTTGACAGATTGCCATTTTTGATAGAAGAATATTAGTTGGATACTGACCAGGTTGTCCTCTGTGTCCGTAAGAGGAAACTGGTTCGTATTTCAGCTCAGGACTATTTTTGTAAAGTTTTCAATATTTAAAGAACTTCCAGGAAAATTTTCTCCAGTAACAATTTTTCTTTTGCCTCATTGTCACAATTTTAGTGCACACAAACCGGGGAGGACTAAGCAATATCCATTTTCAATTTCTCTTTCTTCCACTGTCTTTGAGGAAGGCATTTGTTGGATTTGTTCCCATATTTATGCTAGAGTGAGCAAGGATAAGTAGGTGCCTTTTGTGCTTCGAGCAGGATGGTCTGGAGCTGAGCTGCTCCTTAGTGCCTGTGTGAAAATGCGAGCCCCTGATAAAACTTGTCTCATACTGATGAGCTTTAGCGTTGTGGTCCTCATTGCTGATGTGTGTGTGAACCCTTCTATTCACAACGCAGTTTGGTGTATGTACTATACGGTAAAAATGATTGGATAGTCTCGGTTTTTAATCTGAATATGCATACACAAAGATACAGTGCGATACGTGCACACAAAAAACCCACATGTGTGCACATGCATACACATGCACACAGTTCTCCAGTGCCTCATGAAAAAGGAAAAAAGTATTATCCTCATTTTTATGAGGCCAGCAATAGGTTACCAGGCTAATAAATGAAGCATGAATTATTCATCAGTCTGCATGTCGTATGGATCTTTTAAATTACAGCCAAAGAAATGGTAAAACTGTAAGCTTCTACCATTCTTACAAAACCAATTTAATTGCAAAGACACATTAAAGTTTCTCCCCCTATTTTAAACATTTTGCTATTTTAATGAAACTAGAGGTAGCAGCTTAGGTAAATTTCCATAATATACAGCTAATGAGATACAAGGTATATTAATAATTTACAGGCCTGAAGTGTGTTCGACTCTTGTGAAAGGACCTTTTGCAAAGAATATAATCACATAAAAGTGATCTCATATTTCCTGCACACTTTATTTAACAGAGGCATTGCCTGCATTTATGCATTTTGTGTATTAGCAGATGAATTTTGTGAATATTCTGGAGCATACTGAGCTGAGCCAAGGATATTTTTTTTAATACTTCTAGGAAATTAATTTCATTCAAGGCAAACAAAGGGAGACAGAAGAGTCATATTTAGAGGTATGGGATTGTTTTAGAAACAAAGTATTCAGAAGTATCTAATGTCACCTTGTTATTCACATACTTCAACTTTTCTGTCAGGATATATATTTTCCTTAATTTTATTGAAAGTGTTTATACAATCGCATAAAAGACTGTATTAACAGTTCTTATACAACTGTATAAAGAATTGTTTATACAGTTGTTTATTTCAATGTATATAGTAAATTGTTAATTATTTTTCCACCCTTTTTCCCACTCAGCAACAAGATATAAGGCCAAGGCTAAAGTGAAAAAGAAAATTAATGAGGCAAATCTCAAATGAGATAACCAGGTCTTTCATAATAGTGTAGAAGAATTACATTTTTTTAAACCAACAGAGTCTAAGAATTTGTAACGGGGAAAAACATAATTAAGACTCGATGATCTTAAATGTCTTTTCCAACCTAAATGATTCTATGATTCTATGACAAAATGATGGTATAAATAAGTGTTCTGTTCTGCCCTCTTTCCTCTTTCTATAAGGTCATATTACGACTTAGATTTATCATACCACCTTTTCTGGTTTATCAGAGACATGCAAATAATCTTCACAACTAGATGTACCAAAGGGAACTATACAAAAACATAGAAAGCAGAAAAATTTTCCTTCCGTGAATTACTCTCCATGGTTAAGTCCCATATCTGGGCAGAAAACATGCTACATTTTCAAAGATGTCCCTAAACCCACCCTTTATGCAGATCTCAGAGTTACTGTTGGTGTTCAGGTTCTTCCAAGGGTGAATTCTTGGTACATCTCAGTACTACCAGCCAAATATAGTTATTCTGGGAACCCTGGATCCATGGGATCTCTTTTAGGGTGCTCAGCTTCTTTTCTGGGTTTATTGCTGTCTTCATTAGGTTTCCTTCCATATGCTTTTAAGCTTCTGGAACACAAGATGGCCTCTCCATAAGGAAGGACCAACCTGCATGTTCTCCCTGAAATAGTCCACCTTAACTCTACATCTAGCACACCATAAAGTACTCTCCATAACTAGTGGTATAACTGATGAAACACACACTTTTTGCCTATTCTACCATTTTAAAATAATCCTCAAGCTCCCAATAATTTCCTAGCCATATCTGAAATGGCCAAAAAACAATCATATCATATATGCAGCTTGAGATGGCAGAAGGAATGTGCCCAATGACCCCCTGTTGATCAGAACTGATGGAAATTACATCTGCTTTTACACTGGTTACAAGGAGACCATTTGGTCCCAGTGCACATGTTGGGCACCTTCAGAAGGAGCTGGAGCATCCAGCATGCACAGTAAACCAACAGGGATGTAGGGTATAAATGAGTAGAAGTCATGACTTCAAAAAGCCACCGCAACACTGAACCGCTGCAAGCACAAGTGATACCATCAGTATTTTCATGCAATTCGTACTTCTGCAGTAGTTTGCTTACCTCTAGACACTCAAACTAAAAAGATATTCTCCAGTCAGCATAAACTCATTACCAAGAAGCACACAGGAAACTGTCATTGGAAGCCACTGGTTTAGGATAAACAGAAGAAAAACTGCATTTTCATAGCTGCCAATCTCTTCAATTTGTTAGTGCAAAATTTTTGCCAGAAGAACAGACTAATGAGCTGGGTGTCACCCCACTTTACACATCATCAACCAAATTGTCAGTCAACTTCAAGCTGCCAAGTGTTTGTAGCAGCAGACAACTTAAGAGGCAAAAAGATCTCAGCTTGATTTTTCAGGTCCCTGGCTGAGCTTGCTGTCTGGCAGCAGGAAAATGCATCTTCTAGCTTTTAAACTGAGCAAATTGGATATGAAAGAACATTGAAGTAGAACAAATATGGAAACTGTCACACACAATCATTTTTAGGGAGTTATTTTTGTGACAGCTACTGAACTGAAATCGAGGCCAAAAACACCATAAAACCATCGCTCTTTCATTTTATGATTTTTTGAAGTTGCATGTCTCTGGAAAAGATAAGGAAGCAATTCTAAGGCCTACAGAAATCCATGGGGAAGTGTTAAAAGGCAGCACAATACTGCAGTGAAAGCAGCTGATGCTGAAACGGATCATACTAGAGGTCTATCAGCTGAATTGCTGCTTCGTGGAACTAAGAATTATTAGTGGCACCATCAGTGGTATTTACTCTTGTTATTGCCTGATTTTTTATTTTTTTTTCTCTTTGAATATTTCTTCAGCAAAGGGAAAGAATCAAGAAGCTCTTCTTCTTCCACTTTGCATCCCCTCACTTTGAGACCTGACACAATTATAGTCTCTGTGTTGCTTCAGCAGAATACAGTGCTTTTGTGGTATCATGCACCCAAGGTGGTGTGGCACCGTGCTGTTCTCAGAGGAGAATTTATTTCAGGACACTAAACTGATCCTGGTGCAACCCAGGTATGTCTGCGTGGCCACAGGGTAAATATATCTGCACAAACATAAATCTAGATATGTAATAGCAATAGGTTCAGAAGAGCAAGGGCTTTGATGCAACTCAGAAACCACAGTATTTGTGCCTATTTAGGGTCCTTAGGGATTTTGTAGGTTGATAGTTGATACAAAGTCCTGTGTTGGCATTTTCATTACTTTTGTTATCTTGTTCTCTATACTAAGGAAAGGGTTGCTAGGTTTACGTTTGCTGCAATCTTGCCTTCACGTTGCTGTGCAGGAACATGTAGCAGACAATCTGTTTTATATAATTCACTCATCTTTTATCTGCAGGCTGTACGTCTGGAGGACCAGTGCCAAAGCCAGCATGCACAAATGTCAAAATGGGAAAATGACATTTGTTGCAGTTCTTTGGTAGGTACCCCTTTATCCTGGAGCCTTGCTCATAGAACACCTTCTAAAAGCCATCATACTGCTTTGAAAATGTAGCTAAACTGACTCTTAATCAAGATGGCCAGTTCTGCTTGGTGTGATTCAGATGGCAAGTGGAGTACAGGCAGCCCTTCTAACATAATTTGAATTCCTCTCTTAAAATAGCATGAACCAGAAATCTCTGTAGAGCTGATTACACCAGTTTTGGTAAGGAAAGATTCGTCTTTTGAGAGAAGAAAGATCGTGCAGAAAATCACAATGGAAATGCAAAAAGAATTAGTGAAAATTACTTTTGAGAACACATAATCTTTTCAATAGAAGTTTTCAGTAAAGTAACAATCCCTTTCCCAAAAAGCAATTCAAACTATTATTTCACTGAAATTTTTGGCAACTATTAAATAGGTCACTATTTCTGTCTTGTGCTCCTCTGCTGCAACATCATTCCTTTTCTTTCGCCTTTTCCCTGAATAGGTGTTTCTAGACTTCTCATACCCATGTAAACTGAAAGATCTTATCAAAGAGCTTGCTTCATAAATCTTCTTGAGGCAAATGATAAAGTGAGCCAAACACTACTGCAACTATTTGGGCAAAGGCATCTTTGATCACTCACAAAATCTTGAGATACATGTGTTAAAGCAGCTGAAGAATGCCAGTAAAGTGAAAAAACAGGTTTTCTCCTTGAAGATATACCCAACCTGCTTCTGGGCTTGTTTGTTTTATTAACACAAAAACATATACAGGTAAATAAAAGAAACCACCTTCCCTAGAGTTGTGGCTGCTTCACACATGCAGCTCTGTTTGTGCCGGTGACTTGGTGGGGATTCCTGGTCTGACTCCGTGGCTAAGCCTGGTTTGGGCAGGAGGTCGGACTAGAGAGTCCCAGAGACTGCCTCCAGAGTAAACTATCCTATGACACTGTGAAAGTGAAACAGTGGGAAATTTTACAATAAATTTCTCTCAGGTATATAGGAAATGTGGCAAATGACATCCCTAAATTCTTCTTGTCTGTTTCTCCACAGTTTCCTCACCTATTACCATTGTGGCCTCCCAAATCTTTCTTCATAGCTGCACTAACCAGCTCTTCCTCCTTCTTCCTCTTTCCTCAGGAAAAAGGTAGACAGGTAAAGCCAGAATACACTTTTACATTTCTTACATCTAGAGATTTTAAGATAATAAAACGGTGCCTTTGGCTGCCTGGAAACACTTTTTTTTAAAGTGCTATTAATGCACTGACATTTAGTTTGATTTCATATTACGCTTGGGTTTTTTCAGACATTTGTGCTATTTTTCACATACCTGTTAAACAATTTCATGTTACTGCTTCACATCATTTACAGGCACACTCTTCGCTGGGCAAAAAACTGTCTGGACGGCCGGGCCCAAAGGATTGTGGTGAATGGAGTTAAATCCAGTTGGCAGCTGGTCACAAGTGGTATTCCCCAGGGCTCAGTATTGAGGCCAGTTTTCTTTAATATCTTTATCAATTATCTGGATGAGGAGATTGAGTGCTCCCTCAGCAAGTTTGCAGAAGACACCAAGTTGGGTGGGAGTGCTGATGTGCTCGAGGGTAGGAAGGCTCTGCAGAGGGATCTGGACAGGCTGGATCGATGGGCCGAGGCCAATAGTATGAGGTTCAACAAGGCCAAGTGCCGGGTCCTGCACTTGGGTCACAACAACCCCATGCAACACTACAGGCTTGGGGAGGAGTGGCTGGAAAGCTGCCCCGCAGAAAAGGACCTGGGGGTGTTGGTCGACAGCTGGCTGAAGATGAGCCAGCAGTGTGCCCAGGTGGCCAAGAAGGCCAACGGCATCCTGGCCTGTATCAGAAACAGTGTGGCCAGCAGGAGCAGGGAGGTGATCGTGCCCCTGTACTCGGCTCTGGTGAGGCCGCACCTCGAATCCTGTGTTCAGTTTTGGGCCCCTCACTACAAGAAGGACATTGAGGTGCTGGAGCATGTCCAGAGAAGGGCGACGAAGCTGGTGAAGGGTCTGGAGCACAAGTCTGATGAGGAGCGGCTGAGGGAGCTGGGGTTGTTCAGTCTGGAGAAGAGGAGGCTGAGGGGAGACCTTATCGCTCTCTACAGTTACCTGAAAGGGGGTTGCAGAGAGGTGGGTGTTGGTCTCTTCTCCCAAGTGACTAGCGACAGGACAAAAGGAAATGGCCTCAAGTTGCACCAGAGGAGGTTCAGGCTGGATATTAGGAAAAATTTCTTCACTGAAAGGGTTGTCATACATTGGAACGGGCTGCCCAGGGAGGTGGTTGAGTCACCATCCCTGGAGGTATTTAAAAGACATGTGGATGAGGCACTTAGGGACATGGTTTACTGGTGGACTTAACAGTGTTAGATTAATAGTTGGACTTGATGATCTTAAATGTCTTTTCCAACCTCAACAATTCTGTGCTTCTATGTCACTCTCATTTCTAACATGAGGCCATTATCTCGCCACTCAGCAGTGGCAGAGGATTTATCCAAATTCCCTATGTCATTGGATGGGAGCAGTGAAAAGCAGCTTTGCTCCCTGTTTCTTCTGCAGTGTGCATGCAGATGGGAGTGGGGAGGAACAGCTTTGTTCCCCATTTCTTCTGTCATGTGCGTACAGGTGACATTGCCTTACCTTGAATTTTGCTTCAGTCAAGTATTTGCTTGCACAACTTTGCATCCGCTCTCTGTCTTGCCTGGCAGTTGTGTGCAATCTGCCAGGGGAACTAGAGAAAGGGAAGCCTCTCTCCATTTGGGAGAAGCCACCTGTATTATTTGCCAGCAGAGGATGGTGAAAAGTTGCCATAGGTATATTACCTTCATGTGTGAGATGCCAGGAGGAGGAATCTGATTAGAAACGCATTACTTCCTCAGGTGTTCCATTTCTCCTATATTCAGCTGTCCCTCTGATCTGCTCTTTGCTCCTCTATACCTCCCCCTCCCAAAATGAAGAGTAAAAGCACAATATTTCTCCAAAGGTGCCTGTGGCTTGCCAGCCTGCCCACTTACCCCAAAAATGCATAGAGGGCACCTGGCCCCACACAAATCCCATGACCCGCATCAAAGAGGACTTTACTTTGAGGAGCCCCCGGACAGGGTAAAGCCCAAGTTTCTAGCCCACATCCAGCAATCACATTTTTGTCTTTTGATCCTCTCCTTTTGAATCACAAATTTGGCTTCTCAGAGCCATTAGCCCCTATGCAACTGGCAGCCCTTTGTCAGGAGACTCCCCGTCCCTCCATCTTCTCCATCCCACCCTTTGCTCGCCTTCTCCACCTTACTTGTGTCATTTTATCACATCCCCTTTAGCTGGAACTCTACATCCTGGCTGAGCTACACAGCTTTTTTCTCTTCCTTTCCTACACTAATTGCAGGCAACTGGCTACCTGCTTGTGTGTTTGATCCCTGACCGAATACTGACGCTGTGAAGCTGGTGTTTGGAAGATTGGTGTTTGTGAAGCTGGTGTTGGTGAGGTGGTAAATACTTTGTAATACACATGCAATTTACTTCACATAATTATTACATTATATTATATTATATTATATTTTAAAATTATATAGATATATTTATCATCACTTTTATCACTATCCTTACCCTTCAGAGACATTTTTCCAACCTTTAAGATTCACTTCTTTAGGTGAGTAGTCTGATTTGTTTGGAAAAAAGTCTTGCTTAGGTATTACTACCAGCATGTGGATGACGAACTTATTCTCAGCATCTGTGACAGTATCTGCCTGCTTGCAGCCATTCTGAAACAAAGATGGTGTGAAACTTCAGGGTGAACCTTTGCAGCACCAGGAAGGTCTCCTCAGTACTTTAATCTCAGTACTGTTACCAGTATTACTGGCATGATTCTACCATTGCCATTGGGAGCATGTGCGGAATCTGGATGGAGAAGGGGGAGTGAAGAAGGCAGTAGACATACTGAAGAGCTAGGCAAAACTCCATCCTCAGCAATCTTGGCCTTCGGCCACACAAAATACTACGTTTGCATTGTAACTGTACTCGAAAGAATATGTGGTCTCTTCATAAGACCATTCTGCAGACAAATTCTGACAATTCTTTATTTGCTTGCTTCTTCGGGAGTAGCAATTACTAGGAATAAGGAGTAATTTGGAATAGGGACTGATTCTTTCTCAAGCTTGCAAATGCAAAATCATGCATTTTTTTTTTTTATTCCTAGCTGACATTGAGAGGAGACATTGAGAAGGAATGGACTGAAACAGATGTGTCTTCTTATTTGTGAAGGAGCTGTTGGTTATTTTTAGAAAGGTGCATGATAAAATGGGAAATCAAAGTATTAATTGAAAAATAGCTTGTTGCATCTAAAATGGAAATGGAAATCACTCACGCAAAGACTGTGAATACAGATTTCTCAAACTAATATATCCTATTTAATAGATTAATAGGAAGAGAAGTTTCCAATTTTAATGGGTGTTTCTGGATATTGATGAACATTACCAGTAAAAGCTAAATGGGCAAGGAAATATTGTACAATACCAAAATTAAGAAAATGACAGATCTTTCTTCCCTTTTACTGAGAGCTTTCCTAGAACAACAAGTGACTGTATAGTCCCCCTCCCACCATTGCAAATGTCAGAAAATTTTGTTAACAGCTGGGTGTATGCTGGAGATTGTGGGAATATTTATGGTTAGGTAGTTGCTTTCATTTGCAAACCATTTAATCTGCAGGTCATTTAATCTGTGCCCCTGGCTGTATCTACCTTCTCTGTATCTTTCATGATAGATACTCATGAAGAACAAAGTTACAAAAACTCTGTAAGTATTTCAGGCAGTCAGATAGAGTCCCTCTTTGTCCTTACCTTTCATAGGTAATTACAGTACTCTTACATATATTCTCATATACAGTATTCTTATATCTAACCTGAATGGTGCTTCATTTGAATTCCACTTGGTTTTTGCCCTATGCACTATAGGGATAAAAAAAGACAGTTTTTCATCCTTTTCCCAAAAGGCTATACTAATGACTATGTAGGATATTTCACAATGAACTATACTGTTGAGAAGGTCAGCACATACATTTTCTAAGCACACACATGATAGAGGACACAAAAATTCTAGCACACACATAGCAATGCACACATGATTTCATTCATGTTCACACAATTATTTCATTCTTGATACGTTGAATGTATATGAGCATTGAATATTCTTGAACAAATGAAACACCAAAACTTTTATAGCACAAGAGGATGTAATGAAAGATATAGATGTACTAATGCACCATTATAGTTCAATCTTGGCATTAGAAGGAAGTTTCTATAGGCACTCAGCCAGACACATGCAGAATAGATATTTCTTTCCCCTTCACTTGGTGGCAATTAAAAAACACCAGGCATTGTTACTGAGCTGTTATTTATTAGAAGCTGCAAATAGTTGGGCGAAAATTCTTTTCACAAATCACAATTATTTAATTGTATAGATTTAGTAGGAATAATAATTCTCAATTCCATCTTGGAGAACATCCAAAAATGAGACTCAACAATTTTCATTTTCCCTGTCTTAATTTCAATTTATGTTGCTTGTTTCCCCTTTTTTTTTCTCTATTGTCTTAGAGAGAAAATAGGGGAAGTGGGGGAAAAGCTAAAACAGGAAATTTCATTTTATGCAGTGAAATTTTCAATGTATCAGGCAAAATTTCTGTCGGTGTGTTCTTGTAGGAAGACCACTTTTAACCTCCCACCTTTAATTTAAATGATAACATTTTATCCAAAGCTATTATTTATAAACACTTGCATCCACAAGTTGTTTTCAGGTAAAAAGGATCATCTCTGCTCCATTTTTAAGTATTTTGGGTAGGTGAGAAAGAGAATAACTGGTCTTGTGTAAGGAATCTTGATTCACTGCACATATCCCAGTAAAAATGGACTTTTGAGAAAGACAAGGAATCTGGACAATGAAGGGAATATTCAGGTGAGCACAGGAAAGTTATATCCATGAGGAAGAAAAGTGATTATGTGAAAAATTTATAAATTTGTTGTACTTTCACAAGCTGATGGGAATGAATATTTAAATATCTTCAAAAATGCCAAGTCCGTAGTTTTGCTAAAGCAGTTTGTACTGTATGAAAACTAGATCACTGCACAAGATTTAAAAATACTCAGCTTTGTCAAGAAATTTGTGACCACCTTCAAACTTTCCTTTCTCACACAGACCATCAATGTTACTTTATTCTCTAATGTCACACAATCTTAGTTACATAGGAGAAAAACAAACCTGTGCATATTGTGACATTGCCTGTTATGAAATGCATTCACAGTATTTTAAGAAAAACTGAAAATAGATCATCTCTGCATGAAAATGCAGCCTTGGATAGCTTTTTGTGCATTTCTTTTTTCTGTTGGACCTAAAACCTCTTCAGATAGCTGGAGGTCAGAGCAGGTAGTGACTTGCAAAAAAAAATTGCAACACATATTTGTGGTGTGCCATTCAAGCCCATACACCTTCTAATTTAAATTCCCAGTTTCATAACTTTTGGGGCTGAAAAGAGAGTCTGCAGGAATGTATGGCTCATTCTGGAGACAAATTGTTTTTAATATATGCCAGTCTGCAAGTTTGAGCATTTTCTCACTTCAAGATTTTGATTAAATTCATAAGAAACAAAATACAGAGATCTATGAAGAGGTCTAGCAGAAGCACACAATGTTCTTACAAAAATACTTTCATAATACTACTTATTTTCTACTGTGTTAATTACCTTTTCTTTAATTCTTTCACCTAGATAGCCAATCTCACAGACTGTAAAAGCATATTAAATAGCCACTTAGTTTACTCATGCGCCACTGGCAGAGTTTTTATGTAGTGTAGTTGAAGGATCCATTCATACTTCAGCAAAAGCTTAAGAATATGATTTCCAAGTCCCTAGTTTTGGATTTTTGGTACTATTTAAAAAAATATATATATTGCAAGGTTGTCTATAATATAAGTTTTTATGATTCGAGCTATTTGTGGACTCCTTCATAAAGAAATGAAGCATGAGTCCAGACAGCTCACTCTGGTAACAAAATTCCCTTTGGCTTAATGGGGAAAACTGCTGCTAAAAAGCCAGAAGTCATGTGGAACTACCCATTATAAAGTAATTTACTGGGAAGTTATTGGGTTTTAAATATCTTGCAGTTCTTTCCTATGGTTAACATGATCCATGAAATGATTGCTGAATCTGTACTATGCCTTGGGAAAGAGCACAGTAGGATAACAAACAATGAGGAAATCCTACAGAGATCATTAAAATTTCCAGACTTCCTAGTAAGACTGTCAAATGCTCTGTGACTGAAGAGGGATATTATCTACCCCACAGAACAGGTAGATAGCATCCTCTCTGTACATGCAAAAAGAAAGTGGACAGAAATCTCTCACAGAATATTAGTTCCTACTGTTCCATGACAGGTATTTTTGTGTTTGTTTCCACAGCCTTCAAATATATTTATGATGACAGCATTATTTTAACCCTAACAGTGATTAACAAAATATTACCGATGCTTTAGTTCCACCTGCAAAATAAATGTTAGGCTCTCTCTGGTTTTGTTTTGAGTGCTATGAGAAAGCTCTGCTCACTCCTTTTTTCCCTTTGCTCTGCATCAGCTTTTCTTCATAATCAACATAATTCTGCCAGGTCAAGGAGTCTTAATCTCTGGGGAGATTGCTAAGAATATGCTGAGTGCTACTACAGCCTTATGGAGAGGCATGCTAGTAAATCACTTTGTTTTCAGAGATGTTCAAACTATGCTGTATGCCTAACTCTGTGAAGTCACTGAAAATCTCAGGCTGAATTATTAGTGATCTTTTATGATGGTTCTTTCCACATAATTGGCCATGTGTCCAGGAAACAGCCTGCCTCTTGCTCATGTCGCTCTCTGTAGCTGCTCTTTTTAATACTTCAGAGCAGGCAGAAAGGCAGAACTAACATTGATTTACTTTTCTACTTCCTTTTCTGTTTAGATGTGGAAGTTTGTACTGACAGATGTGCCACTTCTCTGTTTAACCCCAGGGAAAAGCAGATGAGGCTGTGCCATGCAAGTCAGCAGTTCCCTGCCTGTTAATGGAAATATGCCAGAAATGGGAGGAGAATGAAAGCTGCCAAGAAAGATACAGTTTACCTGGAAGTAAGCCATTTCAAAATATGAGAAGAAACCCAACTTTCTGGCCCACTCGTGATATGCTCTAAGGTTTGGGAAAGAAAACTATCAAAACCTCAAAAAGTAGAAAAACCCAAGACCTCAACCTCACAGTATTAATGAAGCAGTAATTTGAAAAAGCATGGATGATAAAGAGATGGCAAAATAAGCTATCTACATAATTATCTTGTGCATAGTCTTATGAGTGATGGATACCTAAATGATCTGACAGTCAATATTGCACATAAAATTTGCAAGTAGTGTTTAAAAAGCTAGGCTTCAGTTTAGTTCAGTTCTCATTTCTTTTTCCAAGACTTTAGTTTTGTTCATACTGTTGAGCATCTATGCTCATCAGAGCTGGTCTTGAAAAGTTAAACAAAAACGATTGTTGCAGCCAAATACCTGTATTTTTTATGCTTGGTGAATCCAATGTCTTCTTGCATTATAATATGTTCTGTGTAATTTTTATTTCTGATTCACAAATAACTTCACTGGACACCTGCTTTCTTTATTGGAAAGGTCAAAGAAATGAGAAAAATTTGCTGTGTGGACAATGAAAGTGCCTGTAGTACTTCCAGGCAAAAGATTTCCGTGGGAGAAATTCTGTTAATACACAGTATTCCTGACAAATTTCCTTATGTCTTTTTCTAATTTACTGCTTGGGATAAACCAGTTGAGATTGCATCCGTCTTATTCAGTCCTGACTCTATTTTTTGCTTTGATATTGCCTTTTCTGCCAGGCCACTGAGATTGTTGAAATAGCCACTTTTTTACCTATCAGAAAATAAACCAATCACAGATGGAGAGGAGTGAAAGGGAAAAAAAAAGGGGGGGAAAGCAAATTGAATAGCAGGTGGGGGTTATTTTGTTTTGATCTTGCCTGTAAACAAGTCTCAGCAGCTAGGATGATGTTATGTGTGAGAAAAGAGAAACTCCACAATTTCCTTAGCTAGCCTCTGAAAAAATGAAAGGTAGAAACAATGGATTGCATATCTATACTGCATCTTCCCAGGTCTTTACTTCAAGCTTCTTGTCAAAACAGCCACCGGAATGGTAAAGAAAAAGAATAGGAAACTCTTAGGTGTATTACTAGATCCATTTTCTAGTCTATATATGTATAAATGCCGGTTTCCTCTTCTAGGTGCATATGTATACTCAAATATATAAATATCTGTGTGTGTGTGTGTGTGTCCATGCACATCTCCTCAAACAATGATTTCGATAAATGTAGAGACCATTTTAAAATGTACTCTGCTGACTGGTATTCAGACAATCTGCATCTAGTTAAAGGAGCCATGGCTGTATTTCAGCACTCCATTCCTGTTCACTTAAATCTTTGATTTTAAGCATAAACTGAACTCCTGTTGAAACACATGGGTCTTGAGCACGTGCTAAAAATCACCCATAAGCTTAAATGTTTTACTGAATAGGGAGGAACTTCATCTAAAAAAAAATCATATTAATGTAATGAAAAATAAAAACAAAATGAACTGTTATTAAAAACAAACAGATTAAATCTATTTACTCTGTGGAATTTATGGTTACAGAACACATGAAAAAAGAAGAAAAGTCCACAGGCCATTTTTTCTAGTTATAATTGGATACTTTGCAAGTAGCTTAACAATATCAAAGGGATTGTTCAGTAATTAAATATCATACCCAGCTGGGTACTAAAATACCATCAAAACTACTAGGGTAATCAGCAAGATAGATTTAGTACATTAAAATACATTGGTTACATGTTTAAACCTGAAAGAGAGAAGGATGAACAAACGTGGTTATTCTTACAAAAATACCTATAGCAATAAGACCCTTAGGGAGCAGTCCATTGTTAAAAGTGGCTGGTTGAACATTTTATGACAATATACCATTGCTCATCTGATAAAGCTGTTGTTTTGGTACACCACTACGCATGTGAAACAGCTGCCAGAGCTAAAAGCTAGAGAGAGCCAGAGCAAAACTTGGCCTGATGCTGGCACAGTGAGTCTGCAGAGCACCTGCCTGCTTCCCTGCCCACTGCTGCCTGCACTGGCAGGGCCCCACGTGGCAGGGCATATGTAAAACATAAGTAAAGCCAAAGAACGGGTCTAGCAATTAAGATACACGGTTTTTTCTTTGAGACTCAAAGAATTCCCACTTTTATGACCGTAGGCAGATCTCACATTCCTTGTTTCAGAATTGCCATCTGTAAGTCTGCAGTCATAAAAAATAAAAATTTTCCTCAACCTCTACTTTTCAATATATGAGTGTTTGTTTTAGAAGAGTCTGAACACATTGATTGGTTCTAATTATTGTAAGTGCAATGGTGTACAAACACAAGTAAAAAGACCAGGGAAGGGTCTCAAGCAGCAGTTCATGACCAGTTACCTACAGTGGCTTCTCCACACACCAGCCCCTGGGGACAACTGACTCTTTGCCTCCAACCTCCCGTACATGTTGACTGTCAGGATTTTTTCAGTTCTTTCACCAGCTAATGTATAACGTTTCGCAGACTGCCAGCTTGGGCTGTGCTCTGTGGAACAGATGATCTTGAAAGTTACCATATTTTTTCTTGGTGGGTTTTTTTACTTGCTTTGTTACATCAGTTTTGATTTATTTTACTCTTTTGACACTAAGAGAGCTCAGAACACTAATTGTGTCCCAGAAATGTTAAATTCAGGAGCCAGTGGCCGCTCACTGAGAAACCACACAAAAAACACCTTCTTTGTTCTGAGTAGTCTAAAAAAGAATTGAAAGGGAAGGAGCCTAAGGAACCTGCAGTATACACTGATTAAAAATATAATTTCACATGCTGAGGGAGAATACAAATGTCATAGAATCATAGAATAGAATCATAGAATCATTTAGGTTGGAAAAGACATTTAAGATCATCAAGTCCAACCATCAACCTAACCCTGCTAAGTCCACCACTAAACCATATCCCTAAGCATCTCATCCACCTGCCTTTTAAATACGTCCAGGGATGGTGACTCAACCACCTCCCTGGGCAGCCTGTTCCAATGTATGACAACCCTTTCAGTGAAGAAGTTTTTCCTAATATCCAGTCTAAACTTCCCCTCACCCAACTTGCGGCCATTTCCTCTCATTCTATCACTTGTCAATTGCAAGAAGAGACCAACACCCACCTCTCTGCAACCCCCTTTCAGGTAACTGTAGAGAGCGATGAGGTCTCCCCTCAGCCTCCTCTTCTCCAGACTGAACAACCCCAGCTCCCTCAGCCGCTCCTCATCAGACTTGTGCTCCAGACCCCTCACCAGCTTCGTCGCCCTTCTCTGGACACGTTCCAGCACCTCAATGTCCTTCTTGGAGTGAGGGGCCCAAAACTGAACACAGGATTCGAGGTGCGGCCTCACCAGTGCTGAGTACAGAGGCACGATCACCTCCCTACTCCTGCTGGCCACACCATTTCTGATACAGGCCAGGATGCCGTTGGCCTTCTTGGCCACCTGGGCACACTGCTGGCTCATCTTCAGCCGGCTGTCGACCGACATCCCCAGGTCCTTTTCTGCCAGGCAGCTTTCCAGCCTCTCGTCCCTACGCCTGGAGCGTTGCATGGGGTTGTTGTGACCCAAATGCAGGACCCGGCACTTGGCCTTGTGGAACCTCATACTATTGGCCTCGGCCCATCGATCCAGCCTGTCCAGATCCCTCTGCAGAGCCTTCCGACCCTCGAGCGCATCAACACTCCCGCCCAACTTGGTGTTGTCTGCAAACTTGCTGAGGGAGCACTCGATCCCCTCATCCAGATCATCGATAAAGATATTAAACAGAACTGGCCCCAAAACTGAACCGTGGGGAATACCACTTGTGACCAGCCGCCAACTGGATTTAACTCCATTCAGCACAATGGGCCTGGCCATCCAGACAGTTTTTTTACACAGCAAAGAGCGCACCCGTCCAAGCCATGCGCAGTCAGTTTCTCCAGGAGAATGCTGTGGGAAACAGTGTCAAAGGCTTTACTGAAGTCCAGGTAGACAATATCCACAGCCTTTCGCTCGTCCACTAAGGGGGTCACTTTGTCCTAGAAGGAGATCAGGTTAGTCAGGCAGGACCTGCCTTTCATGAACCCATGCTGGTTGGGCCTGATCGCCTGGTTGTCCTGTATGTGTCGCATGATGGCACTCAACCATGGCACATTTATTTCTGTTTAGTTAAGTTTCAGGGACTGAACAAGTTGTTGTCCAAGTTTTTCAAAATTCAAGAATTAATCAGGTCTCCTCATTAAAAAGAATATGGCAAAATTTCTATATCAAAAATTATGATCCTCAAATTTTTAACAGAAATATATTGGGTTTAGTAAGATGTTGTCAAACTACTGCAATGATTTTCTTTCCCAAAGAAATCAGTTCTAACTTTTAAGACTTATAAGGTTTGATGGGATATGAGTCTTTTGATTAAGTCATTGCAGTAATTTTCAAAGTAAATTTTTCATAAAGCCTTTCACAGAAATGTCAACATTTTGCCTTTATATGCTTATTTGGGAGAAAAGAAAAATGTTAAATGTCAGAATTGCAGCTTAAGGGAAATATCATATTTTGAGCGTCCTTATAGTTTACTGTCCATGCTGACATGCCTTAAAGAGGTCTGATTACAGATACTGGATCCTCTAAGTCTGGCCTTTTAGTTACAAGACGTGAAGACCCCTGTTTTCCCCTGGAATGCTGTGGTCTCCATGAGGAAATGTACCAGTGATGGAAACGAGCATAAGCAGCCTGATCCTGTTTCACCTTTTGCTTCATAGAGGTGCCTGCGCTCATACATATCATACCTCAAGACAAGCCAGCCAGAGACTGCCTTACGACAGCTTTTTTTTTAATGGTTTTGGTCTTGGCTGGCCACTGAAGAGTAAAGGAGGGGTGGGATTTCTTCTCTTCTGTCATCTTTGGTCAGATTTTGACCCTTCCCCAGAGTGGGACCTGCATTCAAGTCTTTCTAGTCATGCTGCTGTTGTGTTTTCCTTTTCTGCTCAGCTACAGATATTCAAAGCTTTTAAGTCACAAGAAACCATTATCTCTGGTTCAGACTTTTCCTGTGCGTTATGATTGCCAGGTCTCGTGATGAAGACCAAACATAAGTATCCCACTTACAGGAGTTTCCAGAGTGACATACTTTGATTCAAAAATACAGCTGCAGCAGTATTATATTAGCACTATTCACTGAAAACCAACACTGCTAGATATTCTGCAAAGGAAGTATATGACATGCAGACTGAGTTGTACTTGCTTCCCAGCTTCAAGCAAGAACTGAATTAGATCTGTCATGTAGACTTACCTTATCTGTATCTTATATTGTATGTGTTTGTGTGTGTATATAGCCATCTTATAATGAGGCATATCAGATTTTGATATGAAATATTATGCAAAATGATACAAAAATACAATATTAATTCCTTCTTCAGCCTAAGAAATAGCGTCTCACAAAATAAACTGAGCAATTAAAAGCAGAAATGAAGTTCCCAAACTGCCAGTCCTCATCCTGCTTACTTCCCTCTAAGTAAGATAACGTAACAGGAAAGTAAACATGAAGGCTGTGCAACCAAAGTGCTGGGTTTGTCTGCTGCCCAATGCAGGAGCTCAGGTCTTCTACAAAGGCTGAGCAGAAACTTCTGCTTTTCCTGGGGAGCTGCAGTGAACTGGCAGAAGAGTATCTCTTCACAGCATACAGCACTGGTGCCACCCCTAGGCAGAGAGGAGCCTGCTCAGCATGTTACATCATGGTTCCAGATGGCCCAGAAGATTGATTAGAAGGAAAAAATAGATTTCGATAACAGCTTAGGCACAGGGTAGAAACAACATCTATTTGCCATCCAGGCTGAGCATGTTTGGATGAAGCAAGGTAGCACGTTCAGGGACATTTCATAGGGTATTTCTTGACAATAATCTCTCGGCTTGAGCCTCTTGAGCAGTGTGACACAGAGCGAATATCTCAAATAAGTGAAAATTCACCTTCTTAAGGATCATATTATGCAACTATTATTTGTCTCCTCGCTATGTAGAGTGCTCTGGGTCAGGAATAAATAAACGTTTCAGCAGCAAGCTGGGGTTGTGTTTTACTGTCTAACAGTAAAAGGCAACAGTATTTGGGTTTTGTTATTAGTTTTAATGAAACTGAACTGGAAGCAATGAGTTTGTTTCTTGGTAGCTAGTCAGTGTGCAGCAAACCAGGAGAAGAACAACAAAATCATAAGGTGTAAGAAAAGATATAAATTTAAGTATTCTACTGTTGCCCACTTTGTTCATTTCCACAGTCTTTATCTATAACAGATGTTCACTGGCAGCACAAATTTAAAAACGGCAAGAATTTTAGAAAACTGGGAACTTCATTGTCACTTCATGCAAAGAAACTGCTTAGACTGACTGCCAGGAAAAGCCTGAAAATGGACAGGAGGAATTTCTTGTTGAAATTCAACTTTTTTCTTTAACTTCAGTTTTGAGATTCTTTAGCAGAAGAAACAATATCCATGCTCTAAAATGTTGCAACTTCACTGGCCTTCACAGAATGGTAAAGGATGAGAATTTATACCAAGTTGTTAGCCCAGTATCAAGAACATCTTGGCTTTTTCTTTGGTCAAAATTTTCACATGTTGAATGCAAGTGCCTACCGTACTCTGATAAAGCTTCAGCTTGCTCATAATTCCTGAAGCCTCCAGCAACAATCAGTGTGTACTCATGTGGCAAAGCCTTGGCCTTTTTATCAACTCTCTTGACAGAAATGCTGTCACATCATAACTGTTCTTTTCATAATCCCTTGAATTTATTTCAAGAGGCGGATAGTTATACCTCACATCCATCTATGATGTGGCATATCAGCCCAAAGATGCCACATCTTCTCTGTCTTCTCCTTGCTTCTACACAGTGTGGGAGATAGTGGCAGTCACCAGGTCAAGTCATGTACACAAAGCAGGAGGATAAGATGACTGAAAACAACTTGTACCCACAAGGTATCTGGAATACCGTCAAGTGCCCTGGCACTCCTTGGGCTTTCAGTACAGGAATCATGAAGCATCTGTTGTCCTAGGCTCTCCTTGGCTCATCAGGAGGGCAGTGTCACTCACTGTGTGCCCTGCACAGCTTGAATCTCTGTCTGAAATGACACAGGAACCTGTGGAAGGAATCAGTGTGAAAGGCACGTACAATAAATGTGAATGAGATCCTGCTGAAGATCATCTCTACCTACTAATGTGATTTACAAGCTAACCAAATCTTTTTTCATCACATCTAATCACCTTCTGTTCCTCTAACAAAAAGATAATTGTTAGTCTGACAGCTACAATGTCTGTTGGTTCCTAGTATGTATCAGGACCTTGGTTTGGACAACTCCATCTAAATCAGGTTGTTCTCCTAAAAAGAAAGACAACAGTTTGTTCAGAAGCCAGGCAGCAGGTGTATAGCTTCAGAGTCCACAGTAGCGGGCTGAGTCTGGACTGAGGGACAAGGCAAACCTGCAGCAAGGTGAGAAAGAACCTGATCTCCAGACAAATAGGAGTTAAGAACCAGAAGTTGAAAGCAATGATCCAAGGTCCAAGGCATTTTGGAAATATCTGTGCTGAGTAAGCCCCTAGGTACAACAGAAGAGCTGGTCCTCAGACCACTGTAAGACAGGCTTGTGTTGGGTTGGTTAACATGTGGTTCCTGTTAATGTTTGGGAACAAAGTTGCAATACATTGATCAGACTGTGAGTTCTTACAAGATAGCAGAAATTTTTAAAAGAAGGAAGGATTCAGAATGGCTTGATTAATATTAAAACTTGAGAAATATTCAGGGATGGGAATGGGTTTTTTTCTTTCAAGACAGAAACTGTGGTAAGAGCATGGAATGCTTTTTAGTTGTTTAAAACTCTTATGTTGCTCAATGCAGTTGACTGAAACAGAAATGCGGAATGCCGGTATGAAAAAACAGATGCCTTGGTAAAAAATGTAGGATTCTTGGTTAAGAAAGCTTCCATCTACCAGCAGAGCTCTGAAAAGTTCAAATATATATATTTAGGTGTTCATAGAAACAAAAATAGCAGAACTATATGCTACTGGTTAACAGTATGTTTTGACTACTGGCTGAACTCACAGCCGGCTTGAGTGTCTGCATGCCTTATCTGCTTGATTTGGCTTGTTTCTTTTTTTTTTTTTTTTTTGTTTTTCTTTTAGCTGTTTGGAAGTATTACTGCAGAATTTAGAACTTTGCTTCTGAAGGTTTCTTCTAGTAGTGGATTTGGTTTATTATACCTTAGGAGTAGATGATGTAAATTTACTTGCTCTTTGTGTCAATCTCATGCTAATAATCCAAAATGGAGAAGTTTGGACTGAAACACTGCTGAATTTTTATTCACAGAATAAGATTATTTATAAGACAACTCCTTCCCTAATTTTGGGGTAGGTTTGTTTTTCAGTCCTGTATATTTCTGTTGGAAAATCATTAAGATTAGTCCCCATGTTTTCGGTGTTACATTGCTTTTACTATTTCATCGTTTGCACTATCACCTTGGTTTCAGCATTACATTACATAGTACTTTTAACATACATAAGTTATGCAATTCTGTCTTTCTTGCTGCTTCCAAGTCAGGTTTTATTTACATTTGCATGCAGTATCCTATTTCATTTATTCATTAGCAAGAATTAGTATATTTGTATCTATTTATTTTATTCCCTTTTCTTTGAAGAAGTAGCAACAATAAAATCCTGAACCCAATGAATTCAGTAAGAGGCTAAAAACCAGCCTCAATTTTTGATGAATGCACCACATGTAGTGCTGCTGAAACACAGTAAGTAAACGGTTTTCTGCACACAAATGAAACTTCATTTAATGAAGATGTAGTTTCTGTCCCCTTTCCTTCTTGCATCTCTTAAAAACATGTAAGACACTTAGTTCACTTTTTAGACTTTGACTTCTACGCACAGCCTTAAGGGCATCACCACATGCACTCTGCCGTTCTCCTCGATGCCTGACATGGTAAGCCAACTTTGGGAAAAGTCTGATCACAAGATCAGGTTTGTATTCAGCTACTAGCCTGTGACAAACAGGATCTGTTTTCTTGTCTGTTCTCAGTTTCTGCTTCTGTACTCTAGGAAGAGGGGGTCAGATTGACTGTGTGTTGCAAGAAGGGATGGTCCTTCTGTTAAACCTACTGAGAGGAGAGAAATTGGAGGAAGGCAGGCAAAAATGTCACCATCTGTAATTGATAGAGAAGACAAGAGATGGCTGCTGAGGTTCAAAGAGCAGCTGGCTGTGTCTGAGAGATGATGGAAGGAGCTTCCCAACTGGGAAATGTATGTTGCAATCCAGAAAATTGTGCAGTTAGCTGGAAATAAGTCTGGTAACAAGGACTTGCCCTGCAAAAGCACAGTGAGCAGGGAAAGAGATTTTTTACAGTTTTACTCTTGAGCTAGTTTATTTTTCATCTGCGATATTTTGCGGCAGTTGTAGATATATTATTTCCTAGCCACATAATTATCATTCACAGAGTGGGGAGCTCTTTATGAAGTGCTTGAACCACAGAACCAACAGAACATGGTACAGTAAATACATTTCATGTGTCACAGACACATACTAACTGATGTATGTTTCCTATCTGTCAGTGTATTATGGGGGGAGTTTATATGTTTTTTTTAGAAGAATGGAAGGTTGAAGATTGGACTACTCCATTTTCCTGTTACAAATTATTTCTTAATGTGCTAAAAATAGCTTCCAGTGGTTTAGTTGACACTAGGCTAATACGCCATAAGTTTAGGCCATTCTTACACTCTTCACTATGCTTTTTTCAGCATGGCTATCTAGCTGTCTTTCTCTAGTGTGATAATCCTTTGATTAACTGAGAAAACGTACAGTTTGAAAACTGGACAGTCTGTGTGTGGTTTTTGCAGAGATCTTACTAACTCACACATTATATTTTCCTATGTTATCATAATAGTGTTAGAATTTTTTTTTTCCTTCCTGTAGTGTATGCACACCGAAAGATAGTGTAATTGTATATATTGATGGTGACATCATCCTTATAATTATTAGGCAAAGTATAAAATAATTTACTGGAATTTGTATGCTAGGATGGTTAGTAGTACAGACCAATGTATCTTACATATATAGTTCCCATCATTGTATATTTAGCATCTGATGATCTCCGGTACGTAGACCTTTATAACACCATCGTTTGGCACTGACCTATTATAATTTTACTAATAGAAATTTTACAACAAGAAAGCTTATATCAAATAGAAAGTATTTTGTTGGAAACTAGCAAACGTGAGTATCCTGAGCATCGAAATAATAATTTAATTATGGGTTTAATATTCTTTTGAGGATACAGCTCATCAGACTTATAATTAAAAAAATTTCTCTGTGCTATTGAGTATTACAGACACTTTTTCATGTTTTTTGTTTGTTGGGTGGGTTTTTTTTATTCTAAAAGATGGCATTTTTATAAAGAGAGCAAAGTCTGTGTTACAGGAATTGTACTGAAGCGTCCAGTAAACGGACAACTACTGTGGTTAAGAAAGTGGATCCAACTTCTGACTGTTCAGCAGGCTTCCTGCATCACTTGATAATAGGCATCTTCAGCTTCTTTAAGTTAACAAGTCAAAAAACAAGTTACTCTTTTCCAGAAGTGAATTTGTCAAAAATTCACTGGGCAATTTATAAGTGTATGACTACTCCTACTCTGTGTTTCTTGTGTGTGCATTATGTTGTTTAAGCACCAATTGTGTGCTGCCTATGATCTGGAGAGACATGGGATTGTAGAATAACCTCAGTGCTAACATAGTCTCAGGTTTTTCTCTGCAAGGCTTTTGTTGGTAGTGGGTTTTCTTAGTTCAGCTCTGTTACCCCTGGGAAATGCAAATGATGGCTGTTGTTCTCACTACCATACTATGTGCCACACAAATCTGCTTTGACCTTGAAAAAAATGCTGAAATCTCAACTCCTTTAAACGAGGAGAAATGGGATCACCTACCTGAAAGAGGAGAGGAAGCACATATTTTGAAATTAAGCTCCGGAAAAGCCGACCTCTTCATTAAGGACCTAGCGACTTCTTGGTGGTGCAACCCTGGTAATTCCAAGCAGTGTTAATTTAAGTTGTAAACACGCAGCTAGGGTAAGGATAGGCAATCTAAATGAGGACACTGTCCTTAATGTCATTTTGCTGTTACAGTGTAAAAACAGGCTGTGCAGCCTAGTGAATTAGTTTTCCTGGGATCTTTAGCTAGACTTTACCAACGACATGTCCAGAGGTATACCAGGAGGAAACATTTTCTCCGAGCAGGAAAACAACTCTACATGAGGAGAATTTGATTATTTACCTTGTGCAAAGAGGACACTTACTATACAATAAAACCTAAATGTGAAAATCCAATAGCACTTAGTTTCCTAAAAGAAGAATAACTTTGCTAGCATTGCTATAATCATTATGTTTTGAGGACCTTCTGCATGTTGTATCTAAACATGGATTAATAACTTTCTTCCTCAGTCACAGGCATTTGCATACAAATAAATCTGTAAAAACACCACTCTTTTGCTCAGAAGTAAGGGAATAATCACCAGCAAATAAAATAAAAGCTGTAGTTTTAACACACATTTTATTACCTCTGAGCAGATTTGATTCCCAAAGCTGTGGATGTTGGAGTATTAAAGCAGCAAAATAGCATAGCCAGACTAAAACATGCCAACGCTGCTGACAATTCGAACCCAGGCACTTTCATTTGCTGGCGAACGACAAGGTATTTGTGGTATACAGACAGTGGCAGGTCAACTTGTCAGGAAACACGTAGAAAAATCAGATGGATTTAACTTCAGTTTGGAAGAGACATCAGTAGTGTGCTGAAAGGAGGAATTTGTGAGTGGTTATATCATCTAGTTTTGCTTTATTTGTGACTGGTGCAGTACCCTTGAGGAAGTTTGTAACTTTGCTCCTGGTTCCAGGGCTGCAGATGACACTGGCCACACTCTGTGGGTGAGGACTGTGGAGGTGACACACATGGGACTTCACATGGGGGAACCTTCAGAGAGAATTAACCCAAACATCTCTCAACTGTGCTGTGCCAGCTCTCACCAAGCATTAGGAGATGGAGCTACAAGAGAGGACAGAAAGTGTAAATGCTTACCAAACTTGGTTTTGTGCTTAGACTTTTTCAGGGGGAAAAAAATATGCAGAAAGGTTGACGAAACCTTATACCAAGGTTTAACTTCTTTTTTTTTTTTTTTTTCCCCTCCAAGCCAGACTTGTCCAAGCAATTAAATAGCTGGGAAGAAGCTAATACTGAATATATCACAGCATACTGTCTCTTTCATCTGTTGTAATTGTGATTCAGCTTGCATCTTTCTTTCAGCTATCAATCAGAAACATCAGATAAGACAGTGGAGCAGGCTTATTTGAGTACATACTACCTTCTGCATATTACCCTGCATTATCTGTCTGTCTGTTTCTGTTTGCAAACAAAGGTAGGACTAATAAAATACAAAGTCCTAACAGGTCTGTACTATATTTATCTTTCCCTCTGCAGGCCTATGCCTGTGGCAACAAAAAGACGGGTTCTTGGTACTCATTCCCAGATGTGAATTCTCAAGAAAAAAACCAGAAGCAACAACAACAAAAAAACCCAACTGTGGTTTCAGATTAATAAGAGCATTAGAAAAATTATTTACTATAAAGTTTATGTTTCTTGCCTATTGCATGAAAAACAGTTTTGACAGAGGAGAGAAAAAGCAATTATGTTTGGCAACAATAATCATCCATAAGGTAGCTTTCTAAAGCCAGCACTTTAAAGAAAAACATTTACACAGTGCTAAGAAACTGTGACTTAAAAACCTCTTTGCCTCAAACACAGGTGTTTTGTAAGAAAGGTCAAAGGTTAGTTGTTTGTTTGTTTGTTTGTTTAGAGTATTTTCCTCATATCCCCTCCTTTTAGCTAGAAGCAAAATGTGTCTTTATTGTTAGGAAGGGTTAAACCTTAACAGACCTGAGGATCTGTCTTAACAGACCTAAGCCTTCTAAAGCAGAATCACAGAATCACAGAATCACTACGGTTGGAAAAGACCTGTGAGATAATCAAGTCCAACCTGAAAAAAAAAAAAACCATAAACAACCACCACACAACAACAACAAGCCACAACACACCAAAAACCAACCCACCCAACACCACACAGCACCATGTCCATCAAGCTACATCCCATAATGCCACATCCACACGCTCCTTGAATACCTCCAGGGAGGGTGACTCTACCACCTCCCTGGGCAGCCTGTTCCGGTGCTTCACTACTCTCTCAGTAAAGAACTTTTTCCTAATATCTAGCCTGAACCTCCCCTGGCACAACTTGAGGCCATTTCCTCTTGTCCTATCACTTGTCACTTGGGAGAAGAGACCAACACCCACCTCTCTGCAACCCCCTTTCAGGTAGTTGTAGAGAGCGATAAGGTCTCCCCTCAGCCTCCTCTTCTCCAGACTGAACAACCCCAGCTCCCTCAGCCGCTCCTCATCAGACTTGTGTTCCAGACCCCTCACCAGCTTCGTCGCCCTTCTCTGGACACGCTCCAGCACCTCCATGTCCTTCTTGGAGTGAGGGGCCCAAAACTGAACACAGGATTCGAGGTGCGGCCTTACCAGAGCCAAGTACAGAGGCATGATCACCTCCCTGCTCCTGCTGGCCACACCATTTCTGATACAAGCCAGGATGCCGTTGGCCTTCTTGGCCACCTGGGCACACTGCTGGCTCATCTTCAGCCGGCTGTCAATCAACACCCCCAGGTCCTTTTCTGCGGGGGAGCTTTCCAGCCACTCGTCCCCAAGCCTGTAGCATTGCCTGGGGTTGTTGTGGCCGAAGTGTAGAACCCGGCACTTGGCCTTATTGAACTTCATCCGGTTGGCCTCAGCCCATCGATCCAGCCTGTCCAGATCCCTCTGCAGAGCCTTCCTACCCTCAAGCAGATCAACACTCCCTCCCAACTTGGTGTCACCTGCAAACTTGCTGAGGGAGCACTCTATCCCCTCATCCAGATCATCAATGAAGACATCAAACAAGACCGGTCCCAAAACTGAGCCCTGGGGGACTCCGCTTGTGACCGGCCGCCAGCTGGATTTCACCCCATTCACTACAACTCTCTGGGCTCGGCCATCCAGCCAGTTTTTTACCCAGCGAAGAGTGTACCTGTCTAAACCACGGGCCACCAGCTTCTCCAGGAGAATACTGTGGGGAACAGTGTCAAAGGTTTTACTAAAGTCCAGGTAGACAACATCAACAGCCTTCCTCTCATCCACTAGGCGGGTCACCTGGTCATCGAAGGAGATCAGGTTGGTCAAGCAGGACCTGCCTTTCATGAACCCGTGCTGGCTTGGCCTGATCCCTTGGTTATCCTGCACGTGTCCCGTGAGCACCCTCAAGATGAGCCTCTCCATAACCTTCCCCGGCACCGAGGTCAGGCTGACAGGCCTGTAGTTCCCCGGATCCTCCTTCCGACCCTTCTTGTAGATGGGCGTCACGTTGGCAAGCCTCCAGTCAACCGGGACCTCCCCCGTTGACCAGGACTGTTGATAAATGATGGAGAGTGGCTTGGCAAGCTCCTCCGCCAGCTCCCTCAGCACCCTTGGGTGGATGCCATCAGGCCCCATAGACTTATGAGTGTCCAGGTGGCATAGCAGGTCGTTAACTGCTTCCTCCTGGATCATGGGGAGCCTATTTTGCTCTCCATCCCTGTCATCCAGCTCAGGGAGACGGATACCCTGAGGATACCTGGTGTGTCTATTGAAGACTGAGGCAAAGAAGGCATTAAGTACCTCAGCCTTTTCCTCATCCTTCGTGACAATGTTCGCCGCCGCATCCAGTAGAGGATGCAGATCCTCCTTGGCTCTCTTTTTGTTGTTAATGTATTTATAGAAGCTTTTTTTGTTGTCCCTCATGACCGTGGCCAGGTTGAGCTCTAGCTGGGCTTTCGCCTTCCTAATTCCCTCCCTGCATGACCTAACGAGGTCCTTGTATTCTTCTTCACTTGCCTGCCCCTTTTTCCAGAGGTGGTAAGTTCTCTTTTTTTCCCCGAGCCTCAGCATAAGCTCCTTGTTCAGCCAGGCCGGCCGTCTTCCCCGCCGGCTCTTCTTACGGCACATGGGCACTGCCTGCTCCTGCGCCTTCAAGATTTCCTTCTTGAAGAAGGTCCAGCCTTCCTGGGCCCCTTTGCCCTTCAGGACCGTCTCCCAAGGGACCCTCCCGACCAGTGTCCTGAACAGGCCAAAGTCTGCCCTCCGGAAGTCCATGGTAGCGGTATTGCTCACCCGCCTCCTTACTTGGCTGAAAATTGAAAACTCTATCATTTCATGGTCGCTAAGCCCAAGACGGCCTCCGACCTTCACTTCTCCCACCAGACCCTCACTGTTCGTAAACAGCAGGTCAAGCAGGGCACCTTCCCTTGTAGGATCGCTTACCAGCTGCGTCAGGAAGTTATCTTCCACACACTCGAGGAACCTCTGGGACTGTTTCCTCTTAGCTGTATTGTACTTCCAGCAGACATCCGGTAAGTTGAAGTCCCCCACAAGAGCAAGGGCTTGCGACTGAGAGACTTCTGCCAGTCGCTTGTAGAACGCTTCATCAGCTTCTACGCCCTGGTCGGGTGGTCTATAACAGAAAAACAGTGATGCTTTTCTCAGCCTTCTCCTTACTATCTAGCACTGTGAAAAAGAAGCAACATGGTGCACTTCCATCATCTCCAGAGCCTCAGATTTTAGGATATTTATGGCAGATGGTGGTTAAATGCTTGTAAGATTTGCAAGGGAGAAAGATGTAGACTTCATAGTAACAGCACTTTGGCTTATGTCTCTCTCCTTCCTCATGAATGAGGAAGTTCCTACCCCACAAATGCCAGCAGCAGTGCTGTACTGCACTTTTGGAAATCTTTAGAGCTCTACCAAAAGCAAGCTTAGCTTCAACCTTTGCAGAGTCACACAATCACAGAATCGTTGAGGTTGCCAGGCACAACTGGACATCATCTACTCCAACACCTGCTCAAAGCAGGGTCACCTAGATCAGGTTGACTAGGATCATGTCCAATTGGGTTTTGAATACCTTCAGGGATGGAGACTCCACAACCTCTCTGGCAACCTGCTCCATTGCTTGACCACCCTTACAGTAAAAAGGGGGTTTTGTGTTTAAGTGGAATTTCCTGTATTTCAGTTTGTGACCATTGCCTCTCATCCTATTGCTGAATACCACTGAAAAGTTTTTGGCTCTTTCTTCTTTACTCCCCCACAATAGATATTTATGGATAAGATTCCTCTGAGCCTTCTCTTCTCCATGCTAAACAGTCCCATCACTTTTTGCCTTTGCTCATATAACAAATGCTCCAGTCCCTTCGCCATCTTGGTGTCCATTCACCAGACTCCAGTAAGTCCACATCTCTCTTGTACTGGGGAGCCCAGGACTGGACTGAACACTTCAGATATGTCTCACCAGGACTGAGTAGAGGGGAAGGATCACCTTCATTGACATGCTGGCAACATTCCTCTTAATGCAACCCAAAAGGCTGTTGGACTTCTTTGCCTCAAAGGCACATTGCTGGCTTATGTTGAAATTGTTGTCCAACAGTACTCACATGGCCTTTTCTGCAAGAAAAGTTGCTCCCCAGCATGTATGGGTGGCTGGGGTTATTTCTGAAGGTGCAGGGCTCTGCACTTCACTTTATTGATCTTCATGAGTTCCCGTCAACCCATTTTTCCAGCCTGTCCAAGTCTTTCTGAATGGCAGCATATTCTTCTGGCCCATCAACCTTTCTCCCCAGTTTTGTACAATCTGTGAACTTGCTTAAGGTGCAGTCTGTCCCATTTTCCAGGTGTTTAATGAGGATGTTAAAGTATTGGCCCTGATATGAAGCCCTGGGCTACACCACTAGTGACTGACTTCCAACTGGCGCTTTGTGCCACAAGCTTTTAAGCCGAGCAGTTCAGCAGTTCACCTCACTGCCTACATATCTAGCCTATCATCATATCTCTATCATCAGTTTGTCTATGTGAATGTTACGAGAAACAGTATCAAAAGCCTTCCTAAAGCAACATCCACTGCACTCCCTTCAAACACCAGGCCATTCACATCATTGTAGAAGGCTATCAGGTTGGTTAAATATGATTTTCCCTTCATAAATCCATGCTGACTATTCCCAATCACCTTTTTGTCCTTCCTGTGTCTGGAAAAGGTTTCCATGATTAGCTGTTCCATCACCTGCCCAGGGGCTGAGGTGAGCCTGACTGGCCTGTAGACCCCCACATCTTTCCTTTCTGCTTTTCTTAAAGATAAAAGTGACACTTGCTTTCTCCCAGCCTTCAGGACACTCTTCCAGTCACCATGACCTTTCAAAGATAATCAAGAGCAGCCTCACAATGCCATCAGCAAGCTCCCTCAGTACTTGTGGGTGCAAGCCCATCAGGCCCCATGGACTGATGCATGTCTAGTTTGTTTCAGTGCTCCCTAACCTGGTCCTTCACTACTAAGGGCATGTCTTCCTTGCTGCAGACTTTCTCAGTGGTCTCAGGACCTGGGATTGCTGAAGGCTGGTACTAACAGCAAAGACTGAGGTGAAGAAGGCAATGAGCACCTTGGCCTTTTCTATGTCCTTTCTCACCATGATTCCTGCCCCATTCAGCAGTGGGACCACATTTTCCATAGTAATCCTTCTACTGTCTATGTACTTGTAGAAACCATCCTTGTTGCCTTTGACATCCCTTGCCACATTCAAGTCCAGGTGGGCCTTGGCTTTCTTAATGCCATTCCTGCACAATCAATGTCTCCATACTCCTCCTGGGTCACCTGCCCTTCTGCCACCTCTTGCACACTTTGTGTTTATGTCTGAGTCAGCCAGGAACCATTCAGGCCCCCAGACACATTTGCTTCATTTTCAGCCTGCTGAGACGGATAACTCTTGAGCTTGGAGGCGGTGTTTCTTGAGCATCAATCAGCTCTCCTGGATCCCTCTACTTTTCAAGGCCATGTCTTATGCAGGGTGGTTGGGAATCACCAGACCAAAATGCAAGGCATAGTATGAGTAACCATTAGTTCTTTGATTACCAAAAGTTTCCAGGAGTACCACTCTGATTAGATATTTTCCTTAGTGATAGAATTTCAAGGCACGCATTCTCCTGAACTTGTTGATGCTGGAGAATTCAGGCACTAATTTGCATTCATAGCTTTGTAAATCTGTTCTAAGATAACTATTGCTGAGGTGGAAATGTTAAAAAAGAATTCATATGGAGTCTTCTCACTACTGTGCTCCAAATACAACACACATAAAAAGATCAAAATTAGGAGACTGTTTAACTGTTAGATGGATTATATTTGTTGAAGCTGGAATTATACTCTGTAATTGCATACCCCTGATACATATTCATGTGGGCTGCCTTGCAATTAAACTTTCCAAATTCAGTATTCAAATGATAGTTTTGCTAAAAGATACTCCTTTTTTTTGGACTGTACTTCTAAAATCTCATATATCCTTGCCCATCAGGAAAGCTTTCAGTTAATAAACAGACTCTACAAACTACAATAACAGATCTTCTGTGCTGTAGAACATTCAAATGAAAAGTATTATCCTTATAGTCTTGATAAGGTCACATCTTGTCAGTATAAATTGTTACTTTGTGCCAGTCTCCAAAGATTTCAATATACTTTCAGGTATAAAACAAGAATAGCCCTACATGAACATATCATAAATATAACTCAAATCTAATAAATATAAATTGTCCTTTTACTATAAGGGATGACACCTAGTTTGAAGAAGAATTAATAAAAGATGAACTAAAAATCAATGCTCTTTTTTTTTTCTTTTTAATTTTATGTGACTTGTAGTTTTCCAGACTCAAGAGATTTTTTTTTCAGTGATGGACTTTCAGAAGTGATATTTAAAATAGACAATTTACTGAGAAGAACTTACAGAGAATTCTTTTTGTAATCAGTCTCAAGGCATCATGTCATTAATGACAATGACAAACACGGATAAAATTTGTATTTTGGGGGTTTTGGGTATGCCAGTAACCACAAAATATAGCAACGAAAGTATGTCTCTGAACTGTAAATACTATTCTGAAGACACTGTATTTTTAAATTTTCTTATCAAGGACTAAATGTTCTGTAAAAAATATTACTTGAAGGGAGAGTCTATTGAGCAAAGGTGAGGGATTTGGATGTTCCCTTTTCAATGACATTAACAAAAGTCAGATATGCAAATTCCTCCCCTGACAATTGTAGTTTTCCAACTCGGGCTCTCACACAGTGCTGTTAGGTCTGGCAATGCAGTAAGAGAAACAGGCAAAAGTACAGATTTCTGGACTTTAATAAATTGCATGGATCGGTACATGGACTGAATGCCACTGGTTTAATTTATCTCCTATGCTAGCAACTACTGCATGTATTAATAACATCGGGGTTTTTGCTCCATTCAACCAGAAGGGTAACTGATGCTGAGATGATAAAAACTTAGGTAGGAGAACTTGTTAAAAAAAGAAGGATAATAGTGACATTTTAGATCCAGGCCAATAATCTATTACCATCTGTGCCGTATCTCGAACAGATCTGATGAAATGAATGTCTTATTACCAGTTTTCTGGGATGACCTGAAAATTCAGTTGCGTTTTTACCACTTATGAATCATGCAAATTGCTGCAAATTACTTTGGAAAAATCATTAACCTCTTTGTTACACTGGGCTCTGGAAGATGTTACCATTTTGCCTGTGTAATGTAGTAGCAATGAGCCTGTCACCATCAGTGGACACATTACTGTAAAGAGTGAAAATATATGATATTACTAAGGTTTCCATTGTTTTATCTGAGACTTTAAACAAGCATGCTAATGTGAATAGCTCATATGAAATCCAGAGGAAAGGCAAACTGAATGGTGTGCTTTTTCAGTCAGGACACATTTCCAACAGTTGTGCTCCACCTCCACAGCTCATGACTGGCTCTGGGAGCTCCGCAGCAATGAGAGTGTGAGCCCCAAGAAGGCACAAGGCAAGGGAATGTTTTTCAGCATGGAGACAGTCCTCTCCCAGTGGTACCTTTAACAAAAAGACTCCTGTTAGTTGCATCCTCTCTCAAAATTGTCTCCCCATGTGTGTATCTGTGTAAGTACAGTAGATTAAAAGAAATGCAGTTAATACACATGCGTGTTCTGTACATTTCCTTTTAAAGTAGAAAACTGACGAATCCGTGCCTAGTCCCACTGGACTTCTGTTTGCTTCATTTATTTACCTGCTTGCTTCTGAAGGCAAACAGACATCCCGTTGTCTTTGCTGCTGAGCATGTTCTGTCCCTCATTTTTCCCTGCATCCCTATATCCCAGTTTGATGTTGTTCCTTCTACTTCCTTAGCCTTTTTTTCCAGGTATAGAAAAGGCATTTCCCTGGCACAGGGTGGTATTTCCTGGGCTGGCAAAAGTAGACTAGCATCACTGCATGTGTAATTGCACGCTGTTTCTGTGTTTGTATTGCATGCACATGTAGCAATATTTGTGTTTGCAAATCCAGAATATTAGAGAGTTGTATTTCTAGTATCTTCAGATCAGCATAGTATCTTTTGGTACCCTGTGGATGGTTTCCATCTAGCATGTTAGAAAAAGCATGGCTACTTCTGACATGAAAGCTGCATCTGTGAGGCAGTTGATAACACATCCTTCTTTTCCTTAGAAATTCCCAGTGGGGTGTTCATTGTTCATGCTTGAGGTTGCAACATCATGTGAGCTTAGTTTTCTTTACTCTTTTTCTTTTTGTTCCCACTGCAGTTCTTGTTAGGACTAGTAGTGAGATGGCTCCAGTAAGGATTAAATTGAGTCTTTTGAGTGATCTGTTCTCTGTGGCACAACAGTGAGTAAACGGCTGTAAGGGAAGATCGGCATGAGTTGAAAGTCTAGATGAACTTCCTTCCCTGTTCAAGGACTAAGACAAGAAGGAAAAAGGGCTTCATTTTCAGAGGTAGGGACAGATGTTGGGGTGGTGAGTTGGTATGTCCACAGCAGCTGGGAACAGCCTTGAGCTTGAGCATTGGGAGAACAGAACCTTGCTCTCAGGTGGGACTCCATCCTCAGCAAGGGTGGGAGTCTCAGGCATTCCATGGGTGGACACAAATTACAAGCTGGCTTCCCAAGGTGATTTTGAGGTCTTTCAATTCCTTCCGCTTGCACCTGTGAGCCTTCGTGGAAAAGGGTAGGCAGTCAAAACCCGTTCTTCTTCTGACATTCCTGTGACTATTCTGGTTTCCTTTTTGTTTCCGCAGTTCCGATTGTTGGGCCTGGACAAAGCAGCAGCATCTGCACTTGGTGGTGGTACCTGCAGTTTCCTGGTCTCTTTTACCCATTGCTCCCGCCTGGGCAGAAGAGGCTTTCTCTTCACTGTCCTAGCTTATCCATAACTAAGAAAGGCAACACTGCCTCCCTCCTCATGTTTGGTTGCTTTGGTTTCCATCAGGAAAACTATTTGCAACCCCCTTCAGGGTCCTGGTGACCCCGGGAGTGTTAGGTGTTGTGCACTTCCAGGGTCTGACTGGCAGCTCAGGGTCCTGGGTTGCTCCTTTGAGGACATCATGCAGCCCACTAGAGGTGGAAGATGTGGGGAGAGGTGTTCAGGACTTGGGATACAAGCCACCACAGTGCCACCATCACCTTGGCACATCCCCAAATGATCGAAGTTCACCACAGCAATGGATTGGTGGTGAGGGCACTGCTGTGATCCCCGGCTGAGACTGGACATTTTTCTGTGTTTCCCTTCCCGCCTGGCCACCTCCCTCACCCTGAGTTTTAATTTGCTTTTACCATGACAGCTTGTAGCCATGATTGTGTTATTAAAGCCGTCCACTCTGCAAGAGGGCCCAGACGCTGGTCTGAAGCTGTGTGCACAGCAGGAGGTCAGCAACAGGAAGAAAAATGAGAGTACAAATTAGTAAAAGACGAACACTGTTATAGTAGTTGCTGAATTTCTACCTGACTGGGATGGGAGTGTCTTTGCCCCAGCTATTGCTGGATCTGTTTTTCCCACACCCGTGAACTGTGGTCACAGTTATGTGCAGTACCATTACAGCCTTCACACATTTATCTAACGTGTTCAAAAGCCAGGTTTGTCTGGTGAGAAGGAAGATACAGCATTTCTTTTTAGGAGATATTTTTGTTGATTTCTGGTACAGCATCATTCAAAGAAAGGAAAGTAATGTTCAAAGAGGGGAAAAAGTAAGTCTGAAGATGCCAGGCAGGCAACCCCTCTCACACCTGCCTGATACCTTATTAATAAAGATTCTTCGACCACCAGTTAAAATGATTGTCTGAACGAGCAGCATGTTAATAGCTGTGTCTATGCTGGATTGCCTGTTCCTGGAGTGGTGGGGATATTTGATAGTGTAAATTCACATTTTGAAGTAGCCACAAGATAAACAGTTGATGTGAACAGAAAGCAGGGAGGACAAAAAGGCTTGGACAGAGGTGATGCTTACGCCTTACAGGAGGTAAGAAAGTACCTTCAGAGAAACACGATTGTGTGGGAAGTGGATGCTCAATGGGAGTGAGATTTTGTGGATATACAACACTTTTCCAAACAAAATAATGGCAGTAAAAACATCTTCACGGTAATAAATGTATTATCCAAACACATCTGGGTGATGTGTCTGATAGGCAGAATGACTTCTGCAATAAGTGTGGCTATTAGAAGCAGTTTTATCAGGGTGTACAGACCACAGAAATTACAGGCAGACTGGGGCTAAAAAGGCTTTCAAAAATAGCCTTCACACAAGCAGTTAAAGCAGGATAAGTTCACCACTTTGCTCCTAATAATGAAAAAATGTTTCCATTATAGAGTGTTTAACCAGTATGTTAGAGATGTGGAGGTGTTTTAAAGCACACAACACCTCTTGGCATGCATTATTGGAGTTTATAAAGAGCTATAACCACAGCTTCCCTTGAACTGTCAGAGCCAGACCTGCTAATGTGAACCCTCTTGACGCTGTGAGGTTTCAGAAAACTGTGTATGAGGATTGGCTTGAAAGTAAAGAAACTAGGCCTCTGCTGAAAAAGGGAGAACACACCTTGGTATCTAAAAGAGATGTCTGATAAGGTTAGGAGCAGATTTTCATGGCAAAATTTTCACAGCTGATGAAATTGCAGAACGAATCAGATGCTTGTAAATGGCTTAAAAGTCTATGGTCTTGATTACTTAGTGTTGTGATTACAGTGGAAAATCAACCAAAAGAAAGAAAAAGGAATGGAGGGAGAGACAGAGGCCACTCTCAGGGTCTCTTTTCTAGAAGAAGTGCTGAACAAATCCCAGCATGTGTGGGGTGGGAATGAGCTGCAGAGGGTGGGGGCAAACTGATGAATGGCAGCTATTAAAAGCTGGGACAAAGAGGGGACAGCATGTCAGCCAGGGTAAGAAGAGGGACAAGAACAACAATATGAGTCAAGCCAAAAGCTAAAGGGTCCCCAGTCCATACAGAAATGGTAAACCAGAGCAGAAAGTCAAATTCACAATAACATGTACATGGTGACCCTGAGGAGAAACCTCAAGGGAATGTCCTAAAAGGCCAATGAGCAGCAGAAGAAATGAAGTTTGGCCTGGCAAATAGGAAACAGACTGAGCACAAAGCTATGTTGTTTTGTTAGACCATATTTGTTGTGGAAGTGACAAGACAGCATCTTTGGGATGCACCCTCATCGCATATGTTCTCGGTGACCACAGATATCGCAAAAACAGCACAGGCAGGGTCTCAGTGCTCAAAGGTCATAATTATTTTCCGATACAGAGGAGTGGCAGTCAGGATGGAGTTCATAAAAGCAATGAATGTGTTGATAAGTATTGAGTTGGCTCAGTTCTTGAGTTGCAGGACTGTGCAGCTAGCATGTGTGAGAGTTTAAGATGCCCTAAATGCATTGTAGGCCTGGGAAACATTTAGACAAATAAAAAAGCCCTTGCTAATTAAAAAGTAAATGGACTGTCCACTTGTGATTTTGTGTGACAGGTGTGAAGCCTATGTGGAAAGGCCTCACAAATGTAAAGGCTGGAAATGCAGTTAATGTCATTGAGATATCTTGAATATAAAACTAAATTATTGTCGCATGCCCAAGATAAAAAGGCACAAAACAGGGAAAGGCTATATTTTTATAACAGGGAATGTATGCAGGAAACTGGGACACCTTTTATCTTGGCCATTAGCACCAGAAGCTAGCTCAGAGGGTAGAAAGAAAAGTCAAAGTTAAGACAGAATTTAGAGGATACTATTTTCTCATGGACTGTATTCAGCTCTTTATGGACACCAAGTTTCTGGGCTATTTACAGAGCATAATGTGAGAGATTGTGAGGGCTACTGTTCCTTTAGTCAGCTTCTGAAAGAAAAAATGTTCATGCAATTACTCACCCAAGGTGGCAGAGTCATGTGTATAGAAGTACCCAGCCTGTGTATATTTTTCATAGACTCTGATTTTTTTACCTATGAAACTAAACAGCCTTCTCCAAGCATAGGGATCCCAGGCTTGCAAAGTTTATTTTCCCCACTTTCTCTACACTACTGAAAATCAAAATTCTGTAGACCATCTTCCATTATGAGACTGACAACATCTGTTAGAGGAGAAAAAGCAGCTATTGGCATGGCACAGAGCAAACCAAAGGAAGATCTCTGCAATGCAAAAATAGCTATTATTCTTGCCAACAAAATGCGAAAATGTTAAGGGATGCCTCTTGGTTACACTGGACTGAGCTTGTGATGACTTATTGCATATTCGTTGAGGAAGATGGTGATGAAAAGATGAACAGTGTATAGTTCCATTTCAGGCTATTACACTGGCCAGCACTTGCATGGCTATGCACCTATTTATGTTCCTCAGGCCTAAGACTGTTGGCCTCCTACCACTGAAAGACTACCACCAGAAAAAAAGATTTAGAAATCCTTTATTCAATGGGATATTCATCATATACGTGTTGTGAAAAAGGAAAATATTCAAATCCATCAAGCGTTACAAGGTGCTAGATCTCAAATACTTAGATGATTGATGATCAAATACTTCTCAGCTGACTGTGTGGTGCTTGGAAACATACCAGGGTGGCCCTTGAGAGGGTTTTCCAAGTCCTCAGAAAGCCTGAAGGGCTATCTATTTAGGACAGTTCAAGGGCAGTTCTGGATCTAGCCCTTTTTAAACTCCAGTGACACA
Source organism: Gavia stellata (assembly GCF_030936135.1). Classification (NCBI taxonomy): domain Eukaryota; kingdom Metazoa; phylum Chordata; class Aves; order Gaviiformes; family Gaviidae; genus Gavia; species Gavia stellata. The sequence continues at coordinate 76,895,796 of NC_082637.1, forward strand.
TTGACATAGCAATTGCTCTCTTCCCAGCCATCTAGATATGATGCTACTGCTGTTCCCCATTCTCAAATCCAGCCAGTGGTGAAGCTTGGTGCAAATTCCCAGTAGCCATGCACTCCCTGTACAGACATAGATGGCCACAGCTCAGCAAAATAGGAGAACAGTGCCTTTGCAGGCACCCACATAAACACAAACAGCACTCGTGTAAACATTAGCAATACAAATGGCCTGACCTTGCTCTTACTCACCAGCTAATAAGGCCCGAAATCCACTAGCTGGATCTCATGGATACAAAGGCACCCACATGCATACCCACACAGGCTCACATGGGAGTCTCCAGTAGCTGGCTTTCAGACCTATGGTATCTCCACTGCCTGGGTCCTGGGTTCCTGGTCTTTCTGGTAGCTTGCCCCTAAACCCACATTCTACCCCATAACCATCTCCCAGACCTACCAGCCAACTAGTCCAGATCCAAGCTCTCTAGCTGATCACACCTGCACATGCTCACACACTATAGGGAATGCACACACAAAATAGTTCAAAAGTTAATAAAGTAGTAAGACCTGTGGTGATCAAGTGCAGGACTTGACTGATTGACCCCTTTTATCTCTCTTTTCTATTTTCCCGCTGTTGCTCCTCCCTGTTCCACCCTGATTCTTTGCTTCCTTTAACTTCAGTCTTTCCTCCAAAAGTCCCATAATGCTTTGTCCATTCTCACACTCCCCTTAAGACAAAGAACAGTAAGCTTTATACAGTCCCAGAATCTCCCAAAATATCCCATAAGCTGGTTCTTTCCTAAGACACTCATACCAATAGCCTATAACAATCTTGTTTCCTTCTTCCCACCAATTAACAAGTGTTGGTTGAACCCCTTCAAACTTGCACATGAGTGATTCCTGCAACAGAGGATTAATCAGTGCCTTCTGGTCTTCTCACAGTCTTCACTACCCACTGTCAGTTAGGGTCCATGTATCTGAACATTTAAATTAGCAATTTTCCTGTTTCTTGTCTTTTATGCTGCACAGCCTTTAGCCAGATACACTCACCGTGACCCCATCGCAAAGTCTGGGCCCTCTTTCAGAACACACAGCTTTCAAAACTGCAACCAATGCCACAGACTGCCTCATGGGAAACACAGAGAAGAACTGGGGGGCCACGGGGGCCAGGTAGGAGCAGAAACATGGGAAAATGGCTAGCCACAGCCAAGAATTGTGGCAACACCCACATGGCCACCCCATCAAGGCAGTGCTCATGTCTTCTCCATCACAGTGAGCTCTCCTTTTCCCTTTTCCTTTCCCTTTCCCTTTCTCTTTCCTTTTCCCTTCCCCTTCCCCTTCCCCTTCCTTTTTCCCTTCTGCTTCCCCTCCCCTTTCCTATTCCCCTTTCCCTTTCCCTTTTCCTTTCCCTTTCCTTTCCCCTTCCCTTTCCCTTTCTTCTTCCTCTTCCCCTTCCTCTTCTCCTTCCCTTCCTCTTCTCCTTTCCCTTTCCCCTTCCCTTTTCCTGCCAAGTCTCCACCAGCTTGGTAAGGGAGAGTAAAGAAGACGGAGGATAGATGCTCCACCTTCCCCTTCTTGGCTTTTTCCTGGGACAGAGGAAATCCCTGGAGGGGCCACCAGGTTTCCCAGAGTGACCCAGGAGCGAGTGTTGCGCACTGACAAGTGTACCAGGACCAGGGACTGGTGAGTGATGGTCCTCATGTGGCTGGGGTCTGAGAGGCTGAGGGCAGCCCTGCTGCCTCTGCCCTCCTCCCAGGCAAGGGCAGAAGAGGAAAGGGAAAGGCAGGCCATGCAGACAGAGACCCATTGCCATGCTGCTTTCTGGGCTCCTGCTGTGCTTTGGCTGAGGCTCCTGCTGCTATCTCTGCCCGTCCCCATGCTTTGAGCTGCGGAACCTATGGTGGCCATGACTGGCATGGCCAAAGGTGCGGGCTAGAGCTGAGTGGTTTATGCACAAGGTGTTTATATAGTAATAAGGTTTGAAAGAAGGAACCCAACCGAAGAGGGCAGACTGGCATGTGGACTGACCTCATTTGTGGCCATTTTGTGTGTTGAACAAGCAAGGCCTAGAACGAAGCTTTCTTCAAAAGGAAGCAATGGCACAAACTCAGCTGTGGGGCATTGAGCTTTTCTATCTGTTTAGAGAAACAGTCCATGGTTTGGAAGGGGCCCTTTAGTGCATCACTATGTACTAATTTTTTTGTTCATTGTTTGTATGTTAAGTGTTTTGTATTCCATGTGGCTACAAATCATGCTTTTCACATTACAACCGTCTTCATGTAAAGTGGATAGCACTAGTGAAAACTCTAATTTTCTTCTTCTAGTGATCTGCTCTTTCATTAATTCTTTCCCTGAGACTTTTTCTATATTATTCTTCATGTCTCCTTTTTATTCTCCCTCCCTATTATTTTCACAGTTTTCTTTGCTTTATTGTTGGACATAAGCTCAAAAAAATTTATTTTCTTAATGATTAATTTTAAAATATAAGAAAAATTATATTGTACTTTCCATTAAGAGAATAGTGCTGCCTTCTTCATGAATCTGGGACATCAGCTGAGGTCAAGACTTGATGCAGGTATTGCACGAGTTAAAACTTTTCCCTTTGGATACATGGATAAGCCTTAACTCTGTCTTCAGATACTGCTATGGCCAGACATCAAAGCTGCAACCAACTGTTTATCATACAAGAGAATTTTCTAAATCACAACCCTATATTTTGCCTTTTATGTAAAAGAAGTGCCTTATCTTTGCTTGTTCTAGATCAAAGAATGGGAGAAGGCTCAGAGGAGAAGACAAGGGCAAAGTGTTCATGAAGCTCAGGGAAGGGGAGAGACTGACTGTAGAAGATGCAAAGAAAGATGAACTTAAAAAGGGAGCTCTTCATAGATTCATTGCAGTTGCTATACTCTGCTAAGAGAAATTTGTATTTGTATAGTGATTTATGTTCATTAGTTTATCAGTCTGCTAAATCAAAATCCTGTGTAACATAACTTCAGATAAGTAATCTGATATTGAAGATTAAATCCTCCACATGTGTAATATCAAAAAGAATCTGGTCAGAGAGTGTTGGACTCCAATAACAGTTGGTGTCATGGACAGGATATTCCTGAGCTTTAGTGTTACCAGTTATCTTCTTATCCTCAATATCTTCCTTATGGACAAAAAATTAAATGTCTAAATCATATTACTTTCTTCTTTTTCACTGATTTCTTAGCAAGCTGTTGCTCTTCTGTGTAGGATGATTTTTTTTTTTTTCCCACCTTAATTTACTGTACCAGGTCCCTATGATTTTTAGATATTTGTGGAAAGGGCTGGTTGAGCCTTTTGTAGTGTCTGTACGAAGTTGAGGCCAACGTGATCATGCTGTCTGTGAGTGTATATGTGTCTGTTTGTCCCCACTGGATTTTATCAAAGAGGTTATCAAAGACATCAGGTTCAGACACATTTCTCAGAAACAGATGAGTAGACAGAAGAGAAAGAGCCCTCCCTCAGAGTGAAAGATAGGAAATTGTTCTTTATTAGATGTCAGAAAGTCCACATAGACAATTGCCATCAGAAATCAAGTTTTAAGAACTCCATTCTGATTAATTCTTTTTTTTTTCTTTTAACATAAAATTGAATTATTTTTAATTTTCCTGATATTTTTTACTCCATCCTAGCCAATGTAAGCCTACTTCTGCAGAACCGATAATGTCTTCTTATTTTTGTTGCTCTGTCCTATTCCTTAATGCTTGTTACAGGGTTACCAAGTAGTCACAGGAACAGGTATTAAGGTTTGCTTTCTCAAGGACAAAGACTACGTATTTTTGGCTTTAACAGTCCCTCATACTCCTGTTTCCAGAGACATCCAGCCACACATGCTGGGGTGCTGTGCTGGGTGAGTCCTCTTTTCTCTTTATGACTCCAAGTATTATTTGTTTCTGACAGCAGTAAAAGTCTTAACAAGTCCTGTTGAGGGTCTATGCCTCACAGCCCTAGTCAATGGACAGCATGTTCAGAAATCTTTACTGGGTCTCCCTCTGTTTCATATCCAGGACAAATTTCTGGGCCAGCACTCTCCATTCTCAGCACACTCATGTTGGAGTCCGGCCTCGGAAAAGAGAAGTAAATCAACCCTCAGCTATGCAATTTTGGCTTTGCACTTCCCCACTGATTGCTTTTTTCTTGGTCTGTGCTGAACTTTCTGGAAATCTAATTTGTTTTAAAATGTACTTAAGCCCAGTGAATTTCTCTACAGATCCCCTAGCTCTTTGTTTTACTTCATTTACCGGTCCTTAATTTCATTTGAGTCAGTTTAAGAATTGAACTTTCAACCTATTAACTAGAGAAGCAGCTCCATATACTTTATTTACCGTCTTCTTTACCTGAGGATGCTCCATCATTAAACCTTTTGAAGAAGACATTATGGTTATTTTAGAATCTAGTTCTTTGCTTGGGGAGAATGGAGATTTTTCATAGCCTTTTATTTGACTGGTTTAAATTCAAAGTGCTTTCTTGTAAATTTATCTCATTCCTTTCCATTTTAACTTACCTTATTTGATACCAAAGCTCGCTCGCTCTTTTTGCAGCGTACCTTGTTGGCTGGTATAAGAGACACGTATACAACAGCATTTCACTAGATTTTTGCCTTGCTAGCAAATGACAAATAGCTTTACAGGAAATATTACTCCCTTTTTGATTGTAAGAGACATAAATTTGAATGTCTTATTAGTAATGAATGAAAGTATTTTCTCTTCTGCTTCTTAAATGTCAGTGTTCCAGTACCACTGGAACTGGAAGGAATTTGTGTATGTTGAAGAATTACTTTAAGGAAGGTGAATGGTCTAATTGCTGCTGTACATGCGCATGACTACAGCCACGAAACAACTGAATTTTACTTACTTTTCCAGGGGTTGAATTTGTTTCAGTGGGAAAATTATATACAAAAAGTGATGTCACCATGTACTAATGCTAGCTGTAGGCATGTCCGGAAATATAAACCTAAATTGAAGGGCAAAAAAGAAAACATTTTCTAGATGTGCTGACTGCTTCTATCATTCGGGTGCATGGGTCCAGAACTGGAGTCAGTAATACTGTTTTTGCTGCACACTTGCATAACAGATGCTGCGCATTTACAGCTATCATTTTGCAAAGTAATCTGTGCAGTCATTTTCAAGCTATCAAGTGTATTTTTACAGGAATCAGAAACAACAGTAACAGAAAAATTGGGCAAATCCTTGATAGCTCTTTCAGAATATCCTCCAGTTACTTGGGAAGCTGCATCTGGTGATGTGCAGCAGGTTCCATGTATTAGGTTTTCAGTGTTGATTCCAAATGTTTATCACACAGAAGGCTTGACAGTAGCTTGGTAGGAGAGGAAATTGGCCATGCAGTACTCCTCTGGCAGTTATCATGTCAAAGTTGTCCCTCTTGTTTGTGTATGATTTTGCTCAGGGACCCACCTGTAAGGCTGGGTACCACTCTTTAAACCTGGCCATGCAGAAACCAGCTGGAAGACTGCCATCACTTTCAGTGGAGTCAGACTTTCGCCCCTGCTGTTTTATTGCAAAAGCCAACATATGCATAAAAAAAATTTCTCGCTAGTCTCTTGGCCCCTTGGGGAGGAATGTAATAATAAAAACTGAGACAAGCCAAGATACGCATCACTGAAGCATCCAACTGCAAAGTACAACGTAACACTAGTCAAAGAAGTCTTTTTAGGCCTATCTTCTGATCTGAAAGGAGAAGAGTTCAGATGCACTCATTTCATTTCTTTGGAATATGCATCTGGCTTTATGCCTAGGTTTGCCCACTTGCAGCAGATACAGCCTTTAGTGTCTCTGTCTTTGAGATTTGCTTTAGGCGCCTTTCAAATGTGAGAAAGGTGAAAACTCTAGGTTGTGGTCTTACTTCTGAATGTGAGCACATCTCACTGTAACACAGGTGGCCTTGACCCAGGCATGGCTAACGTTGCAGCATTTCACTGCATCCATCAGAAGCTCTAAACTAAAATAATACTGGACGGAGCCTGCTGTTTTTTATCTATCCTATTGTGGTAAGGGAGAATAAAAGGGCATGGTCTGTGTGGCAAGAGCATGTACTCCGCCCAGCAGCAGACAGTGCAAATGACAGAAGCCAAGGGGGGCTTTGGTGGAATGCTAAGTCATATGCATAAATCAGAAACTGTAAGGAAAAAAAAAAAAAAAGAAAGCAGGCAACCAGTGGAAAACAAAAATCAGATAGATGATATATAGGACAGCAGTTCTGATGAAGAGGCAGCTGCCTTATTCAGCAACAAAAGCATCAGAATTTTGCATCCCATCTCAAATCTTTTTGGAGGTCAAATAAAGCCCTAGGGGAAGCCAGTTACCAACAGTCCAGTAATTGCCTTGATCATCAGAACTTTTTCAGTGGTTATGTGAAATTACTAACTTTCAGGTCTGCCTCTGTTTGTATTTTCTTGTCACCCCCACCACCCCTGCAGATTGTCTATCTGCCAGAGAAAATGGAGGAGTTAATTGCAAGGATGATCAACAAAGTCAAGCAGGACTGACAAAATCTGTGTTGCCTGTTAGAAGTGGCAATAATCCCATAATAATGTGTGACTGATAGGCTATGTGATTATCATTTCCAGCTACTTGTGGCCAAGTCAGAAGGAAAAAAGCAAGTACCCACCCAAGAGTACTGCGGGAGCTGGCGGAGGAGCTTGCCAAGCCACTCTCCATCATTTTTCAATGGTCCTGGTTAACAGGGGAGGTCCCAGACTACTGGAGGCTTGTCAATGTGATGCCCATCTACAAGAAGGGCCAGAAGGAGGATCTGGGGAACTACAGGCCTGTCAGCCTGACCTCGGTGCCGGGGAAGATTATGGAGAGGTTCATCCTGAGGGCGCTCACAGGGCACATGCAGGACAACCACGGGATCAGGCCCAGCCAGCACGGGTTCATGAAAGGCAGGTCCTGCTTGACCAACCTGATCTCCTTCTATGACCAGGTGACCCGCCTAGTGGGTGAGGGAAAGGCTGTGGATGTTGTCTACCTGGACTTTAGTAAAGCCTTCAACACTGTATCCCACAATATTCTCCTGGAGAAGCTGGCGACTCAGACAGGTGCCCTCTTCGCTGGGTAAAAAACTGGCTGGATGGCCGAGCCCAGAGAGTTGTGGTGAATGGAGTGAAATCCAGTTGGCGGCCGGTCACAAGCAGAGTCCCCCAGGGCTCAGTTTTCTTTAATATATTTATTGATGATCTGGATGAGGGGATTGAGTGCTCCCTCAGCAAGTTTGCAGACAACATCAAGTTAGGCAGGAGTGCTGATGTGCTTGAGGGTAGGAAGGCTCTGCAGAGGGATCTGGACAGGCTGGATCGATGGCCTCAGGCCAATTTTATGAGGCTCAACAAGGCCAAGTGCCGGGTCCTGCACTTGCGTCACAACAACCCCATGCAACGCTACAGGCTTGGGGATGAGTGGCTGGAAAGCTGCCCCGCAGAAAAGGACCTGGGGGTGTTGATTGACAGCCGGCTGAAGATGAGCCAGCAGTGTGCCCAGGTGGCCAAGAAGGCCAACGGCATCCTGGCCTGTATCAGAAAGAGTGTGGCCATCAGGAGTAGGGAAGTGATCGTGCCCCTGTACTCGGCGCTGGTGAGGCCGCACCTCAAATCCTGTGTTCAGTTCTGGGCCCCTCACTGCAAGAAGGACATTGAGGTGCTGGAGCGTGTCCAGAGAAGGGCAACGAAGCTGGTGAGGGGTCTGGAGCACAAGTCTGATGAGGAGCAGCTGAGGGAACTGAGGTTGTTCAGTCTGGAGAAGAGGAGGCTGAGGGGAGACCTTATCGCTCTCTGCAATTACCTGAAAGGGGGTTGTAGAGAGGTGGGTGTTGGCCTCTTCTTGCAAGTGCCAAGCAACAGGACAAGAGGAAATGGCCTCAAGTTGCGCCAGGGGAGGTTCAGGAGGCTGGATATTAGGAAAAATGTCTTTACTGAGAGAGTGGTGAAGCACTGGAACAGGCTGCCCAGGGAGGTGGTGGAGTCACCCTCACTGGGGGTGTTCAAGGAACATGTGGATGTGGCACTGCGGGACATGGTTCAATGGGCATGATGGTGTTGGTTGTTGGTTGGACTTGATGATCTTACAGGTCTTTTCCAGCCTTAGTGATTCTGTAATAAGATATGTATGAGGACTTGAGAAGAGAGAGTTTCTCCCTAGGAAACATGTTGACATGCTGTGTGTGATATCCCGTGGAAGACTCAGTTTACAACCAGATTGTTGCACAATTTGTGCTTAATATTTATAGCATAGAGTAGCATAGCATAGCATAGCATAGCATAGCATAGCATAGCATAGCATAATTTTCAGTTGGAAGGGACCTGCAATGATCATCTAATCAAACTGAGAAAGAGCTCTGCCTGTTTGGATGTATACTGTAGTGATTCATTCCTCTTACAAAGGACTTTGGTGGCAAATGGAAAGAGGCAGATGTTGGTGTATTATAACATAACTGCAACAGAATTTAGTTTAAGAAGTGGAAGGTGTATGCAGCTTTAGGAGCCTGAAAGAAATACTTGCATAGCTATATCCCCTATACAAAGACTTTGGAAACTACTTTTTTGTTTTCTCTCAGCATTACTCATCAATGCAATTAATTACTCAATCATTTTCCAATGCCAATGTCTGCTAACTTTTAAAAAATAAAGAGCATTGACTACGGCTATTTTCTGTGAAGGCAAGTTAAGTTTATTATAGTGGGAAGTCTTGGGTCTTTTTAGCAATTGACTGATAAAAGGAGCAGAAAACTCATGATTTTCAGAGCTGTTAGCTGTTACTCCACTGGTTTAATTTTCTCTCCTCTTCAGTTCTGCTCTAACCTTTCTGTGGAGTCACCTGGTGCTACTGTGGCAATGAACTGAGCCTGAGCTCACATCAGCTGATGGTGGTTGACTGCGCGACTGTACTTGGTGGTCTCAGGTGGTGTCAGGTATCTACAAAATGTTTCCTAAGTCTGGTATGTCCCATCTCTGGAATGAACGATATCAAAACTTTTTTTGTAAAAATACTGTTCGGGAGTTTAACTGATCTGTAACAAAGTGTGTATCTGTTATCATATCATACGCGTATATGTATCATCTATCTTTATATGTTATTATATTATTCTTATCTTTTTTGTTGTTGTTACATTAATATATATTCCCCACATATATATATTATATATTTAATATATAACATATATAACATATATACACACACATATATAGACTTACTTATACATATACATATTAATATATATATTCCCTACAGGTATCCAACATCAGACCAGAAGAGCAACCAGAATATAAGTACAGAATTCAATAAAAAATCTTTTACCTCCTGATTTGGGACTGCTGTTTGGCTCTAAATTATTCAGCTAATAAATCCTTCCCAATCCTTCCTAATAAATTCTTCCCAATGTGCTTACATGGTCCCAGGAAAGGAAATGCTGTACTTCTACTCAAGAGAACAAAAAAGGGTTTACCATACATAAGTATAAAAATATAAAATAAGTCTATCAGAACTACTTTTTAGTACATATTAACTAAAGAAAAGCAATGGACCCTCGGTAATACCAATTAAATAAATTAAGTCAGATGGATTCATGTTCCAGTATTTGATCTCTGGCTGTCTCTGTCTGGCTGAAGGATCAGATGTAGAATTAGCATGCATAAATGTCTCTCCCTCTTTTCTGTCAAGTAAAGATGGGCTTATTCCAAAAGGGATTATCAGCCCCAAAATTTAAAGAAGCATCTCTGACCATTGCAGGCTTTGCAGTAATGAAATTTTTAAACTGTGGACCATTGGACAAAACTGACAACTATAGTCCAGATGGTGTTACCCTGGCAAGGATCTGCCTTTATTTGCTATTAGATCCAGTGACATCCTTACAAAGGTAGGTGATATTCTTGCCACCTGTTTCTGCAGAACTTTCTTCAATAGCACCAGAGCTACACATTACTTCTACTTTTTTTATTGCTGAACGAGGGGTAATTTTTTAGCACTGCCCAGTTTTATACACTTAGTTTTGGTGTCATTTTATAATCAGTACCCACTGTTGCTTGCACTGACACCCTCACTGGTACAGGTCAGGAAAACAAGAGGATGACGCTTCTTTAGCTGACTTTCAATATTACTGTTGGTTTTGACTGTCCTTTTCCATTGTGTGTACACAATGTACACAGGTGGGATGTTTTGCACTCTGTGTATCTGCAAGATAGAATTAACTTCCCAGAAGTTAACAAAATGAGTTTTTACTCTTTGTTTTTTTTTGTAATGTACTTCATGAAAGTGACTACATCAGTAGTTTGCAATAGTGATTAGAAAACAACAAGCCTTATGCAGTGGTGTCGATTTCCTTAAGATACTAAGCTTATTTCAGCACACAGTTAACTCCCAACCTCTACTATGACTGTGAAGGTTAGGAAATGACTGACCAAAGTAATATTTTTTTTTATGGTTCTGGTGACATTTCAGAATAACTTTACAGCACAGGGAGGAAACACCAGGTATTTTGCAGGGTGAAATATCTTTTTCATTTGTATGAGAACAAACTTTCCAGCACTAATCAAGCACTCAGGTCTACACCAGAAGTACACTGCTGTCACCAAAAATAAAAATAATATTAAGCAAAATCTTCACAGAGTAAATGGAATTTTTAAATTTCACTGAATTTTGCTAAAGATGAGGTTTTTTTAGTGTAACCTGATTCAAGAACCCTCCATGCAGCATCATCTGTAGTTTTCCCTTCCCTGGTGGGTGGCTAGGATGGGCCTACAGTGTCAGACCAAGATTGTTAGTCCTGCCCTGCCCTGTGTCAATGCTCTTCACACAGACACAAACGTACCAAGAACATGTGCAATAGTTGGCAGAGATTATGCAGTAAGAGGACATTGATTGCTAAAGATAAATTGCCGAGCAACACTATACTACAGCCAAAAAATATCCCAAACAAACCTTCTCTGAAGAAGAGATATCCTGCAGTCAAAAACCTCTTGGAGCAAAGATCAACAAGTAATGTAAATAATAAATAAGATGCAAGTTACAAGTTGGGGCTTATTTTGAAAATAAGCTTCCTATGAAAGTAGGAAATGTCTAATTGGTAATAGCTTCTTTGTTAAGCGACGTGCTGTAGAGAACTGCACACTTTTGGGTTATAAAATAACACGCCTCCCCAGATATTTCTACAAGTTAGTTGTCAAAGGACTCCATAAAGCATGTAAGATCCAGTGAAGACTGCCCTTGGCTACATTTTTTTTCACCTAATTCCTAATACTCTAAGGAAAGGGACATTTTATTCCTGGTTTCAGTAGGCTTTGAATGTGGTTCACTGGAGTGCCACCTTTTCTTCCAGCCTTTCTTTGGGATATCTGTGGAATGTGTTGAAATCTGCTTCTGAAACTCATATATAGGAACTTTTCTCTTTTTTTGATTTAATCTGACGTCAAGGTCCAGATTTTCAGTCTGACCAAGGAAAAGCCCATAGATGTCCTCTTCTATACCACCATCTGGGCTCTGTCAACCTCACTATCAGGATAAATGCAATTGTTCTGGTAAATCTTTGAAAATAATACACTGTTTGAAATAGCTTAGGGTAACCCTTTTATTTTCTCCACTAGTGAGGAGCAGAGATGCACGGCTGGGGTTTCTGAATGCCCTGTGCAGTGTTTCAGTGTCCACCACCGGGCCTTAGCTGTAGGTTCAAGGGCTAAGATAAAAAGAAAAACTCAAATATGAGGATGACTTTGTGGTGAACTGGATGTTACTCTAATGGACTTAGGGCTGAGGGCCCTGATGGTGACAGTGTAAGGCAAGGGAGCAGTAGGGAACTGAGCACAGCTTTCAACTGTGGCCACTTTGAAAACAGTATACAGAAGAAGAGAATGCAGGGAAGAGAAGAGACATCCACAGGGAAAGGGAGTCGCCAAGACACCAGCAGGGTTCCCAGACAAAAGATCAAATTCACATATGATATGTTTGAGGGCCTTTTTCCTACAACTCCATTCTGTTTGCAGTAAAAATGTACCTCTGGATCATAGGTATTGCTGGTCACTCTTTCCAACTTTTAGTCAAGGAGCTCAGTGCACTCTGCAATTATTTAATAAAGCTTTAGAAAATTCATTGTATGGGGTGGATATGGAGATGAGGCTTACGTACATTTTACAAAGTGGAAAACTTGAGTGTTTTGAGTCAATGATTCACTGAGAATATAACCCTGAGCTTCATCTTTTCTAGGCCTGAGCATGCTTTTTTGTTATTGTTGTCTTATCAAATACAAATCACCAAAGCTGCTTCAAAAGGAAGCAGCAATCCCTATACTCATCGGGAAATCAGCGCCGTGGTTTTCCAAAACACAAAACTATGAGAGAGGAGAATTAGAAAATGTCAGTGCCAGGGCATTACTGGGGTCAGGGGCTGCTGGGTGCCAGGGGTGTTGGCATCTCCCCCTGGAGTGGCAGGGCACAACCTGGACACCAGAACCATCCCACTCCCATCCAGGGAGCAGGGCAGGTGGGGGGGGACCAGGGGTGGCCCTAGACACCAGGCACCTCCATGCCAGGGTTTTCATAGCAGTTCAGGGGAAGGATAGGGAGGGACACCTATGGGTGCCCATCAAATAGTTATCCTGGCATGCTGATGTTGCTTTAAAGAAACTTTTTTTTTTTTTAAAGTGAATGCTCCATTTTGATGGGGTTTTTTTAAGTGGTGGGGACCTTAAGAGATGTGATCTAGTACAGTGACTTGAAAAAAAAAGAAGATGTTTCCTGTCTGGTCAAATGAAACATTTCATTTGGCCTGAAATGGAACAAAACACTTTGTCTTGAGTCAACAAAATATTTTGTGTTGACACAAATCAAATTTTTTGTTTCAATTTTTTGGTTCAGCTAAAATACGAAAAAAATACATTATTCATAGTGCTCTAGTCTTTCTCCTCTGCCTGCCAAACTACAGAGCTGATGATATTTGAAGTAATTTAAACGAAATTATGTAACACATTCTGGCATACTGGAGCTCTGCCATTTATTTATGGCTTTCTTTCATTACTGACCTTGGCTGGATTGGAATTACCAACTGAAAGCACAGTGTTTACCATCTCTTGATTTATCCAGGCTTCAAATCAGAAGTTTTGTGCTGAGCTGTTGAATCATCTGAATAAAATAGCAAAACTCAAAACCAAATGAACTTAATTTTGAGGGGGTTTTAGTACTTTTATTTGTATTATGTTAATGTTTAGGAGTTCAAATAATGAACGAAGTATCCATAATACCTGCCTTTAGCAGCATAGTCCCTAAAGCTAGTATTTCCCACTCAAACCAATGCAGCAGAACTTTTCAAGTAATTAACAAAAGAAGAGGAGATAATTATGCAGTTATTTGTAGGGTTCCCATTATCACTGCAGAAATTGTACTGAGTGGTTTTGAAATTTTCTGTCCAGACTATTGGACTGAAGAATACTTATCCTTAAAGTCATGCATTCTTTATTTGGTGTATATTATATTTAAATCAAAATACATACATATGAGTGCCAACCAGTTTCAAAGTTTTCTGAGTTAACAATCCCAGAGAGTAAATATGATTAAGTGGTATTAAGGCTCCATTATGTGAAAAATATTCACCAGCTCTTTTTCTACTAGCATCAGGCCAGTGAACCTGGGATCTACTGCACTGCCATTTTAAATCAATTTAAGTGTTTCCACTGGGCTGAACCAGAGCAGAATAAAGTCTTCCAGAAGCCATGTCTTGAATTAAAATTCAGTTTCTGCAGGGTTTGCATATAAGATTAAATCGGGGGCTTTTTTCCTTCTGATTAGATGAAGAAGTCTTGAGACCTTGACCCCAACTTCTAAGAACAAGACAAGAAGAGTGGAAAGATTTCTACCATGTTGAAAAAAGCATGCATACTGATGTCCCTTCTTTTTGGATGTAAACATGTCAATAAAAATTAAGAACTCAATGGAATTTTAAGGTTGCTCTTTGGCAATTTTTGTTTTGATTTGAAATTTCAAATGAAACATTCCTTCTGCAGTATGAAAGGGTTAAGAAAGAAAATTTTATCTTTAACCCATATTTCAATGTTTATGAATGTTTTTAAAAGAAGCTGAGGAAGTTGTCTCAGTGGGTGTTCTCACAGTCTGCATGAAAAATTTAATAGAACACTTATATTCATATTCCAATGCTTCACAATCTCATCTCTGTATCATAATGAGATTGTGAAGTCACCAGGTGACTGATTATGATTAGAAAGTTATATGTAATGCTGTTTTGTTTGAAAAAAAAAAAAAAAGAACAATACTTCTGAAAGTGTTAATGCAGCACTGCAAAATCGTTTTCTATTTGAGTGTACCATACCCTAGCCCTAACAATAAAGAACCATCCCACATGAAAGTGATAGCACAGTTAGCTTGCTGCTGAAGGGAAAATGGTATGATTTCTGACACTAGTAGTACAGGAGTTCAGTGTCAGAGATTTGTAAACCAACTTAAATCCTGCTTTCGAACTGACTTTTAACAGCCAAGAGAAAACCAGTACTGTTTAATATTTAAACAAAATGTTTAATGTTTGAACAGTAAAATTCTTTTTCTCCATGGTAAAATAGGTGGAAGAATTGCTTAGAGCAGTTTAGGGAAAAATAACAAGAAGTAATGGGATAAAAATCAGTGAAAGAAGAACGGAGGATGAAAACCAGACAAAATGTGTAACTGTGGTCAATTGGAACACGAAATAGTTTCTGGAGAGCAGGAGAATAACTGGAGAACTGGGGTTCATCATGTTTAGGCTAGACACAGTAGCTGGAGGTGGTCTGTACAGTATAATTCTGTCTGAATTGTAAGAGGAATCAACTTGACATACTATTTAGCAAGTTTGGGGCTTGTTTCCTGTCTTTGAAGTTTGATTTCAGTCCCAGGATCAACACATGTTACAGCAACATTATCAATTTACTAAACTGGGAGATTTTTCTCTTCTAAATGCTTCGTGTTTGTGCATATGGTGTCAATGTTAGAGAGAAGTCTTCAGTACCGCCCAAGCCTTAGATTAGGCAAAGTGGTTAATGCCCGTAACTACTTAATCTTTCAGAATGAGATTTTCAAAATGGTATAGCCCCAGAATTTCAAAGGAAATTTAGTGTTTGAATTCCCAGGACTGTGTTGAAAATCTCTTTTTAAGAGGAGGAGTGACGGTGACAAGTGGCCCCGGCAAACTACAAAGCTTGGGCTCAACTCCATCATCTGATGTACTTGCAGATATCCAAAGTCTACCCTTGTCTAATAAAGCTTTTCCTTCATGTGGGGACGCAAGGAGGTAACCAAATCTCTAACAGATGTCTTAACACACAGTTTGGTAATCTGAGTAATTAAACAAACAACTGCCAGGTATATCCTCATCAGCAAATATTGACATTCTGTCTTTCTCACTGTGGTACATTTTAATTCATCATGGCCATTTTGCCTTGCAGAAATCTGCGCCAGTCATTGGGGTCTTCAGTCCATACTAGTCACAGCTTTAAAAATTTACCTTAATGTATCGGGTTCATTGAATCCTCCGATGTCAGGGTTTGGGGTCTTTTTTTTTTTTATGGTCAAATACAGAATTTCTCAGGAGTGCTCCTAATTGACCTGGGGCTCATGCAGAAGACAGATCTTTTATTCATCCTTTTGCTGTTGCTTTTCAAGTTTTTAGTGAGCTCCCAACAGGATTAGTTACAAAGTGGTTTGGTTTGGTTTGGTTTGGTTTGGTTTGGTTTGGTTTGGTTTGGTTTGGTTTGGTTTGGTTTTGTCTTGTCTTGTTTTGTTTTGTTTTCCAAACATACACAACATTACAGAAACTTGGCTCTGGCCTTAATTATTACAACTTAATGTACTCAAATGTGCTGTCTTCCACACAGGGAGTTAGAAAAAAGATATTACATATGCTGTAAATGGTACTCTCAAAGATTATAATAGGTTCTCATTATTTTTACTCCTCCACTGGACCTTTTATACTATCCATACATATTTTCAGCTTTTCATGTCAGAGTCCTGCTTTGCCCCTATATTCATGGCTTAGCAAATCACTTAAGCAGGTGTTCTCCATTCATGGCAGGGGGGTTCTCTGTAAAGCAAATTTAAACATTTGCTTTTTTAATGAACACAAAATCTTGCATGATAAATAATGTGTTCCGTTAGTTCTTCACTGGTTTTGGAATCCTTGCTTTGGATATTATTTTGCTGCAGATGAAGACAAAGACACCAACATTTTCAGCCTCACAGTGGTGATTAGTAGCTTTTCTTGTCACTGTGAAATGCCCCATATTTCTCTTAAGTGTGTTACTCTCAAATTAGGTGTTAGGCAATTATAGTCCACTGGAAGGTCGAATCTGAAGCTTTTGCCATAGATAGGACTCTTGAGAGAAGGATTCTCACTTGTTCTTTCACTGGTCAACATAAGAAGATGCCTCCAGCCTTGTGAAATATTCTGTTGATAGTTTTTACACGTCCTTTCAGGTGCAACTAGAAACTATAGCTGCTGTGTAAAGAAGGGTGAGCACATTATTTAGGAGTAGGGATGGGGTGATTTTCTGAATCTTAATATTGAATTTGTTTGCTTCTCAGATGAAGAGCTGTGAGTAAAGTAGAACTTCTTGATCTGGTCAAAATTTCATTGTCCTCTCCCCCTGTTAGCTACTTTTTAAATTATTTTACCTCTGTTTGGATTTGGCATGTGAATATTTGGTACTTTCTCCTGCACATAAAATTAGTCTCACTATTACATTATTCTCCATGGTAATGAGATAATACTTAATGAAAGCTAGAACCCATTTTGACAGATCCCTGGACATGGAACTACATACTGACTCACACGTGAGTCAGAGACATATTCAGGTGGAGGTTTTCAGAGGTACGAATGGATGTTTTAGGTTGGAAATCACGTACTGAAGAGAGCTGCATTAGAATGTTTTAGCTTCCCACAGGTAAGGAAGGTATTCAGATGGGGTTTATGGAGACTCTGCTCCTCTTTCTGGCAGGAAAATTTATCAACACAGAGGCTGTAATGGGACAGTGAAGGTAGTAAAGACATATTGGAGAAGGATTTTTTTTTATCCTTTTTGGATTTCTGTATGGTAACTTTTCTTCATTTCTACTAGTACAGCCATCACCATGGTGATGCAGATACAGTGAGGCTGATCCCTCTACTGTTATTCTGTTGTGAATTATTTGCACTATAATGGTGTGACCAGTGGAAATGAGGGAACAGTGGTGCCTCTAGATGTCTTCTGCAGCACATCGTGAACTATGCCAGATAGTGCCAGCTTCCATAGGAGTATCAAGGGTGCAGAGCACAACCTCCCAAAGAGGTCGAAATGCTGACCTTCCCTTTTCCCCCCTCCTCAGAGGTCACCATGTTGTAGGGAACAGCCTTCTGAAAGAAAGGGGAAAAGAGAGGAGAGTGAATGTTTCCCTCTCCAGGCTGGACTTCCGTCAAATCTGGGCTTCCATGTATGACAGTGCAGGCACGTGTACGAAACTGGGTAGCTGGCAAAGGGAAAGTGCCAACTCTCCATATCCACTGCCCACTCCTGATAGGGAATTTCCCCCACCAAACCGAACCTCTCTCCTAAGAGAGGCAAAGATTGGCCTGGGATCAGGTACAATGACAGTGATCTGTTCAATAGAAGAGAAACCTGCCCACCATGCCAGCAATGCAAGAAAAGAGTACCGATCCTCTCTTGTGTCACAACAGCAAGGAAAGAGTGGGAAGAAAATGGAAGAAACTCCCTTCTAAGGTTTTATGCACAAAGCAACTCTTTTCTCTTGTGCCTGGCCAGACAAAAATGTCATCTAAATGCATCTCTGTGCCAACAATCTCCTACCAACAGTGACAGCAATATATATGATTCATTGTCACTTAAGAGTATGCAGTGCAGCAAACCAAAATAACGAAAAGAATCCTTCTGAAAAGCTGAGTTTCCTGCCACTTTCCTCAAAGCTGTCAAGTAAGACCTTTTCCCACCAGTAAGATTATACAAAGTCATTATTTATGGAGCTGATAAGTACCACTTTCTGACCACAGACACGCTCAAGAGGAAAATGTATTTTCTTCAAAACCCCATTTCCTCCACCTTGTCTGTTTGCTGTTGTTCAGCTGTCTAAGCAATGCTTTTAAGCAAAGCTTAAAATATTTTTTCTAAATATATATATATGTATTACTATGTGTCTGAAAAAATTCTCAAATGTGGTAGCATGTCTTGCTACTGCACAGATGCAATGGGGAAAAGAGTGAGGAACAGCAGACAGTGGTAGCCCCTTGGGCAAGCAGGGAAGGGAAAGGGAAACACTATGCAGGGGTTGCGAATTAATCCAGAGAGGTGCTGCCAGAAAGCTTATTTTCCATTACCAGTCTATTCTCTGAATGCAGCTTTGTCTTGTTTAAATATTTTGTGTAGCTGTTACAGCATCACACACAGCAACATGCACACAGAGCTGTGTGCATGGTGTGTCTTGAACTAACATGTCCATGACTTGCTAAGCCAAGGAACAGCCTTCCAGTTTCAAGGTATTAAAGCCAAGTGTGGACGTAAGTACGCAATGACAAGCCCTTTGCCTTGTTTTGTTGATGGAGGTGGTGATTGCTCCTGGCTAAAGGAAAGCTTGCATCCATACACCCTGCCACCTCCAGCAAAGCAGGAGCACTGTAATGCTCCTGGCCATTTCAGACTCCTGGAAGGTTCTTCCAGACCCCTTTCGGGCAGCAGAAACGAGGAGGTGAAAGCACAGCATAAACACGATGAAATAATGAATGCCAGAGCAGGGAAGGAATGAGAGAGAGGCAGCAATTACAACAGCAACAAAATGTCAAAGGGAACAAGTTTTGAAACAAAAGAAAAATAGGTCAGGCTTTATCGTTATGGGAGTCTGCAACAATGTAAGTGACATCTGAAAGAAGTTTTATTTGAATTGCTCCAGGCACTGTGTTATTTGGCAGTGGATTGTTTCTCCAGTCAGATCTTAATTCTACCCTGTTTTCCAAACCTTCAAAAGACATCCCTCTAGGAGCATTCTCAGAAATAGCAACTGTTGGGTTAAAGTCATGAACAGCCACAATGTGTCTTGCCTCCAAAGGGATGGGGCTGCATATGAATAGATCCCTGCAATGTGTGGTGCTGGTACATGTGCACTGTTGTTTCACAGTGCAAGGTTCCTTAATCCATGGGATGAAATCTTTGCAAAATCAAGTTTTTACTGTGCATTTTCAAGGACCATTGTTCCCTCCAATAATGGTCTGTAGCCAGTGGCTTATAGACTATCTTGCAGTGAATATTCTTCAAATGTACAGATATGACTGCAAAGTCAGTGTCTTCAAAACAATAATTATAGTTCTGATAGTGTTTCCTTTATATGGCAAATCTTCATTTTTATCTGGAGGGAAAAAAGGGACTCTGGTTCGGATTACAGTTTATCACTAAGCAATGTGTTACTTTCATTTTTTATTACAATTTGTCTGTCATTAATATACCAGACAAAGTCCTGGAACCATTGAAAATTGGGGTAAACTTCCATGGCTTACACAGGGCCAGAATTTCATTCCTTTGTGATTTAATATGCCCATTGTCTCCAGGTTAATAAGTCTTTGTTTCACTTCCACACACTATTTTTGCTTTTTTCCCAAGGTTTTCTGTCCTTTTTGACTGGAATATGTAACATTCTTTTGAAATAGAATTGCTGAAAAAAGTAAATATGATGTCTCTTCCTTTATAACCTTCCAATTCAATATCTTTGTTACTTGATTAGCAAACTCTGCTAGCGTGTGTCTTCTCACTCAGTGTGCTTTCTTTGGGAAAGGCTGGGTGGAGAAGAGTGCTACTATTTTATGCCTGCCATTAGTTAAAAAAAATGCTTTGTCTTTTTTGTCCTCCAACCAGCAGCCCATAAACAATTCATTAACTTACAATAAAAAGCTAATAATAGGGATATTTTTTCACCTCTGTAATGCAGTTTCAAACTTACATCCACTAAGACAGATAAAACAAGACAATGAATGTAAAACATTGAGAATAAAAATATGTGTGAGGAAGTGTACCGACTGCTATTTATGTTGGTGACTGTGGTGCATTATTTTCTTTAGACCCACTTCACTTCTTTCTCCTCTCTAAATAATTTGTAGTACCTTATGGCAGTCACTGATACTTCAGATTTTACAGGCCCCTTGTCAGGAGATAAAGCTACCCAGCAGAAAAGCCAAATAATGCGGCGGAAATGCTCCTTCCTCTTCCTCATAGACAAAGGAAATCTCAGCAGTACAAAAGGCTCCATGTGAATGAACAAGTCCTGTGTGACCCTGTCTAGGGTAGTGCTGCAGTTCTCTAACCGATTAAAAGAGGTAAATGATGTTTTCTGAGATGAACTATAAGATTTTTTTTTTACATTCATTCTATGTGGTAAGTAACAAATGTTTAAAAAATCATCTCCACTTACATTCACAAATTCAGCCATCATGCCACTATAAACTTTGTTTTGGTCTACAAAGTAAGTTATCAGCTTTTTAGAAGGTCCTTATAATTTTTTTTTTTTTTTCAAAAAAAAGGGAAATAAAGACTTTATTATGATCTACAAAATAAGTTATCAGCTTTTTAGAAGGTTCTTATATTTTTTTTCAAAAAAAAAGATTATGTCTTGAAACATTTACAGTTTAAAAGTATATTCTGTGAGGAGTATTATCCTGTGCTGCTACAGCTACTATATAACGTATATATGTGTATAAATATTACACATATATTTACAGAATTTCTCTTCCTCTTCGTCACATAAACAGAATTACCATTCTCCCACAAAAAAGAACAGGAACAAAAAGGCCTTATAATGCTTTAAAGAGCCCACCCAAATAAGAAATCAATCACATAATCACAGCTCATGATCATAATCCTCTAAAAATGAGGCTACTTTGTCTTCTGTCTTTCTGTATAGCATGACATTCCTTCTGCTGCTCAGAATCTTGTCAGCCTTCTCTTCTTAACAATTTCTTTAGATTTCTGTAGAATAAAAAGTATTGGATGAAAAAAATGTATGACCTAATTTAATATCTTGGATACCAGAAGTATTACCTCTTTTTTCTCTCTCTCTGTTTGGGTGTTTTTTGATATTTTTTTTTCCCAGTTAGTCTTGATTAAGAACATTACTCAACACCGGTACACTCCCACCTGTAAGACTGTGCCTGCATCTGGTGAAATGCAATGATCTTGTGTGGTGGTTATATGCCTCTCCCTGACAAATATTGGCATCCTAAGCTCAAATCTCACCTCAAATTATATGGGTCTTTATGTTCCTAGAAACTAGGTTTGATAGTTTCTTTTGACAGGACTTTTTAGTCCCCAAACCTGTGAAATTTAAGTATTTACCTGGTCATTGGAAAACGTATTGCCACGAGCCATGGGGAATTGGGGAACTTGAGCTGACTGTTCCACAGGTTTTGCTAGATACCTGTTTTCAGATAGATGTTGTCTTCCAGCTAAATCTTAGAGAAAGTTGTATAGGTATTCTTAAATTTTGTCCTGTGGATAACTAACTTTCAATGCATACAACTTTAATGGGACAGCCCTTCGTAGTAGACTCGTAACTTCCACTAAGGGAACTCAGCCTAGGGCTTCTTTTCATTATTTGTCTTCCTAAGCTGCCATTTCAGTATTTCTTCCTTCTAAGCAATTCAAGCCTTTTAATTTTTGATTTCTTCCACCCTTTCCCCTTCCCAAAGCAATCTTAAAGAAAGGCACTCCTGCAAAGAAAGCAGAGCTGGTACAAAATGTTACAGCTTGTTGCTGTGGTAAGTTTATATATGTGCATGACACATGCTTTCCCCTGACAACTGCTGTCATATCTGCTCGGTTTGATAGTCAAAATAACGTTTTTATTACTTTGTGCTTTGCAGATTAATCTGAATTTAGGAGAATCAAACTGACTTTATTTGCTTTGTTCAACACCAGCACAATCAAGATACTAGAAAACATGTTAAATTTCAGACATTATTATGGTTGTTGAAGATGTGAGAGGCTAATAGAAGGCAGCTTGACTTTGACTAAGTTAAATTGCCCCTATAGGGCTTATATTAGCTGAAAAAAACATAACAGTGAATTCAGAGAGGCTCTGTGCACAGTACATACACAGT
The DNA here is from genome assembly GCF_030936135.1 of Gavia stellata. NCBI lineage: Eukaryota > Metazoa > Chordata > Aves > Gaviiformes > Gaviidae > Gavia > Gavia stellata. Next base: position 76,917,925 of record NC_082637.1, read on the forward strand.
ATGTCATTTCACTAACTTTTCTTCTCAACAGATTAAAGTGAAATATGGAATATTTGCTGCAAAATAATTTGAGACTCCAGATTTTTAATATGCTATGCAAAATTCAGAGTTACTTATTTGTGTAGCAAATATCACTAAGGTTTACATGAACGTTCTTTTAAAAGGAATTTGATTGTAGGGGAAGCTAGCTCTTTTTCAAAGGCAGATTTTCCTACTGTTAAGATGCATATGCAAAATGGACACGTTGGGGCACTTTTCCTGCAGATTCATAGGAAGGAGAAGGTAGGAATCCAGCTAGGAGGGAAAATGAAATGGGAAAGTGTGTTATGCAGATGTTCCTGCGTGGAAAATTCTTGTAACAAGAATTTATTTACTTCTTGCACAATCACAATTCCAATGGTTTTTTTTTACATAAATTGCTCACTTCCTGTGATAAATTACAGTTTAGAAGATTTATCTTGTCACTCTGGGTTAACCAGTGCAGATATTGATCGAAATACAATGCTTCAGTGTTATTGAGCTACTTGAAGCAAGACAGAGAATTGCCTGAATAGCAGCAGTTTCGAGGGTTTGAATATGTTTCTTTCATCGTTACTGTAAGACATGATATAGGTACCTACCTTGCTGTCTCCAGACCCCATTAGCAAAGTCATCCCACTAATAGAAGGATGCTTTTCAATGTCATTTTAGTAAATTATAATAAGAACCTTTGATAGTAAATGAGGGGGGTACCAACTATCAGTGTCTTGAGATTGCTTTTATAAAGAAGAAAAGAAGCATCTGTGAGTGATCCTATATGAAATATCAAAGGGAACTGTTCCCAACCAGTGGAGGATCATAGGAAAAAGATGAAATAGGGAAATGGTAGCTTCTATTTCCTAAACTACAACAGAGAACTACTTTCAAATGACACCTAGGTCTGCTTAATGCATCCCAGTCTTTCACTGTAATACACCAGAGTGAAATGTGCCATGATATCTATGGGGACCTGTTTGTTTGTTTGCCTTCTAATTTAATTTATTTTACCTGCTTGGAGGAATCAGAGCTGGAATCTGGGAAAGCAGATACCTTGAAATATGATTAAATCAGTAGTTTCCTGATAATGAACTCAATAGCTTAGCCTGCTGCTACTTGGCAATTAAGAAAAATGTGGCCATGGGATTGTTTTGAAAAACTCGGTTAATATCAAGTACCATTTTCCTTGCCTTCACATTAGAGAAATGGATGCATTTGTTTCTTATCTGCACTGTTTTCCAGCTGAAAAACCCTCTCTTCCTAGCTGTCGACAGTGTGAATTCCCCTTTTCCTTGTGATGGGTTTCTACTCCTTCTTATTTTGAAACAGAGGTGCTAATTAATCTTCCCACATTCAAGCACTGCAAACATATTTCAATTTCAAATGAGATAAGACCCACGCTTGAAACACCCACACTTACAATTTTAGATATCTTTGTACCACATATTGTAACTGGCCTGAATTTTCTTCATGACGTTGACATTATCAACAATGAGCTTGTAAAGCTTTTTGTCTAATAGGCAGCCTCTACATAATAGCTCACCAACTCATATGGGAGTTAGAGAGTTGGAAATGTACAGGAAAATTAAGAAAACCAATTACTGTTAGCTTGCATACTGGGGTCCTGCTTTTCAATATCCACATACATTAGCTTATTCAGATGCACGCCACTTACTTTGTTTTCCAAAATCTGCAGGACTGTCATGCCTCACTCAATTATTTACTTAGTTATTTACTTAACTCATATTTAAGGCCAAGAAACACAAACTGATGTGCAGGAAATTCCATTTAAATGAAGAAAATCTACTTTTTTACTGTGATGTTGATTGAGCACTGGAGCATATTGCTCAGAGAGGTTGTGTATTCTTCATCCTTGGAGAAATTCAAAACCCGACTGGACATCGCTTTGGGCAACCTTGATCATCCTCTAAGCAGGGTGTAAGACAAGATGATCTCTAGAGGTGTTTGTGACTTGTGAATTATGTTATTTGCTGAGTGAGCTGCAGGTTGACCTCAGGGTCTTGCTGGCATTTTTTTAAGCTCCTGAAGTCTATAACCCTCTTCCTTTCAAGGGAGAATTAAATGTACTCCTTAGAATACCTTACATTATACATCATTCCTCGTCACTTTGTTGACATGACTATTCACAGCAAGGTAACAGCTCAATGCAGGGTCCTAACCTGAGCAGCTGAAGATTCCAGTTCTTCCATACTTGCGTTTCGATATCTGATTTGCTTATTTTCATCTCTGCTCAGAATCCTTCTGTTTCTGTATTCTCCTTTAACCTTCTCCTCTGACAACTTATTATTCATGTTCACATGGCACTGAGTATCTCAGGTGAGTTCAAGTCTCCTTTGTGCTGGATACTGTGATATTCCCTGAGTTTTCCTTCCAGCAAACCTTTGTCTGTCTTGTGAATCAGTATTGATCAGGACTGGGTCTCAAAATCTAGCCCCAGATACAAACAGAATAAGAGAAAGGAACTGCCAGTGTTGCAACACATATGGAGAAGTGAGGTAGAGACAGAGAACATATTTCTGAAGAAAGCACGAGGCAAAATCCACCTGCAAAACCCCAGTCCAGGACCATCATTGTCAGGCAGGCTTTCCTTTTTCTTCTGTCCTTCACCAGAACTCAGCTCACTGCCTGTGCTGTTTCCACAGGGTGGAATATTCCCACTCAACACCTGTACCAGTGTATTGTATACCAGTAAGAGCTTTGTTGTGTTGTGAATTAATCTGTGTTCTCAGTTACACTGGTGTAGATATAGATTAACTCATTAAATCATTGTTATTGAAGTTAATAGGATTGCATCAAATTCACATCACAGTCATTCAGAGGAAAATTTAACACCATGAGTTTTTTTAGTTTTAACACAGTTTTCTTAGACTTCAGTATCACTCTTACTGCTGTGAAAAATACACTTTACTAAGGGAACAGTAAGATTCATTACACAAAACATTTTCAAATGTACCTTCACTTTTCTATTTTTTTTCCACTGTGAAAAGGGTTCCTCTTCTTTTTCATGCTCTGATTGCCACACCGGGCATGAAAGCAGTGCCTGGCAATATGCAAATACAAAGTTGTCACGCCATGATCTTCAAATTTAGAAAGATGCTGTTCCCTCTCACCAGGCAGAAAACAGTCCAGTCAGTGAACAATAACAGTGATAGCTCTTCAGGTCTATCAGGATGATACTATGGTCAATGAGGTTAATTGGTGTTTGTTATTACAAACACTATGGCCTTTGACCCAAATAACTTAGGATGTGTTTTTAAATAATGCATTTTATAGTCAGGTAAACTGAGGCATGCAGCAGCAATAATTTAGAAGGCCATACAAAATAGTGAATAAAATGCAGACATCATAAACAGCTAGAAAGGCTTAGAGCCTGTCACTGGAGCATTAGGAACACTATTGCCCTCATCTGCCTTTGCCTTTATAAGTTACAAGAACAGGTTTGCTGCCTCTGTTGTTTGCAACAGCTCTGTTTGTTTGCTTAAATATCTTCCTGAGTGATTACCCACCTGAGCACCTGTCCCAAAATCTCTCCCTCCAAGCCAGTAGGATTCCCATGAGGATGGTTTTAGAAATAGAAAAGACTGAAGGAAAACACTGAGGATCTAAAGGTACACTGGATTTTGAGGGTCTTTTGTTTTGGTGTATAATTCGGGATGAGATTTCCTAAATATTGGTTATGATTCTTAATTTAAAGTATTTGTTTATCATTACATAAGAAAACAATGAAATCTTCTCACACCATATGCTTACTTTTTTCCCAAAGGGCTTTGTGTATATTCAGGAAGAAATTACTCTAAATATCCTGCCGTTTTCTCTAAAATGTTTCATAATTTCACAGTGTCCCTGTTAATGAAGTACAGTATGTGCACTTGTAATACGCCAAAATGATTCGAAATTGCTGACAGAATCCTCCAAAGTTGTGAAAACATAGCAAAAATTTCTGAAAAGGAGAGGTCCTTTCTGTCTTTGGTCAAGAGGCCCAAAGACTGCAAGAGTTTTTCTTACTGTACTGTTACAGAAAGTAAGACATGAGAAAGTCACACGGGAATAGTGATTCAGACTCTACTGTGAGTAGAAAATGGAGAGGAAATGATCTACTGATTTTTCAGTTTTAACAGCCTACAGTGTCAAGTAATTTCTGGCTTCTAGATGTCTTCTCCTGGCAGTCCTTAGGTAGCCCTAGGAAGTTCCTTCTTTACGTTTATACCTAAATGCTACAGTTTGACATGCAGCCTTTTTATACTGTTTTTAAACACCTCCTCTTCACCACTGCATGCCCAAATCCTTCCTGGTGTTAATACAGGTCTCCACATAAAGCATGACTGCTCATCTCAAGACCTAGTAAAAAGGCCATACGGGTGAGTAACAAAGAGTGAGCAATGCCAGATGTAAGTTGCAGTTGGATGAACCAGTAGAAGAGAGCAGAAGACCCCAGTTAGGCCGAGTAGATTTAAAGATGTGCTTAATTTTAAGCATGTGACTTGTGTGATGTTTCTGGGGCTATTTAGATGATTTAATATATGTTTTATAGGAGTGGGGCTATATCTTCAGAAGGCCTGGTTTAGACTAATCTTTTGCAGAAGGACTCATTGATGTACTTGTCCGCATACATCACAGTATAGACTATAGGTATAATAAGGACAGTCTGAGGAACCTTTTTCATTTTTTAATTTATTTTTGTTTGTGAAAAGCAAAACATGAGCATTTTTTGCACTTGAGGCACCCCAAATCTTCAAAGCACAACTGCATGCATTTGTTAAAAGTGATGCCAACAGTAGCCCTGGAAAATCAAGGTCCAGGTGCAAAATGAAGGATAGATAAAATAACCGGTCCCGACCCCTAATTATGGAGCATCCCTGACCATGAGCCCTTCAGCGTCTTATACTCCCTTTAGAAATTATGAGGGGCCACACAGAATGCGAGATTTGAGGTTTTTTGACCCTTGATACAGGGTCCTCGTATATTTTCCCAGTATTCTCCTATTTATTTCAGATAATAGGGGATACCTATTATCAGATACCATGCATGCCATTTTCTGTCTAATTCCTCCGTGGAGTATGCATATTAGATAAAGGATTAATTTTCCAGGGTGTATCCTTAATGCCTTCATTAGGAGGCTAGTTTCCTTAAGCTCTTTCTGTGGTCTGTGGAGAGAGGTTTAGTTAAGGAGATTCAGGGCACCTGGAGAAGATTTGTGCCCTGGATCATTTTCTGGGGGAGCATTTTTCTTTGACTACATAAGGAACCACAGAGACAAGTCTATGAACGCAAACACCTACTTAGATGCCTAAAAGTAAGTAGTGTGAGTGCCCCTATCAGTTCCCGGTTAGCAACTTTTCATCGCTGAGTAAGTTTCTCTGCATAGCTGGAAAAATGGACTGTGGATTTTCAGGGGTCATGGGATTCTGACCAGAAAGAAAAATTCCCGTTGCACCTTTGGGGAGTAGTTCTAAAAAGTCCCTAAAAGTCCATCTTGCTACAAATGGGGCATGAAATTTACAAAGGTAGTATATAGAATGGGGCGTGGGTTTGTTCCCTGGAAGGGTAACTACATTTCTCCAGGAGTCCTATGAGGAAAAGCCAGTTTCCTTTTCTGTGCAGGGTACTGGACGTGCCTGGCTAGTCCTGGATGTCTTCTCCATGAGTCTCCCAGCAAGTTAATCCCACTCCAACAGCTCCTAGATGCTTCTCTGTACAGATTGCTGTTCCCTGAAGGTAGGAACAAACACAGGCTTCTTTCTTGCCCCTCCAGCTCCTGACATTGCTCATGAGCCACCTTGTAAAATCTAACTGCAGTTAACTCCGTGATATTTCAGAGGTAACAGCTGTAGCTGCAGTGGGGAATTGACTACAAAGACAGTAGGTTAACTAGTGCATTAGCCCTCTGTACCATGGTCTGAAATCATATGCAGAAGAGAAAGTTCATTATTGCTGCTGTCCTCTGACAACAATGGCAAGGGTGAGGCTTGAGCTGCTTTTCATAACGTACGTTTCTACAGCTGTCATTCTGCAAAGGCAGTGTGGGGAGAAAAGGAAGTAAAATGGCTGAAAATTGTGATGCCTGTTTTAAATTTTTCTAATCACAGTGAAGTGAAATGTGTTTAAGAGCTCTGTAATGCCTATATGCTCCATGTAGTATGGAGCATACCTTCTGTCAAGGTGCTAATTTCCTTGCCTCTAGTGACAAAAAATAAAAGCAACACTTTCTTAAACCCAGCTGTCAGGGTATCAAAGGAAACAAAATGAAAGGAAGAAATGAAGTGAACGCAGTGTGTAAAGGGAAAACACATAGAGTGATAATGAAATGAAAAATTACATCAGAAAATGGAAATGGTCAGGTGACAATTTTGAGTCACTATCTAAAATTCCTGTAAAAATATGACTTACATGCATGTCAATCAATGTCAAGACCTGGTTTCCACTTTAACAGAAGCAGAGAATGATGATATATAGCTATACTATTTTTTACATGGTTAAAATGTTTGCAGCCTGTCTTTGAAGAATTTATTTCTTGGTAAGATTCTTTTTAAACAATTGTTAGTGAGAAACAACTGTCTTTCCATCTAGCCTTATCCAGCAGGTACTCTGTTGTTAGCATCAATTTCACTCCCTCCAAAAAACTTCTGTAAATGTCAGGGTTTGTTTATCCAGTATATGTGGGGGAACATCTCTGGTTTTGCAGTTTTGATTACGGTTTGAAATCTAAAAGAAGGCAGAAGAACTGGCACATTTCTTTCCAGAGAGCATTTTCACTAATGGATATAAATATACTCTTGTTCCTTCTCCGGAACTATTTAGAAAAGTCTTATCCATCTCAGAGACAGCCCGTGGTTCAGCAAGTGACATTCTATGGTCCTGCAGAAGGGGAAGGTCCCAGACCTTAAGAGGATATAGTGAGAAGGATTGTGTGGGTTTAAAGGGGTCTGGGAGAACTGAGGCTTCCTTATGAGCAGAGGAAGGACATATCTACTGTGCGTTCCCCAAACAGGGTGACAGGAAAAAGAAGACATTTTTCTCCTCTCCTCAGTTGTGGGTTGTGGTAAGAGCCATTTCATGTTCTATATTATGTAGCAATGAATGGGGCTAAAAAACATCATGTGAACTCTTCACTTTGTCCTTTGCTGGATGGTAGATTCCAGAGGAACATGATTTTGACTGAGCCTGTAGCTGTTAGATGGTGAAAAAGATAGGTGTTCTGATTCCCTAAGAAAAATGCTAGACCCCTGTGACATAATGTCTCAAATTCACTTCCTCCTCTGTTTTCACCAGGGTTTAGTGGACAGCTCCTGTTTTGGACTTCTCAGAAGAAGACACTGAAACCAACAGCCGGTCTATAGCAAGATCCTCAAGAAAGGTTGCCAGACTTCCCTTCTTACTTGAACACAGGAATCCTAGATGTCTGAAAATGAAGGGGTCTGGGAACTGTGATCTGTGTTTAATGACAGAAGGAAAGCAAAAGATCTTTTGATTTGATTATAACTGTCACATAATTCTTTCTCACGTTGGTGGCCCAGAGGCTTTTCAAAATCTTGGTCCAGGCCACAACCAACCATTGTAATATTAAGTAAAAAAAGTCCATGCCTCAACAACTTACATTCTAATTTGGAACAATGCAAAACTCTTTCTCACATGCACACTCTCCTTCTGCCACCTCATCTGCCTTGGGGAAGAAAACTGACTATTTCAAACAGTTACATGGGAGGTAACTATGCCTTTTTCAGATCGCAAGAGTCTTTTCTTCCCTAGCTGGAGAAGAGCTGAAAGTATCCCCCTGGACTTTGGAAACCTTCTTCTTGAAAAAGTGACCAAAGTCAATACACCTCTGCAAAAAACTTACTGGAAATGTTTCACCTAATTCCAAATGTGACGGCCAAGAGAAATGGGAAAGTTGTGAACAAAACTTGGCAGGGGAGTCTCTACCCAGGACTGACTAGCATACAGATGATGTTTCTTCTCAGCTTTCCCCATTCCCAACACTATCTTTGGGAAAAGGGAGGTGTCAAAATTTGGACTACAGATATTATATGCAGAAAGCACTAATACAATATAAAGAAAATAGATAATTTTAATTCCCACAATTTAAAGGCTTCAGGCTTCCTTTTAAAGACACAATTTAAAGTGAAATGTCATAGGCTAGTGGCTTTCCTGCTTATCAAAGATTGTTCCTTAATTAAAATAAGAGCTCTCAGTTTTATACCCTGGTGACTTTAGCTCCCATTTCTTGAGCAGTATTATTAGACAGAGTGAATAGAATTAAAACTTTTCCATATTATGAGCTGGAATATCAGTCTTATGAAATAGCGAGCAGATAGGCACATGAGTAATCTGATCACTGTCAGGGGGACTGAATGTACTGGGGGTAGGCAAAAGTAAGAAGATTATTTATCTTGTCATAATATTTCTCATTGCTATTGTTATTGAGGCCAAATCTTACAGTGCTCAGTCTAAAATACCACTAAAGATCATCGGATTATATTTGTCATGATCAAAGCCTAAGAAGGCCACACAATTTGGCTCATTATAATTTTATTTTCATTTAAATAGCTCCTCAGAGCTCCCTGCTGCCCTTCACTTAAACTCATTCTTCCACAAATCAAAAGTACATGGTGCTGGCTCCAAAGAGCATTCTAAGACATCAGCAATCCCACAAGTTTTCATTGGATTGTCTTCTATACTTTGGCAAATCTTGCCCTCTGTGTGGGAAGGTGAGAATAATATTGTGCAGCAACTTAACTGCAAGGGTGATGTCTAAGCAGAAAGATTTGAGTGATTTTCATAGGTTTGGCTGCTGCTCTTGGTTATCTTTCATTTATTGCTATACTAAGAAACAAATAGAAAAAAATTGTCAAAATCTGCATTGAATAAAAGTTTCATCTCTTTCTTAAGATAGCTTCTTGTTTCACTTGAAGTTGGAAAAAGCACATGAGGCACTAGAAATATTTAGATTTTAGGCTGCAACACATGGGAGATGTGCTTAAGTCTGGCAAAGAAGAGAAAGGAAGTTAATGAAGAAGTGATAGTTCAGGAAGAAAAGGTGTGATATTGTACCTGAGAGCATTCCTAGAAGACTGTAAGAGAGATAACGTGATCATTATCAGTTTTTCGTCTTTTTTCCTTTTTTTTTTTTTTTTAGTACTTGTTAATTTTATGAATAATTTATTGCTATAGACTTGTGTGGATGCATGTAAAGAGGCAAATTCTGAATTGTGCCTGCATGAATGATGAAGTGGGAGTAAGAGCTCAGGAGTTTCCATCTTATGGTGCTGCTTAAAGACCATAGCTGTAGAGGGAGTGAAGCAGGAGAAGTACTCACAGGCTGTATCTATGCTGTCTTGTAAAAGCATCCCTGCCTAAACATCCTCAAGACAAGGTTTCCTGACCACCCTCAATGTCTTTACAGTGGACCACTTGGAGAAGCAGCTCAAACTAGGAGGTTGCCTGGGCTTTTCATGACCCCCTCACCTGCCTTCAGGTGATGTGGATGTCCCAGAGGGAGAGCAGTCATCCTTGCTGATGTTGGTGTCTGCTAGCACGCATCCCACTGCAGCAACGTGCCCACCTGCACGACGACGCTGTGCTGGCCATCACCCCACTTCAGGAACCCCATGGCATGTGGAGAGCTGTGCTGCTAGCAGCACCGCATTGGCTGGGAGGGATGAATCCTCTGGGATGGTGCTTGTCTTGCTCAGCGCAGGGCACCTGCCTCCCTCCTGGGGTGTAAGATGTGTTTGCCTTGAGGGACCGAAACAGCCCTGATGTACTCCAGAACCGATCCTGCTTGCCTGTTGCCCCTACTCTGAGGAAACTGGATGAATTTGTGGCTGAGGGCTGCCAGGCAACACAAATTTACATAGCAACTACTGCCTGCAATGCAAGTGGACAGCATAGTATGCCTTGCTGCCAGGGTCACATGGATGTGGACATCTGCTGCTGTTTCACGCCTTTGTAGGTCCTGCACACCTACTCTGCTCCCCTTACCCCCCAGCCAGCGCAGCCTGGCTTGCTGTTTCATTTCTGAGTGACCATTGCCTCTGTCCTACAGCCTTTCCCACAGACACTGAGAAAAGCCAAGAGGGAAGGTCTGTTACTTGTTTTCAGGACACCTCCCAGGCTGCACAGGTCCCACTACCCCTGGCCCATGTGTCTCTGTTTGCCCTCCTCTCACTCGTTTCCTGCATAGTAGTCCCATGTGCTGCAGAGGAAAGAGCACTTACAGCTCCACGTGAGTGGCACAGAGCTGCTGCCTAGGATACAACGCCAGACAGATCAGGTGTCTGAGCGCACATTGAAAACACTACTCAGAGCAGCCTAGGATGCTGTTTTTTCAAGCCATACAGGGAGGCATACCCTTAATTCCCTCTTCGTGCTTTCAGTTGTCTCCCAGTCCCTTCCAACCCCCACAGGCAATGCCCACCACCACTTGCCCACTTTTCATGTGGACATGTCTCCAAACAGTCTGGCTTTCCTGGGAGAACCAGACAGTAAATGTGGTGACTCCATCAGGACAGACCTGCTGGGCAGGAGTGCTGAAAACAACAGATGAGGGAACTCTGTGCTTTTCATAACAGGGAACAGACCTGTGTGAGGAACTAAAGTGCTTACACAAAGCTGGTCTGGCCTCCCCCAGAACCTTCTCTCTCCTGAAGAGTACAAATGGGGTATAACCCCAGGGCTTGTGACAGCCAGGACTGGTCTCTGCAGCCAAGAACTCAGACTCCCTGTCTGTTGGGTTGCCATGATGAATGAAAAAGGGGGTCTGCATAAGCTATGGTATGAATCGTGGAAATTATTGCTATTTTTAGAGGTCATGTCACCAGTTATTGCTGAAAGTGTGGCGCTTTCTTTTAGAATCAGTTCTTGCAGCTGTGCCTTGTCTTTGGGATGCCACTGGTAGTTGTTGTCTGTGAAGGACTGCAGCTTGATCAAATTAGAGCATACAAAAATAATACTTGATAAAATTTTGGATCATACCTTTAAAAAAATTTTTTTTAAAGTGCTATTCTTCAAGGACTTCCTATGAAAGCTTTTGATTTGTCCATCGTCTCTGTGGTGGGAAGAAAAGATCTTTTGTGCTAGAGTCTTGTTAGAAATAAGGTGGAGCACTTTGACTGTTTTTGTCTTCTGACTTGGCAGGAGGAAATTTACCCCACCTGATAGCTTTTCCCTATGACAACACAGTTGATGAGTGCTTGTGATTGTGCAGCAGATCTTTACAATTTCTCCACAGAGAAATGTACCGGTGTCACATATTGTTGTCTGGGCCCAACATCATGTACCAGTGGGAGGGTGGTTACCAGAGCGATATTATGAACTTGGAGACCTGGGGATAGATCCAGGTACAGACTCTTGCTTTTAGGTAGGATGAGGTCAACAGGCATTCACTGTGTGTACTGGTAGGCAGAAGGGAAGGCTGCTCTTTCAGGGGCATTGGAAAGTGACAGCCCTCAGGCTGCAAGTGTGTCTCATCCCATCCTAGGTTTTTTTGGCTCTGCCTGCTGCTCTCTGCAGAGTCAGGGTGGTGTCTCTTCAGCAGAACAACAGGGTGGTGCTGTAGCACATGGTGTTGCATCTCAGGAGAAAGGCAAATGGCAGTAGGTGCAGTCACGGTCTGTGGAAATGGTAGAGCTCCCAGGAGTGCCACAGCCAGTGTCGTGGAGGTGGATGTGTCTGAGGCAAATGGGGATTTTCCTTAACACCTTTGAGAATGGACATGTGCAGGCACTCTCCTGCTGTGTTCCTCAGGGGTCATCTAATAGGAGATGTGGCCACTGAGCAGCACTGCATTTCGCTGGTTGTTTCACTTGTTGCACAGAGAGGTGCAAGTCTCCTCACATGTAATTTGTGCCACTGTCAAACTGATAAAGCAGGCCAAAATGAAACTGTTGTGTAAGCAAAACGTGCCCAGGTGTAATTCTGACACATAGCTTGATCCACTCATCAGAGACAGTGCACAGCAGAAAAAATGGTGACGAACTTGGGTGAATAGGTACAAGTCCCATACTTACCTCTTACCACTTACCTAGCATCAGAGAAGCTCATTGTAAACCCACGCAGAGAATTCCTGCTTGGTTCAGAGCAACAGCCAATTTAAGCTAATCTCTCATTTGTGACAATTGATTTGTAAGAAATGACAACTGTGCTTCAGAGAAGAATTAATGTCCCACTAGATGTCTTTGAAGAAAGCAGTTTCTTCTAACAGACAGAAAATAGTGACCCTGTTCAAGTGCAAGCAGAAGAAAGATGAAGGCCTCTAGCTAATGCCCACGTAGGTGGAAATTTATATTAGGTGAGTTTTCCTGCTTTGATTACTGGACTTGTATGGTTTTCATGCAACCATTAAAGTATGGAGCTGAAAAGAGAAGAGCTCATGTAATCTGCACACTGCTTTAGGCAAGGCTTATATATAACTAGATCATCCAAGACAGGTGTTCATCCAGTTTCTATATAAAAAAGTGTCAGTTAGAGACTCTGAAACACTCATAGGTAAACTGTTTGGTACTTTACTTCTCAATATAAAGTTTTTTTTTTTATTTTTCCAGCCAAATATTTCTGTAATGATTTTGCATCTTAACCTTTCCTCTATAAACATGGAGAAGAACTCATGAACTTTTGAAATGTTTGGCAACTCTTATAATATCTCCTTTTCAGTTCTGTTCTGCATAAAGAAATCTTTTCACTGCTTACTTATAGATCACATTTTCTAAACCTCTTCACTTTTTATTGTGCTCTTAACCTTCTCTAGTTTGCCTAGAACTTCCTTAAATGTCAGTGCCAAAAGTGGAGTGCATACTCCAGCTGATGCATTGCCAAGGCTGAGCAAAGCAGAAAAATTAGCTCTTGTGTTACCTATGGTACTTCTGTTAAGGTACTGGACAGTGACTTCGTTCATTTTTGTTCATAATTGCCTTATGCTCCTTGCAGAAGTCTCAGCCAGTTGGAGACTCTGTGGAAAAGAGTGAGAGACTGCTACTGCAATTGGAGAGCAGCTGGATCTGGGAAGACCTTCCTGCTACTGCAGATTGGAGGGAGCATGGATGGAGTTTGGAAACAGCAGCTCCTGAGGCATGACAAGAATGTTGAGAGGAGCAAGGAAGGACCACCAGGCCTCAGAGAGTATATAAAAAGAGACTTCCCATGGACCAGGGGACTGGAACTGACCTGTTGACCCTCAGAAATTCCCTGATTTAGCTAGAACCAACACAGCAAGAATCTAATCCATGGGGGGGTGTGGGAAGCTGGGTTTAAACTATTTCTTTTTCTGAGACATCTAATCTAATCTAATCACTTTTAGTTGTTCCTTCATCCAAAAAAGCTAAATATTCTGGTCATTGTAAGAAATTGTGACTCTTTGGAGTATAAAAGGCTAATGACATTTTGGAGAAGCTTACTAAAGGAAGAAGGTTCAAACTTGCATTTATCTGGGGTTCAACTGCATCATACTACATCAAGATTTGTCTTTCTTGCAACAGTAACAGAATACTAGCTAAATTTCAGTTTGACATCCACTTAAGATAATGCAAACTTTTTTGACATGTCTTCTGCCTATCCAATTTTTTCTTATTTTCATGTCCGTATCTGATTTGGTAGCTCATGATAGTATAAACTCTACTTCATTGGTAGATTGTCTCACATCAACAGTAATTTGGCCAGGTACCATGCTCTATGCATATACAAGTCAAATATTTATTCCAGTGGCTGTTCATGTAATGAATTTAGGCTAGTCTGCATCCTCTAATCTCTGTTTCCCCTCACTTATATACTCGTTATGTTTGACTTTTTCTTTTTTTCCATGAGTTCTTGAAGATTAATACTTCAGCTGCCTCTCTTAGTGTTCTAAGGTCAATTTTGTCAGGCTCTAATAACTCAAGCAACCTAATTTAGCTTAATATTTTTTAATGATTTTCCCCTCTTTTCTGGCTCAGGTTCCTACTCCACACTATTAACATTAATTAATACTAAAAAAATCTGATCATAATTAATCATTTTGTTACAACTGAAGGAAAAAACTCATTGAACATTTCATACTTCTCTGTGTGGTACATTATTTATTCACTTTGTTGGTTATTCAATAAACCATCATCTTTTTCTTACTGTAGCCCATACCGCAATGCTGCCACCCATTGTTTCACTCTCCACTACCCAGAGACATTCAGCACATGTTCTCACATTTTCTGGACTGCAGAGAGCATGTACTTTATTGACACATAATGCAAAAATCATATCCCATTGTTTAAAAGCATGCAAATATAAGAGTTAGGCCACTATTCAAGCCCTGTGACATATCCCATTGAGTCTCTGCAATGTTGACCATGCCACAGTTTTGACTGTATGTGATTTGTAGCTCTTCTGTTTTCTCCCTAGCTCTAGAGAGTGGCCATACAGAGGTTTCAAAAACTTGCTTACTGCTTCTCTTTTGCTCCCTTTATGACCCCATTGAAAATTTCCATTAAGCTCTTAAAGGCATTAATCAGTTCACCTGCCTGCATTTCTCCCTCATACACACACACACACTCTCACACTTTTGATCCATTGAACCTTTTACTACTTGGTGTTGGTAATAAGAGGTTGTGCACCTTCAGCAGCTAACTCAAGTTCAACTAGTTCACTTTCTAGTCAACCAGTTTAACTGAAAGACAAGCCAGTAGGACCTGAGGAGGCTTGGATTTGGCATTATGGGTCTTCAAAGAAGAATATGTATTATTCCCACTTTGCTACTAGGTTGGATGGCAGTAGCTTGGTAACTTAAAAGATGTAAGGAAGAAAAGCTTTTTGACTTAAGAGCAGTGTAGCCTTAAAGCTCCATTACAAACGCTTAAAATAAATTATGCACTTCCTCTTGACATCTGTTTATTAAATAATTCAGTTAGTTTAAATTCTGTCTAAATATCTTTTTTTTTTTCCCTTTAATTTATGAAATCTCCTGACAGGCAATAAAATGCAATAAGCTAAGCGTTTGGGCGGAGAATCTGGAAAGAAGTTGTCTATTGAGGGGATATGCTAGAGACAGCGTGAGGAAGGAAACTTACAAATGCCAAATGCACTACTAATTTATTTAGTGTTACAGAAGTGTATCAGCATAGCGTGAACAGTCGTAGATGAATGAGTTACATGAATCACATATTTAAGAGTTTGTTTACGAAGCTCTAGTCTGAAATATTTCATGACTTTTTTTTTTCTTTCCCTGACTGCTTAATTACTCTCCCCTTACTTTGTTGACAGAGCTGACAGAGCTGAAGTATCTTTTGTTCCGGGCAAATAGGCACTTCAGTCTTCCTTTATTTTTGCATATCTTTAAGGAACCACAGACAGATGTGCAAGATGAAATGGAATATGCTACCTTCACAGTGATTAATTTTCTGTAGAAAAACTTAGGGCAAAGCTCAGTCAATCTTTTATACATGGGAAGATCTCAGCAGCATAAGGTTCAAGCAGTAAATATTTTGCCAGAGAAAACTCATCTTCTTTTGCTCTTTCCTCAAACTCATGGACTGACTTATTCTGAGAGTCACTGCAAGCCTCCTCTTTTGAGTGCAATATTCTTCTTTAGAAAAGACATGTTGAATACATGAAGCAGCTCAGACACAAGTCTTGTCTTACATGCCTGTTCAGTGAATGTATTTCTAGTCCCAGAGTATGCTGGATCGCATGCTTCTCAAAGTCATATACTTCAGCTCAATCCAGCAGATTAGTTCTTGTTCTATTCATTGAATGTTGTTTTGAAGAAATCATGAGGAACCGTGAAATTAGAAACAGAAGCTCTGAAATGGGAAATACTGGAGATAAACTCCCAAAAGACAAGTCCATATCCAGGTAGCATTCAATAGTTATGAAATTCCAGTGCTGAGCTGATGTACAAATTCAGTCCAATGCCCTATGTGCATTTTAGGGAGAAATAAAAAAATATTCATTGTCACTTCTAACAAAGTCTACCTGGTTCATTGAAAAAGACAGTTTCATTTCTGTAAATGTTTGAAAGGAAACCCTTTTAAGTTTCTAGGTCAATTCTTCTTTTTTCTTAAAGTCTGTACATTCCTGCAGTATCAAATCACTGTTAGCCTCAAATGTAAGTTACCATTGGTAATTCATGGGCATTTTTCAAAACAAGATTTATTTCTATTATCTTTGATTTTATAATGACCTGTAGCTTTTTGTGACATTTGTGTATTTCTTTTACTGATTGATTGGCTCTCACTAAGAGCACTTCATTTTTTTCCTTGTTTTTCACTTGGGAGGGTAATAAGAAGCATCTGGGTAAGAGGAAAGGATTGCTGGACACAATTTCTTAAGAAACAGAGTCTGTGTGCTACCAGCCTCTCTGACTGTAATCTTTTGTTTTCTGCATCCATGACTGAATAGGTATCCTTTAGCTTAGGTTTTAGGATGCACATAATCACATTCACAAGGACTCAGATACGATGCAGAGAGAGACCTGTAAACCTTCAAAACGTTATGGATATAGCAGGTACACCAGCAGGAACATTCCTATATAAGCTTAATCAAAACATGGTGCAAAGAGGACCTGTTGGGACTGTCCGCTGAGAAAAATGCTATCTATTTTTTCTCATGCATGGGCAGGAAAATGCCGAGGCTCTGACCACACCAAGGGCAGTCTGAAAGATGAAGCTAGCAGTGCTGGCAAGGACTATACCAATCAGAAAAGGGTCAATGCTCCAAAAACTTTGCTCACTACCCCTGTGTTGCAGGAGGAGACCAGCCCAGCTGTGGAAAGTGTCTATAGTGTTACTCAGCAGGAGGCATGTATGGACCTGGAAGTCCTGAGTCATGTGGAAAGCAGGGCGAGGGAATAGGGTTTTGGGGCCAGTGTTCCTTAGAGAAATAGGGCAGCCTGAAAAACAGGGGGAAAAACTTGTGACAAGGGGTCAATACAGCTGTTCTGTATTACTTATTTTTAGTATTCTACTACTTGGATTTAGAAAAACAAATTTGTGAAGTATAGCATTTCTGTTCATTGTCTGGTGATGATCAAAATTTTCACAGGGTCCAGAAGCCTGGTAAGTACCCTAACCTCAAATGCTTTAGCCAGAGCTTTTTGCTGTATAACTTTGGGCTGAATTTTTCATGGGAATTGCCCTTTAAAGACATGCAAGCAATTCCTCCTCCCTCCTTCTAAAACTTCAAACTGTCTTTTTTATGTGATCAAATAAGCACTGATAACAAGAATGACCCGCTACAGGATTTTCTTGTGCTTTCATTACTATCATTAATTAATTCATGCTGCTGTGAGTGCTTGATTTAGGAGGAAGCATTGCCAATTAAGAATAATTGGGAACCAGGGTGCTAGATGTGATTTTTTTATATATATTGAGTGATAAGGAGAGCAACTCCACGCACCAACACATTTCTGCTCATGTCTCTCCCTCTGCCTGTACATTCTAGCACTAAAATTAGGTTTAAATAGATTATTAGTAACTGATATTTATTCCAGACCATGCAACAGGAAAGAAATTAAGTTCAAAGAGATGCTAATTAACTCAAAAGTGCACAAACTACCTGGAGTGACATGAGTTCAAAGTCATTTGTACCAGGTTCTTTTCTGTGGTCATAGCTATGATCAGTTGATTTTATCACAGATTTATATCCAAAACAGTGAATACTTTGATCCCACAATATTTGAAAGATCAAAGATTCATACTTATCACTGTACTTAAGTAGGATCTAGCATAATGCGTATGCTGCAGTTTCTTCTGAAAACCCGTAACACCTAACTCACTTCAGCTGTTGGGTTCAAATAACGGAAAAATGCCCTTTGACTGCACACTTTTCTTAAAAAGCGTTGTAAAGAGACTTGTTAAAGAATATGTCTTTCCAGTAGTTTTATGACTGTGTCAAGCAGTTTCTGATAAAGATTCCTTTCCTTGTGTTGTATTTCTTTAACTTCAAAGGTTCTTGTGGAAAGTGTCAGCCTGTTCTCATTATTCGCTCTCTAACTTCATTTCAAATATTGGCTGTTACACTGTGCAGAATGCACATCGGTTTTGTCTTAATTTTAATATAAGCTTGATCCATGCGCAAGCTAGGACTGAAAACATCATGCTATTTCCAGTCTTACAGCAAGGTTTTAATCACAGCTCAGTTTTCAGCTATGAGAAGGAGTGAAAGAAGCTCTATAGATTTTTTTTTTTTTTACCCTATTTTACTTATCTGAAATATTTCTGCAGGTCTTACCTCTGGTCAGGTTAAAATCATAAAACTAAAACAGAGGGCATTTTTATTCTGTCTAGCTGGTTTACAGAGCATATTTTTTTGTGACATCTGCTCACCTACATGAATAAGACTTAAACTGGCATTGTGGGTCTGGGAAGCACAACTGGAAGCTGCAAAGAAGTTTTGCTAATCTACCTGAACCAGGTAACACTAACAGGAAAGAATATGAACTTCAAAGCTGGGCCACACAAACCTGGGGTGCCTGGGAACGTGCTCTGGTTGCCAACCTGTGCCAAAGTCTGTCCTACTCTCTTTTTGCTTAGGTAAGGGAAACACTTTAAACTTTCTTAGGCTGGCAATCCAGTCTCCATACACAGTGTGAGCAATACCCTGTATGAGATGACCTATATATCCAATTGCCTACATATGGATCTCATGACAGGACAAGAGACACTGCTTGCAGAAAGATTGCTTTATGGGCTCTGAGTAAATCTTTCCTTACACAAATGGCCACAAGCTACGCTGAACATATCCCCTGGAATTCCCTTCTGTATAAGTCAAAGTAATTTTTTAAAACATTTTTCAAGGTTCACAACAAGCTTTCAACCAAACAACTAGATCTCCATCAATCTTCAGGATAACTTTAGCCAACAAATCATGTGAAATATGTTTAGGGGAGAAGCAAATTCTGCACTCCAACACTTGACTTAATTCCTGTTGCTGCCTGTGTGGTTGAATGAAGTCCATGCATTTGTCCATAAGGCTTTTTGTGCACCTAGAAATCTGAATTTTTTGATCTACGTACATTAAATATAGCACTTAAAAGTTTGTTTTGGGAACTAAAATGACTCCTAGTGTCAATTCAATAGATCTGTTGAAAGTTATGAGAACCAGGAAATAGAGAGTGTCTACAAAGTACTGTCCATTACGTATTTATCACAGAAAGAGAATATAATCTTACGGTACTTTTCATAGCATTTAAATTTAATTTCCTTGTAATTGTGGTGCAGGAGAGAGAGGACTGGATGTAGGATCAGCGTCTTCCCTTTCATCCCCCAGCCCAGCAGCTCAGGTTCAAAGACCACAAAGGTCAATGGGCACCTTCTGGTTGCTACAAAAAGCCTTTGAGTGAGTGTTAACACATGAGAAAGGCACGCATTAGCATGAGAAGGAACCCTCCCTCCCTGGCTTAAAACAGATTTTATGAGATGTTAAATAAAGATTTATGTTTATGTAGAAGCTTTATGTTGTCTTCTGCAAGAAGCAATATTGGTTGTATTAACACTTATAATCAACAGGAACTCTTAGAAACAGGAATGGAGATGATTGTATGAGTGATGACTGTGTTACATCTTGAACAACAAGTTTCAAAAACAAGTAAGAAGAATGAGAAGAATGTAAAGAAGATACTTCGTAACAAATGCACCCGGCACTTAGACACATTAAAGATAAAGACTGTCTTCACTAACTCTCTACTAGCTAGCAATAAGGATTAACACAAGGATGAATCTTAGAAAAATAGAATGGACTGCCAAAACAGTGCCCTAGAGTCAACCTGTCTCATTATAATCTCATTATAATGCTAAAGAACACACCTCCTAGCTAGAAAAGCCCCCAACCCAATTAAGTCCCCTACTCTCTGAGCATGCGTGGTGAATTAAAAGAGAACTATAAGATGAAGTAAGAAAAGTATTAACCAATAGTTAATTAAGGGTAGAACCAGTAGGCATAACTGACTTTGTTAATTGTTTTAAATACCTGTCATGATTTTAACCCTGTGTGCATGTTAGAAGGAGAAATCCCCCATACACCCAGCGCTGCAATAAACCACTGTTGGCTTTCTAAACTACCATTTGGTTTGGAGAGTTTTCTTGGTTACGATTTTCGGTAACAAACACAAGGACTGCTGGGGAAAGAGCAAGGATTTACAGTTGTCTGACTTGAGTGCTGTTTTCCTTTGGGAGCAGGGCTGGAGTAGGGAGAGGGAGGGCACCCAGCAGCCCAGCTCCCTTCCCTCTTGGCAGCTTGGTGTGCCACATTGCTGGGCCCAAAGAGAGAAGGAGGAGAAAAAAGACCTTTAGAGGTCCTTTAGAGACCTTTAGATCTGATTATAACCAGCCGCTTCTCTTGTTCTCACCTTTTTCCAAAAGTGCACACCATTCATCCCTAATGCATAATTAATTGCTGTGTCTTTCTTAACAGTAACCTTACCATGAACATTATTAACATTAGCAGCAGCAAGTCATGCTGGCTTGAAACCACACATATACTCAACTTGTGAGGAGGTAGGCCCCTAACAGGAAGAGTTAAGGAAGAAATGAAGGTACCACATGTTGGCACTGACAAAGCAAGAATTGGGCAAAAGCTTATGCTGTGCACCGGGACAGACTGAGGAGCACTCACACAGTTTGCATGACATAAAATGCCATTGCATTTGGCTGCTGCTGTTGTAAGCAGCTGTTTCAGTCACAAATCCAGGTGAAAAATCTTCCACACCTACTAGAGGAAAGAAGGTGGTACTCTGATTAAAGCAAGAAATAGTGTTCAACAGCAGGAAAGCAGGCTTCAACAGACTGTGCAATGTTGGACAAATCCAGGGGGATTTTTCAGCTTTTGTTATTCCTTCCTTGTTTTTTTCTGATTTCAATCTCACTACCTTTCCCCGCGTTATCCCTCTGCCTTCATACCTGTCAATAGCCCCTGAAAGCTTTGACCTGCAAACTACCAGACCTTTCCTTTCAGACAGTTCATGAACCACTCATCCCAAAGGACTGTTCAATATATTGAGCCAAAAACAGTACTAAATTCCCATCAGCAAGCTTGAGCCATCCCAGTACCTAAACAGAATTTCAGGGTAATCCAAGCAAAAACTGATTAGCCTAGTCTAACTAGAGCTAGTTAAAAACTTCCACTGAAATTGAGTTACACATAAAATCAATTTTTTTATATAACATTATCTGATGTTCTCATTTTCTCCTCTTTGGTGTGACAATGGGCAAAACCAGAAGGTATTTAGTGTATGATGTATATGCATGGCAACCTCCCAAGTCTGACAAAAATGTGTTTGACAACCAACTATCTTTTTGTTTGGGGGTTTTCACTGAAAACTGCAAATGTGTCTGAAAACATGAACAAATATGATACATTTTTTACACTGAAGTTTCAGCCGGAAAAAAAAGGAGCAAAAGCAAGACAGTGGTCCTTTGCTCAGCATGATTGCTACCTTACCCAGATTGGAGGCTGAGAGATCCAGTCAGAGCAACACGAAGGTGGACTACACAGGAACTAACGGTTTATTACTGTCCTATGAAGGCTATGGAAAACTTAACACCCTGTAAAGTGGGAGTGTGTATCCACCACCATTGCCCCACAGACAGTGCTGCCAGCTCACCCTGTGGCACGTCAGATTCCTCAGACCTCTCTCTCCCATTTGCCGGCTGAAAAGCAGGTTACTGTGATGCTCCCACAGCTCTGTATCAAGAACCTTGTCTCCACCATGCTCACTTGCACGCAAGCCTTTCTGTCTGTGGGATATAGAGAAAATCAAGTTTCAAGGAGAGATCTGCCTGCAGAGCTTTTTTCCACGTATCCTGCACGTAGGCGTTCGGTTACTCTGTTCTCCGCGTTCCAAAAAATCCTGACTGTGCCACATCACGGAGAGCCTCAGCAGACGACTAAGATATTTCAGTCTTACTCCTGCTGTGCTGCAAGACCTCCGCAAGCCCTTTGGAGAGCCTGGGGTGCAAACCTGGGCAGGCTGTGTCCATCTGAGCCTGGCACACCAGGGTCAGCTGCCTCTGGGACCGCAGGGGCAAGGCTTCCCCACCTTCCCAGGTGGCAGCTGGGGGAAAGGATTTGCTCCCCTCCTCTCCCACAAGCCCCCCTGCATGGACTGTCAATCAAAGTGAGTTAGCAAGGCTATCCGTATCCGCATTAATATTGAAGTAAGCATTAAGCTTTACAAAACAATAAAGCCTGGCTTGAGAGGTGCTAACAACTCCACTGATTTAATCTGAATCAGATTAAATATTCATTTCAATAAGATCTGGAAAAGCTCTTTTTTGAGACTTCTTTAATTTCCAGAGCAAGCCATAGAGGGAGGAAACAAGGGGACAGCAGGGACTCTACTTCGGAATCCCCCTCAATGGTGGTATTTGGCAAATCAAGAAATGCTTATTGTTTGAGTCCTTTTGGGTTTGTTTATTTATTTAGCACTGCCTCCCATTCCCATTGCAATGCTGGCAGAAAGCCTGCAGTGAATTCTTCTAGAAGAAGGCAAAGGAGTATGTCATTTCAACTTTTTGCCTGATATACCTATCAAATTATTCATTTCTCAGACTGTTAAAGGTTATTTAAATTCATAGCTTTTCTAACTACAGACAAGGTTTACACACTGAAGAAAACAAATATTGTTAAGGGTTAAATGGAGAGTTTTGCACTTTAGATGAATTATTAATTCACTCCAGTCAGTCTTCTACTGATTTTTGTCTTTATTACTTTATTATATAATCAGAGATTCTTCATAATTGTGGGCCATGCTAATAATTTGCATGACAAGAGGAGAATTCAAGCAAAAGTGACCCATGGAGATAACAACCACAAAGCTGATTATGTGAGAAGGACAATACTGGCATTGAAATATTTTCAATAGAAAAAAAAACATGTTAAATTACATGGGTTTGTATATCTGGGTTGTATGTTTAAATGCCAGTGCAATTTGGGTGTCTGATTTGTGTAGGGTCTAAAAAAATTTCATAAATGTGCCTATGTGTATGCCTATGTGTGTATGTTCATCTGTACTTAGGGCTATGCATATTAGAGATTTCAGTGCCCTGCAAAAGATTCATTAATTACATCCCTTCAAGTGCATCACCTGTACTCTGCCCACTGCTCTGCCTCCACAAAGGCTGTCTCTAACAGGCAAATCTCTAAGCAGCTCCTATCAGCTGCCAAGTTTTAAAAAACAGATATCAGCCTCGAGGCACTACACATCATCCTTTTGACTAATGTGAGAATTACCTTCTGTGCTCCTGCTTAGCTTCAGTCACCTTTTCTTTCCTGCCTTCCTTTTCTTCCTTCCTTCCCTCCCTCCCCTCACAGCTGCCTGGGATGGAGGCAATGAGCAATCCTCACTCTTGGACAACTAACAGATATAAGGTCTGATTCACTGGCAGTATTCCAAGTAGTGAGAAACAGGAATTTTATGTTATATACATGTGTCATACTTATGTTACACAGATATTACCACATACATAAAAGCTACTTGAAGTTACTCTGAAAACTTTGAAATCTCCGACTTTCCATGGCTTGTTTTCACTGGACTGAGGGTAATTAAGTATAATCCCTTAAAAGGAGAAGTGAAAAACAGCCACATAAAATAACATTTTTCCAAGTCCACCTCTAAGTGCCCAAAATACTACCAAAGCAATTTTCTATGTAATGTTAGACAGAGAAAAAAGACAGCATAAAGTGATTATGCATTGCCTCTATTCTCAAAACACTTTCTTAACTACTTCCTCCTCAGCAAAGCTCTAAAGCATATCCATCTCCTCCATACTCCGGTGTTCAGAGCCTACAACCTTCAATGCACATGCCCTGTGAGAAAGAGAAATGTTATTATCCGTCTAACACAGAGAGTTACCTGGGCTGCCTGAAGCCACACAGGAAAACTGTGGAGTAATCCAAACTTGAATGCAGGGCTCCCAGTCCAAGTTGTCATCTTGGGGCATCTTTCATCACTAACTTTTAATATGACTTACACACAGCTGCTCATGCATAAGGAAGTCATTGCACTCCAGGAGTCTTTCAGTCAGAAAATTCCAGCTGTGGCATCTTTTTTGGTGAATTTTGTCACATTTGTGGATACGATTCTGTTCCATTTGCTAAATAATTTGAATACAATCAGTTTTCATTGCAATTCTGAATGAAACTAAGTGTGAAAATACCACAGTTCTTTCTGAGCAGAATGGCCCTGTTCTTTCAATGCTAGATGCAACAGCAACTCACTGCCTTCCCCATCCAATCCTAGCCGCATTTATATGCATGTTAACTTTTTGAGCTACGGAAACAGATGTAAAATGCAGTTTTCAAAAGCACTGTAATACCTAAATCCTTGAAAGCACTCAGGCACCTGGTGTTCATTTAGAAAGTCAGGGAACCTAAACACCTAGGATGTCAAGTAGGAAGGAAGATAAATACCTAGGGTCTAGGATCTTCCAATATCTGCACCCAGTTTTTACCTTTGAAAATGGAATCTAAACACCTCAACCACCAACATTCACCAGCATGAGAGTCAGAATGGAAGACAGTCCTTGCTGTGGCTTTCATTATCTGTGCCACTGGTGCCTGAAGATCACTTATGCTCCCTTGTTAATTTTCATGTCTTAGAATAGGTCAATTAAAACAGGAATACTCACACAATCTCAGTTTCTGCAAATATTAGTTGGATGAAGGAAAGGCTGAAGGTTAAATACTTTTAGATTGATAAAGGTTTGTAAGTACCAAATTCAATATTTCTAGCATTGTGTACTAGCATCCATGAATATTTAACAACCTTTCTTCCTGGGTGATGGAAAAGATTCTGCCCATTTTCTCCAGGACTCCATTACAGGTGAAACTCCCAAAACTGAGAACAAATGAAGGTAAGTCAGAAACAAGAATTCAAAAGGTAGATAAAGGCATTCCTGCCTACTATGGGAGAAGAGCTTTGCAACTTATTTTCTTTACTTTCTTTCCTGACAAGACATTTCATATGACCTTCTCTGCTAACATTTATTAGAAGAAGTATGGGACACTGAGTAGGTCTTTATATGTTTCCATGAAATGCACAGCTTCAGAACCCAGCAAACTGTTGAGAACAATTGATGAAACATCAATTTCAAAGAAGCCATTTCCTTGTCTGGGAGAAAACATGTAACTGTGTGTGGAGAGACCCCCAGTTTATTCCAGCTAGTGCAATCCTGACAAAGGACTCCTAGGGTAGATTTATATAAACCTCAGTTCTTCTATGTGTGTCATGAAAAGAAATATTATTTTAGAGAATTCCTCTTCATCTGAAGATTTTTGTGCACGTGGTATCAGCGAAGAAACATGGAAAAAAAAGAACAAGATAAGTCTCTAGATCTCGCCAATATTTTATAGATAAATTCAACAAAGGGTAAGCAAAAAGAATGGCTTAGCCTGAAAGATGTTCCTGCCTCTTCATAAATGAGACATGACAATAGGTGACCTTATTATGCAAGAAGCACAAAAATGTAAGCAAAAGAAAGTGCATGTCAGAAAAAAAAGGAGAACAAATTTACAGCCTCTTCTCCTGTTTGAAGCAATTCTTCCTGAAGCAATACTCTCTGTTAGCATTGAAGGCAACATAGGAATTGTCTGAGTTCGTGGTAGCTTGGTTATTTCTGCTGCTCCACCTCATACAGCCATGTAGCATGCACAGAGACATTAATTCCTTGGAATAACAAGCGAGGAAGATGTGAGTGTGCTGAAGGTCAGGAAAAAAGCATCCCCTGATGGACTGTGATTCTAAAACAAATGTAATGAGAGATGGAATTACTGCTTTGTTTAGCTTTGTTTGCCGCCTCTAGTAATTATGCCTGAGATATACAAAAAAAGAAGAAAGATGCATGAAAAACGTAGTGCAGCAAATAATCCTAGCATGAACTCATTTCTGCAGACGTAAAGCAAATGTCTTCTTTTATCCTGCAACCACAGGCAGCCCACATTAAAATACTTTGAGACTAGATCCAGGGCTTCGATGTCACCCTGATTATCAGCAAGCTCCTTCCATTTCAACCTGACTTGTGAGTGTATAGCTCTCTCTGCCTCTCTCTCTCTGTTCCCTAAAATTAGATTGTTATCTCCCTGAAATGATCTCACACATATTTGTTGAATAAAGATTAAAGAACAAGGCTAGAAGGAGAAGAGAGAAAATGTGTTACAGAGAAGCACTGGTAAGATAAGTAAACATTAAAAAAAAGGTAAAACGAGCCAAGAGAATGTAATTTTACCAAGGTCAGCCCTACTGACAGGGCTTCCAAGGAGAGGTCAAGACATCTGCTGCAGCTCTGTGGAGCCTAAAACTGACAGTCTTCTCTGCAGCGAGCTCTCATGGTGGGATGTCAGTCAGGTCCTCCTGTCTTGAAGCCATGTTTAAATATCTGTGCCTGTCCCCAGCCTTTTGCAGAGAGACATCGGTGGTGCTTTAATTTCAAAAATCTTTGAATTGTTTGTATTTACCTCTACAGCATGAAAGGCCAGTTTGTCAACTGCTCCTATTTATAAAAAACTGCATCTATGTCTTTATTTTTACTTATGTAGTAATCAGTTATGTAGGCAAAGCTCATGCCTACACATCTCAGTGACCATATGTTTGTGTAGACATTTGGTACGTGCATGCAGTTTTTAATGACTTTATTTCCTTCTTGCTTTTCCTAACAGAACCACAGGCTTTGTTTTTTTAGAACATGCCCTGAACTGGCAAAATTTGAAAACCTGTCTTCAAAATTACAAATTACAAAATTTCACCCTTCTTAAAAGACCAAACTAGCGTAGACAGATACCTCTTTGTTTCTCTGCAACAGCACACTGAAAGCTGGTAGCTGTAGTGTCAGTGTTGCTGTAGTTGCGCAAATCACAAACTTGGTGTGATTAGTTAGTTAGTGAGTGAGATGTGAAAACCACTAAGAAAAAAGTGCATGTATCTCCTGTCATGATCTCCAGACTTTCTTGCTGGCCTCCATAGTGTCTTGATACGCTGCAGAAAACCATCGGCCTTGCAGTCAGAGTTTGCCTAGTTTCCCATGTTGCAAGATGAATTAAAAGCTAGGAAAATATGTAAGGTATGCTTTAGTTGCTACTAATTGTCCATGTGGACTGCTGATGTGACTTTGTTCCCCTTGTCCTAGAAAGACAGTCTGCAAGACCAGAAATGGAAAAAAAGATGGATTATAACCACATGAAAACATGGTCTGTGCTTGAAATAGTAATCATAATCCTTAGTCTCATTTTACACTTTATACTGAATCCTAAATGTCCATGTATTGTATCAATAATTTTTGCTATTGTAGCCTATAAACACAGGAGTTACCTTCTGCACGTTTTGCCTTTTCTTTTGGCTCCTATATGGAGTTAGGGTAGGAAGGGACAGTAAAGAAAACAACCTAGGCTTTTGCCAGAGCCTCTTGTGCTGCTGTCTAGCAGGGCTTATTTTCTGGAAATGGTTCCTGTTGTTTGTTTCAGTTTTCATGTTTTATATAGGTCAGTGGCTTGGCTGCCAAAGGTGTGGGACTTATTTTCTGTCTTCTATCACAGCAGATGAGCAATTATCTGTTGGGCCTAAATGTGGGGCAGAGACAACCTAAGCAAGAATCTTAAAATACCATGCAGTCAGTGATCAGGGAAGCTGGTGACCAGTAGAGCAGAGAATAAAAAAATTAAATAAAGCAATTAGCCAAGTACTCACCTGGTCATTTCAAGAAAGAAGCACTCAGAATTGAAGCAGAAACAGGCTTCACGGGTATGCAGGGCACAGAAAACCTGTCCTGTGAGAAGGAGGTTGTGTTTAGTCTAGCAAAACCAAGCCTGAGATGCAATATGATGGTTTCTAACAATCATATATGTTCCCAACAAAACCCAGGGAGGAAAACAGCTGTTCGAGCTGAAGAACGTTACCGGACACACAGTTGCCACGGCAGTATATGCTGTTGTGAACAAATTTAACTTGAAACAAGAAGATTTTTAACCTGTAAAGAAGTGCAGGTCTAGGACTGCCTTCTCAGAAGGATAGTGCAGGAAGGAGAGGGCACAAGGGAAATGTTTCTAAGAAGGCTGATCATTTTATGTAAAGAATTAAAATGCAGTTGCCTCCAGTAGCTTGGGAAAAGACTTGCTGACTGTGGCCAGCCCTGCCGTTTCTGTATTTTTAATATTTCCTAGATTATTTATGAGTATGCTGCTTTCCTGCAGCAAATATTTGTATTTTATAAAACATACAAGGACAGAGCAAGGAAAGCACTGATTTGACTAACGCACGTGGTCTTCAGGTCCTGATGATGTGACTATGTCTGCCCCAAAAGCCAAACCAGACCCTCAAAAACTGGCCAATTTTCCAGCACCTTTCAAATGAATTTCTGAAGATGACACTCACTTCCACACTGCACAAAGACCTCTGGCCCTACAGTAACTGTCAACCTTTGAATTTTCGATTACCTGTTGTTTCCATTTTCTGATCAGATGTAAAGATACGTGATCCTTCACATGCCTTTCTGAAAATCAACAATTAAAACCTGCCCCCAGTATGTGTAAATTGTATGACCATTCTTTCCTCCACTAGCTTTGCATTTAGCTGCAGTTAGATGCCTAAAAGTCAAAGCAAGGGCCAACAATCCTGAGTCAAAACAACATCTAAACAATGCCTAAATTACCCTCTATACCAAGGAAGAGCCTGTGCCAGCTGCAGATTGTGTATGGCTCTTCCATTTCAAGTCTTAAAACCCATTTTCCTGGAATATTTTTGGCTCTCCTTGGAAGTGCAAAGTCTTAATAGTGTTTTCCCTGTGAAAGAGAGGAAAATTCTTACCTTTCTGCTTGCGCATTTGTGCACAATGTTTCTTCAGTGGTAACTCTGGTATCAGACAGCTCAGTGTGGATCATGCGGTTTGTGCCACGATCTTAGCTTTTCTCTGTGCTCGTTTTTGTACACTTGCAAAAAGCGGTCATAATATATTGAACAAGGACATACCCATGGTGCATGCTGCTGTGTTTGCACTTCGTCTTTGCAGGTGTGTGATCCCAACCACTGCCGTGCTCTTACACAAAGCCAAGGGCCAAGCCTGGCTCTATACGTCCCATGCGATGGACCCCAGCAGTTGCTCTTAAAATTTACCTTACCCACGGTGCTGGCACTTGTGGGTTGCCACCTCTGTCCTCACAGGAGGCTTTCTCAAAAGCATTTAAAGAACACTTGTTGTGTCTCACCGAGCAGAATGCTCCTCAAATTAAGAAACACTGTGACAACAGCCTGTAAATGAAAAGGCTCACTCATGCTCTTCAGCCCATACCGAAAGGAAAAAGAATACTTTCAGGCGATTGCATCCTTGTTCACTTTTCAGAACATATGCAAAAAGAAAAAAAAAAAAAAAAGATTAAAGCAAAGGCTTTATTTTACTGCATTGTAAAGTGACTATAAATCAGAAAACGCAGGCTTGCATTCATCTGATTTACTGAGGAATTTTTTCCATCTCTGTTAGACTTTAAATCGACTGTCTAGCAATTGCAAATGTCAAGAGGCTCATAACCATAGAAGAAAGCTGAGGAACAGAGAAAGAATGGTCTTTTTAAACTTATTAAAATCATCATAATACTGATGATGAATAATCACTGCAATAATAGTAATGAAATAAGGGTTGATGTTAGCAGCACAACAATAATAATCCCTCCTCAATTTTACATGGGCTCACCCATAAAGCAATAAAGGAGAATTGCACAAAGTCATCAAAAAAATGACATATACCATCAAAATTTCTTATTAGAGGCTGGGTTGGTAACATAATTTTTTAATATTTCTTTATGTGACTGTTTTCATGTGACAGGTTTTAACCGTTTGTAGCTGGTGGTTTTCCAAGTAGGCAAGCACAAATTTGATGCATGAAAAATGATTTAAGCACTTTGGAAAACTAGAACAAAGAAGAACTTCTTGTTGAATCCTCACTAAAAATGAGTAAATAAATAATTATTAGTCAGATACCTGGGCATATGACAAGCCTGAGAATCAGAGTTTGTATACGTTCTGTGAAAAATTGCCAGACCTTTACACTTAAAACCTTTCCTGATTCTGTTCTGCTGGTTTCGCAAAGTCAGAAGGCTTCTCATGAATGGCTGAGCACCCTCTAGTCTGAGCAGTTTGAGTAAACTTTATTTCTATGTCTTTATACAATGTGGTGAAGACGAGCAGCGGAACTCACTATTGCATTGAGAAAGACCTGGATAGGTAGCATCAAGAGAAAAGGAGAATGTAAAGGCAGGACAGGAAAGTTCATAAAACTGAGCTGCCTCTGGTGGAGGGGAAAATATGCCTTAGGATAAGGGAGGATTAGCCTCCACGAGCCAAGGAAACTCCTTGTGTGGAGGAGAGGTGGTAGGTGCTTGGTAGAAATAGGAACTCAAATTGCCAAAAGGGGAACTTCAAATCAGCCTTGTGAGGAGGCGAAGACAAACAAAATGGTGTGGAGATATCCACATGGTCCCTAAAAAAGAGTCTTTTCTAAAACCTGGAAGAGAATATGAGATTCACCAAATCTCTCAAATATTACACTGTCATGAAATAACTATAATAGTTGATCCCTGCTTGTATTTGCTTTGTTCAGCTCAGTAGGGAACTTTTGGGTTTATGCTTTGCTTTTTATTATGTGTGTATATATATATATAAAATCTATAAGTCAATTACTAAAGCAAAACAATAAAGTCTACAGAAGGATAACATATTAAAATTAAGGATTCCTGAGGGGGGGGTGCATTTGTGTTTTGATGGTTTATCACTGATGGACTACTATTTCTCCATATGTTCTTGCCTCTTCCATTGCATTCAGTTAACGAAAGTAAATTTCATGCAAGTATCAGTTTGTTTTGCATTAGTGTTTTGCACAACCTACCACACTCACATTTATTTGGAAACTTCCATTTGCTGTGTCACTTTATCAGTTATCATGTAGCCAGGCACATACATACCAACATCTCAAAAAAAAAAAAAAAAAAAAAGAGAGAGAGATAGAGAAAAAATCTCCCCAAACAATCCCACAAGTTAAGTATACGTTTGGGATGTGTATTTAAAGTCCAAATTCCTGAAAATACTACTTTCCCACCTCTTTACTCAATCTAAATGGGTTTGGTTTATTTGGAAAGTAGATCAGAAAAGAAAGGGGGGGGGGGGGGGTGGGGGAAGAAATCTGGTTCCCAGAGCATTTATACTCCAGGCTCAAATCTTCAGGTTTTGGGTGTTTTTTGATTCCTGACATAAGAAAGAATTAATAATTCATAGGTTATATTAATGGCTGAGTTAAAACTTCAACAAGTTGGTGTTACAAAACTGTCAAAAATGTAACAGCTCCTGCCTTCTTTAATTTCATCTGCTTCTGATGAAGTGTAGGGAAATGCCTTATTGGTGTGCAGTGTTACCAATTATCTGACAGAGCCAGAGTATATTTCCAGCTAATCAGAAATAAGAGCACAGAATTAAATCTCCCATGTGAAACTCATAATTTACATATTTATGATTCAGAAATTATAATAAGGCTAATGAGAAACTCACATGGTACCTTTAAAAGTCAAGCCAATCTTACTGTTAATTTTCAACAGATAAAGCTTCCCTGGTACACAGTAGTCAAAAGATAAAGTCTGTTGATTACAGTTTAGTTTAATTAAACATTACAAGTTATTTGTGTGGATCCATACACGTTTAGCATCAAGGGGTTAGTTACATAAGCTGGAGCTCTCTCAAGAGAAGAAGGGAATGGACAAGGGCAGGCTGCTGAAAAAAGACATACAGGAAAGGTTATTGCTGCATCCATGTGGGTATAAGCACAGTAAGATGCAAAAGGAAAAAAAACCTGTGAAAGCTCCTTTAAAGCAGCCGTGTGCCGCAAATGCAAGCTGCAGGGCAGATGACACATCCTGAGCTTGTGGTTGTGGTCTTTAGGCAGATCCCCACCTCCAGTCTGAACATCTCACCAACCCACCTGCCCACCCATGCTCATTGTACATAAAAAATAGCTCCCCAGAGGTCACTGAGGGTGCTGATGCTGGCAGCTAACCCTTTTCATGCATTAATATTACAAACTAAAGCTCATTGTGGGCATCCTGACTTGCACAACAGTGGGTACAATTTTCAGACACTGTATAATCTGCTATCATCGCTGACCTTGATTATCGTACATGTCCTCAACCAGAAAAATACAAAATGAAAACTTGGCTATCTCCCCCCTCTCCTGGAAGAGGCATTTACATTTACATGTGTGAGGTTGTATGAGTAGGAATAGATAGGATTATGCTTCCCCAGGCTCCTTTCCAAATGCTGTCTCTTGACTTTGGAAAAAGCATTTTGAAACCGTGTAGCTCATACAACTAAAAAAGAAAAAAAAAAGAAAATAAAAAAAAGAATAGAGACTGTTGTCAGTTG
Organism: Gavia stellata; assembly: GCF_030936135.1. Lineage (NCBI taxonomy): Eukaryota > Metazoa > Chordata > Aves > Gaviiformes > Gaviidae > Gavia > Gavia stellata. Next base: position 76,950,302 of record NC_082637.1, read on the forward strand.
CATAGCCACTTGGCATCGCCTTGTGCAGTATTGCAGTAAACAGTTTCCACTGCCCATGCTCTTCTCACAGCCAGCACTTTATATGCCCATCTCTGTACATCGTGACAGCGCCTGCCATCCACATGGCAAGGCAAGATGACTCCAGCGCCAGCAGTAAGTTAGCTGTGACCTTTAAGTACCTTTTCTTTTGATTATTCTCTGTCCCTGATGTTCTCTGCAGTAGATAAGGAAGTGAAGTCAAATCAAGTACCTCGTAATTGTGATCCTCTTCAGCCAGAAAATGAAATTACTTTCAAAATGTATTCTCATTTAATTTCTCTCCTGGGCTAAAGTGACTAGTAGTAATTTTGTTACAAGATAATCATTAGCTTAAAAAATGGACACATTTTACCAAGGGTAACTATTAACTCAATAAGGGCAGAGAAAACAAACATACTCACCTCGTCCTCTGCTACCACTGGTTCAGCTACATAGCTGAAGATCTGCAGTAGCTTACACTAATCCGTCTCAACGCTGTCCATTTCCACTTGTAATGACAAGGGGCTGAATGAAGAAAAGCCTGCATTTTGCAGTCACCTGCTCCACAATGGAGCAACTTGCGGGTTACTTGGGCACGCATGCACACTGCCAGCGGGAAGGGAGTCTCCTCCCTGGCTCCAAAAGTCAGAGAAGCAGCGCACCCACATGAACAAGGCAGAGGGACCTAGTGCAATGAAGATGATGAAATGCACCACCAGCGCTGTTCCCCACCCCAGGCATTACAGCCCACCGTGGGATCCCCAGAGGTCCTCGGAGCCCCTGCAAGGTGATGGGCTGCAGTCAGGCAAGTGCAGCCCTCAGAGCACCAGCCACACCTTAGGTGAAACTTTGCCATGCTTCTGCTCTTGCTGTTCGTGTGTGGTTGCTCACTGACATTAAGAATTACACTTCATGGCCAGAGGCTCCTCCGGCATCACCCCACTAAAGTCAGTGGAGTGACACCTACAGAGAAATTTGCCTTGCAGCCTTAGCTGTAATGGGCAGTTTTCATTACTTTATTTCATTTTTCACATCCCCACAAAACTGTTGTGCTCCTTGCAAATCACACCCATGATTTTCATAAGTGTCTGCCTTTAATTACCCTCAGATTAGAAACCTGCAGCAAATGCTTAGATAGTAGTGAAGGACCAGAGTAAAAAAGGATTATTTTTTTTTTTCCCTGAAGGGAATCATTCAGAGCTGCAGTAACAGAGAGAGACACTTGAAAGGAATTATACTATAGGCAGTAATGATCTTTATTAGTGCTGTCTGGAAAAGTTGCCACTCTCAGATATTAAAAATACCCCTCAAGGCTACACAGTTATGGAATTTTCCTCACTTTTCATATGTATAACAAAAACATTAGCCTAAGGAGACCTAAGGAAAAGGTTGACTGGTAAATATATTTTCCATGCTCAACAGAACATGAATTAAAAGAAGCTTATTTTATTTTTGAAAAAAAATTGCGTGTATATCTTTTGGGTTTGGGGAAATTACTTGAGCTTTCAGCAAAAATGAGTAATTGTCTTGTGTAAGAAAATGTCTATGCTATTAAAAATTTTTCACTGGAGCTGTCTATGTTCCCCAAATTCTACATTTAAGTGCAAAAAGGCACGTTTTCAAAGTTCAGGATAGAACTACACACCTAGTAGGTGCTATAAAGTCCCTTGTGCTTTTGAAGTGCAACCTGAAAGAGACTCAAAGTAGAACCAGGCTGATTTTTGGAGGTGAAATTATTGGACCATCTTTAGAAAAAGTGACTAGGGTGACTTTTGTGTGGCTATGAGGAGAATCAGTCTGGGGATGTGATCCGACTGAGTGACACCCCCATAGCAATAACAAGGAAATGGTAATTTCTCAGTCTGGCTGTGCCCTGGGTGGAAATCTCATGCACAATCTTGCAGAGATTTCCTCTGTGGAGGAACAGCTTCATCAGCCCTTGCCCCTCCATGCCCACCTACCCCTGAAATGTGTCAGCACCTGCTTTTGTGAGGCTGCGTGGTGAACCAGATAGAGGAGCTGATCTGCAAAATGAGAGGCTTTATTTTCAGCCACGTTGTTTCCTTGATGCAGCACAACCACGAGGGCTGCACTGGAAGAGCTCTAGGGACACCTGGTCAAGAGAGACCAAGGGAGGGAAGGAGGTAAGGGCAGCACAGATGCTTTTCTGTCAGTGGATACAGCAAGAGCCAGACCATGGGACTTCTGGGTATAAACAGCCAAAAAAGGTGACAGCATGAAAACATGATTTTCTAAGACTCTGTATATACTGCTGACAAATAAAATAAGTGAAAAATGGGCACTGAATCTGCAAGTCATCCTGCAACACCTAACTCACAAGAGTGAAAGATGCTACTAAATGTAAGGCAGCAGACAAATGTTTTGAAATGAAACAGGAGAGAGAAATCATTGTATTCAAAACCAGAGATGGATCACCTGATGGCAAGGTCAGCCAGCTGGATACTGGTGTGAGAGACTAGCTTTCTAGGTAGGCGTTTTGGAGAAAGACGATTACTTCATGAGTTTCATATGGCAGGCAGTGGAGGGGGAGGCAGTACTTGCTGATCAGCACTTTTCATCATTTTTTTTAGGGTTAATAGCCATTGAGTTAAAGAAAATTTTTCTGGCACCCCAAAAAACTCTAATACAAAATCCTGCTAGAGAGATGGGTGGACAAAAAAGCTGTACTTCAAAGAGTGTCTCAAGCTGTGGTTCCACAGGCATTTCGTCAGCATAGAGCTGACCCTATCTCCAGCCCTCCCCACCGCTTCAGCTCCCTGCTGCCAGTTGAGGCCTTTGAGAAAATGCTAATAAGCAGACTGGGGGAACTGAATCAGGTGCTAAAAACCTTTACCGAAACCAAGAGAGTTTGACGTTTTATTGCCAGATGAATTTCTTGACACAGATCATGGCATAGCTGCCAAACAGCTGTGCTGTCACAAATTACAGAGGGTGCAGGGTAGGAAGGAGGCTGCTTTTTAACATTTAAAACACTGAAACATGTTTAAATCTGTTTAATCACACTAAAATGTTTAAAACATATTAAATGTGTGAGTGTAATACTGCTTCAGAGTAGGAAATCCCAGCACTTGAAGCTCATCCTTTCTTATCCGAAGACCCATTCTCCCAGCAACTTGTGACTAGAACTTTATAAGCAAACTGAGAAATTACATCATAAATTAGGATGATTCCACCAAAACCTATGAGATTCATCTGATTTACTTCAGCTGAGGATCCAGTCCAGCAGCATCACTCCAACCAGACAAAATGGCAGGATTTATCAGTCACTAGTCTCGGTTCTTCTCTGCAGGAAGCTCATTCTCACAGCATTCTCCTCCTGTCCTTCTCCTTTTCTTTCCCTCTCACACCACTGCCTTCAGCATCTGCTTCTGGGCAGAGGAATGACTCTGATTAACTTACAGAAGTTTTCCCTCTGTGAAGATAGGGCGTAATGCAGCTCTGCAGCAATATGCTCCTTCCTTTTCCTCCATCTCTACTTGTCATCTTTCTCAGAAAAGATGAATATTATCTATACAGCACAAAATAGATGTGTTAGCTTTAAAATATTTTTTTTTGTTTCTTTTTCACTGTTTCTTTTCTGTTCACTTCAGGTAATAGCTTCCCTCCTTTGAGCCAGTTTTCTTCCTTACTTGTTTTGGCTGACCCGTATTGAGCATCACAGATATTTTTTCATTATATTCCCTATTGCATGAGTGCTAATATATAGAGGGGGTTACCTCTTCTATGGCCTTCAAATCTATGTAAATGGCACAGAAATTGTTATTTTTCATTCTCTGTCTCCCTTGTCTTCTTTGGCTGATTTAGAAAATACCAAAAAGTGTCAGGTGCAGAAGTTTTCAGCCAAACCTAATTAAAAGGAATTTTTTAACATGGAAATAAACAAGTTTAGGTTTCCATTCCTTGTGACTCACTGCCTCATCTTAACAAGAATTCCCTGTTGTCACAGCAAATGTTAATTTTAGCAATTTCAACTTGCTTTTTGGCCAGAAATGAGCAAAGTGCTTGGATACTCTTTTGATTCACCTGTCTCTTTCCCTCATTCTTTTCAGGCTGTTTCTTTGCTGCTTGAACATCTTATCCACAGGATAAGTGTCTTCACCTGGGATCAGCCTAATTTCCATATTTGAGTTGCAGCTTCTGGCCCTTCTCTCCCATTACCATCTCTGAACACTTTGTCTTATCAGACATTAAGGATGTCAATCCTGTGGGTCTTAAGGACCACACCAGCTTTGCTTTGTCTCCACGTTTTTTTCCACTCTCTCTTTTGCTCAGTTTTGCTGGCAAAAGCAGCTCACTACTCACCTGTGAAAATGCTCCTCCTTAGCATAAACAATTTTAATGATAGGCTTTTTGTGAACACAGTTGTTGCTCCCAAGAAGCATGTAAAGGGATAATTAAAGAACCTGTTTGCAGTGGTGGATCAGAGTGATCTTGGGAGCAGGTGTCATGTGAGTAGTCGATGTCGATGAAGTAATGTTTTACACCCAACTCAGATGCAACTAAGCCAACAGAAGTGATCCTGGAGCTTTGTATCTTTGAGTAAAAAAATCTGTTGAGGAACAGCTTGTCTTTAAACTCCTGGAATTGGAACTACTTGGAAGATTAAAGGCAATTTAAATACTTAAAAAGGGTAACTAAAATACCAAGAGAACTCCCCGGAGAACTTTTTGATAGAAAGAGGATCCTACCACTGGGCCCAAGATGACTCTACGTCTATGTCAGTTTTGTCATTCAGACATGATGCATCCATGGGTACCGAAGTAACAGCTATTGAACGTATTGTTGCTTTCACCTTCACTTCCTTTTCTGTGAAGATCTGCAAATATATTTGCTGCTGTAATTCTGTTGCATCCTCTAAATGACTTAATAAAAAAGGGTTAGATTTTTTCATGATTGCATTGCTCTGTGGAACTGCTACACAATTTTAGTTCAAAAGTAGTTTCATATCAATGGTCCAGGTTTTGGCAAAATACTAATGTATGTTTTTGGCAAAATACTAATGTATGTGCACCTTCAAGAGGTGCAGACTGAAGGATAAGATGCAAGATGGGAAAGGTGTTGAGAAAAGTGGTTATTTCCAGTTGGAGACAAACACCATATATCCTTTAACTCTTACTCAAAGGGCTGGCCATGGCAAAAAGTACAACATTATATCTATCCATGAAAAAAGGTAAGTCTAAATGGAGTTACAAATGCTTTTTCTTGGGATTTCTTCTATGTGTTTGTTCACTGAAAATATTTTTTTAAGAGAGAAGAAAAGTAGAAGACAGAAAAAGTTACATAAATCTCTAAAAAATATGCAGAAATAATAACAAATTTTCATAAACAACTTATGAATGAGTCATTTTCTTTGGTTACTTCCTTCCTCTTCTCAGCTGAAAGTTTCTTCTGTTGTTAGTAATGGATTAATATGCTTCCACTTAAGAATCAGTTTATCATGGCTTAACATTCAAATGACTGTACTTTAAAGAGTCACCTTTTCTGCCCATAGAGAAGCACTAGCTAAAAGCTTGTCCCCTTGAGGAAAGCAGCATGCACTTTGACAACACTAACTGCTTCCTGTAGTATTGGCTGAGATTGAGTACTTACTAAGAAATGTCAGGCAAGGAATCCACGTAGAGTAGCATTTGCATTATGACATTCATGACGAAGATTGCTGCAGCTTAGCCTCCTTAGCTCTAATAGGGTACTTGAGTTCCATTACTGCACATTTTGTGAAAATTAATAGATTTGTTCTCCACAGAATAAAATGCCCTAACTTACAATGAATACGGTGCTAATCTGCATTCTGAGCTTTTAGGCTACATCTGTACTAGTAAGACCATCGCAATCTGGCTGGAAAAAGCCTACATCTATGGTAATAAATCAAATAAGTCTACAGGACAAGGTTGCTGCTTGGGAATTGTGTACTGGGAATGAACTCTGGACTGTTCTTAGTATCAAACCAAGCCCAAGAGCTGTTTGAGGGACGTGCTGGTTGTAACAGGCCAAATTTGTGCCAGAGAGCACTGGTACTATTTGCTAGCAACAGGCAATCACAGCCTGGGACCCAGCAACTCTGGAGGTTACAAATGTTTATGTTAGTCAATGTCATTTACTAAAATCTTGGTTATAATAAAGCCAAATTGCATAGTTCATTTTGGCTACTGACATCTGCAAAATGGTCCCTTAAAGATGAACTCTCTAAAGCCTAAGTTTACACACCGTTGTACTCTGCCCACATCTAGTTTTTGCTACAAAATTTTCTTTCTGCAGCTAGGCATGTCATGAGGAAAGCAGGAAAAAGATCCAATTTTCACATTGTTCTTTCTGAGGTATATCACAGTAACTCAGTTCAGAAATAGGTATTTAACTGATTTATTTGCTATTCAAAGTGAAGTGATGAATAGTTTTGCAAAAAGTGGAACTGTTTTTGAATAATGGTGAGTTTCTTACACATATACTCATACTCTGATTACTTAACTAGGGAATTCTACAGAAATTTTCATAATTTTTAAACCCACTTTTTTCCAGCTTGACAAAACCCAGCTGATGGTAAATTAGGAAGAGTAGCAGTTACTGAAACTTCATTCCATGGATTGCTCTTGAATGACTCACTGTACTAATGCTGAAACTATCACCATCTTGCTACTTGCTATTTGCACTCTGTTTATAATTTCCAAATCCCATGCTATTTTTTGAACAGCTCCCAAACCCACAGAGCTGTCCAGATGGCCATGTGAATGCTTCCAGTGTCAATACTCATGCAAACATACATTCACACCCTTATTTCTGATTTTTTACTTTGCACTGAACATTCTTCTGAACAAAAATTTGCTTTCACAAACATTTGGAGAATGCAAATGAAAGGAGCTCTGAACACTATAGAAGCTGATTCATGGTTTCTATTCAAATAAATGCTAGTGAAGCCTTTTCAAACAGCTATAATCACGAGTGTATTCTTCCCCTCCCTATGACCCAGATTCAAAGAGGAAGGAAGTACATGGGTACCTTTAAACATGCAAATAGTGTCAGTTGCGCACAGATTTACATATGCAATTACATTTCTTGCTGACCCAGGATCTGTATGATTCTTATTCTTGTTCAACTTTTTCTGAAATGTTATTGGAAATCTTAAGGAATAACGTAAAAGCAGCAACTTGGCAAACATTAATCACTGATTTTAATGTCATAATTTAAGGGAGGAATAATGACACTGAAACAAAAGAAACAGAAGAACAAGAAGACAGATACAGAAGAAAAGTAGCCATGGAAAAAGTACATAAAGTCAGCATGACTGCCAGTGTAAGAATATAAATGCAAAGTCAATGGTTACAAGGTTTAAAAGGCCAATCAATAAAGAAATTGCTTGAAGTAATTCCAGGGGTAGATCTGGTCGATGATAATAAACAAGATGAGGATCCTTCAAAAGGCTAGAGTGTTGCTAGGAAAAGAAAGTCTGTATGTGAGTTGAGGGAAATTAAAATACAAAAATCATGTGACTAAGGAGGAGTCACTGTAACATCATTCAACAACTGAACATCAGAACATTGACTACTTCTCCGATAATAACATTACATTTATCTGAATGTATTTCCTTTAAATTCTTTATTATGCATGCATTCAGAGCTTCTTCCTTTAGGAGAAAAATAAAGATTAATTTCTAATAGGGGCCATGAAGAAGCTAAACACTACACGCACTTTCATTGTGTACATTTTATAACAGGGTGCTCAGACATACAGTGAACAAATCTTTGAAATGGATGCTTATATTTGCCTCTGAAGGACTTTACAATAGTATTGGATTTCACATAATTTTGGGTACAGAGCCAGTCAGCACAAATAGTTTAAGCGATTATTTGCAATGCTATTCTTCTCCAAGTCCTACAGATATAACCCACTCAGCCCTCTGCTCCTTGAATATTATAGACAGCTGGCACAGAAGTAGTGGGTAGATTACTTGGAACATCTGTTTAAGACAGGGATGTTGGCTCTGGCTTGTTTAGCTGTCTATGCAACAGTGCTCTAGGAAATTTGAGGATCTGTTAGTTAAGGGGTGAGAAAACTAACAGAAGATAGCCCTTAGCTGAGGAAGTAAAAGAAACAAGAGAAATGCATGGGGGAGCATATGGGTGGAGCTACAGTTTAAGGGAAGACAACTGGGTGGTAGAGGATACAAGAAAAATAAAGGAAACTGGAGCTGAATAAAGGAAACTGGAGCTGAATTAGGTCTTTTGGGATTAAGGGCAGAACAAGTGTGGTGTCAACCTCCTAGTCTTTCTCAGGCCCCTCTTAACCAACACCAAAGAGCTGGACTTCATTGGTAGCAAGTGGTTGCAAAAAGGTAGGAGTTGAAAACATTTTTTTCCTTCTTTTGTATCATACCTATCCTTATGTTCCTGGTGTAAATCCAATGGCCACAGTAACACACCTACCCTTCCTTTCCTCCTCCATAAATCCGGTGAGCAGGGTCCATGATCTGGGGTGAAGATGCAAGTAGCAACCTGGCATGACTTCAAGGGGAGGGTGATGTCTATGCAGCAAGTGGACAGGTTAAGTTCCCCTTCCTACTTTTCAATAGGGCTGTCTCCATGAGCACCATCTTCCGTAAGGTAATGTTGTCAACTGCATCCTCTTTTCCAGTAAACCGTAAGTAATGAAGCTTATCCTGAGGGCATGAATATGAAGACTATTCAGTCACATGCATTTTCATCTTCCCCCACTAACAGTCAGCAGCAAAGGGAAAAGAAGGTGGAACCTGAATATGTAGAAGAGAATGAATAACAATAACAGTAGTAATAAAAATAGGAGTAATAATAATAACAATAGAATTAGAATTCAGTTGATGTCTATGTATGACCCGGAAGGAGAACTTATGTGAAGCAGCCAAGTGGGTGTGTTTAGCTTTGTTGGGATGTTATTTTCAGCAGGCTCAAAGAAAAAATACAGGGACTGTCATATTTTCTTCAAGCAAAATTTGAAAGTTTTCAAAGCCACTAAAATAAGTAGAATACTCTGTACTTGCTTAAACCCAGTTTAACCATTGGGCAGTTATTGTCCAGTGCATAGACACATGCTTCATAGTCAAAAAATATTTGTGGTAAAAAGTCCATAAGTTTGTGAGAAAGGTATTGGTAACCTGGTTTTCCTCTGGAATCGATATTTCTTGATTGTGACAACAGAGTACACTATACATACTTGTGGAAAAGTATTATAATCTACACTAAAACAAGATGTTACTATGCATTGACAACCCCATGATTGTTTTACCTCAAGTCAAGGACTGGACTCCAAATTACCTTATCTGGTCAACTTAGTTTTGGGACTCTGAAATCAGTTTGAGGAGGTATAATTGAAGTGAAGCAATTTTCCTTTTTTAAATTAAATCACCTGGAGCAAAAATACATTACGTGGAGTGAGAGAAACAAGAATTTGTACACAGGCGCCCTTAAGAAATAGTTTGAGGATGTTCAGCCAAAGTTGTATTTGCTCTACTGTTTCCAAACCAAGATTCTTACAGAAAGTCAGATATCATAAGGGGAAACAACCTGGAGGTTAAAACACACGGAAAAAAGAAAAGGAAACATGCAGAGAATAGTCTCTTTTGTCTGTCATTCTCTGAAAATGGGATTGTATTGAAGAATAGTGCTATTGGTGAACGTAATCTGTAACCTCTACAGGTTTTCACAGAGATTTGGGGCAGTTTGATGTCTCTCCACTCCTGGAGGTGTTTCTCTAGCCTCAGAATAACTCACCCTCTAATTTTAGAAAACACTTTCATCTTTCAGTTGAATGTCAAATAATTCTCATTTATTGGCTGTGGAATCTGTTTGGAACACACATATTAACACCATTAATGTGTTTTCTCATTAATGGATTCTTAAGTATTTTAAGAAAAACACAGGTGACCAGTATAAACAGAAGTTGGTACAGTTTTTCTGTCCTGTAGGTATGTTACATTTGCCAGTATTGTGATTTTATTTTGTCTGATTTTGTTTATTTTATTTTACTTTTAAAGCCTTAGAGACTCAAAAATGTAATTCATACCACAGCAAAAATTACTATTCTGTGCCTTTTCACTGGTGGGAACAATCGAACTAATAATACTAACAGATATGCATTTCATCCTACAGTACTTTATAATCCAGGAAATTTACCTTGAAGCCGGAGGCACTCTGTCAGATCAGTGTACACAAAACACAGTCAACCGACAGCACCATCTTCTGCCAAACACTTCATCCTGAAAACAAAACCCAAGCAGGTGTGAATGATGCGAAGAAAAACAGAGGCAGCGCAGATCAGCGTTAGGACACCAAACGGGAGTTAAGACATTCCAGCCTGTGTTCTGTCCCCATTTGTGCCACTCAAGGACTGAGTAGCCTTCTGCTTGCCCGTGGACCACCGGGTTTCACTTTAGACTTCGTATTTGTTGCATGAACTTAGGCAAGAGCTACGCAAAGAGTGAATCCTGAATAAAGCGTTGAGAGCAGTCTCATGTAGACCCTACATGGGCTTTGCCATAGCCCGGGGTATATGAGTTCTCACACATTCCTATGAGATGTTTCACATTTCTTTCCAACTTTCTAGTCTGCCAAGAACCGGTTAATAGAAATCACCACACTTCCCAGCTATACAAGCAGGTGCCTGGAAACAGTTCACTGATGCCTCCTGAACAAACCCTTGTAAAATAACCTAATAGCCATTTGGTGTTCCATACTTTAAATTCTTGCTGGTTAGAATTATAGTTTACTGTATCTGTGCAATCCATGGGGCAAGTGAACCCAGACTCTTCCAAACTGCAGGACACTGTTCTGACAATTAACATGTTACTGTGTACCCTGCTGCCATCTTTATAATGTAAACCGGGTCACCCTGGTTTTGTACCTGTCACCGTCCTAAGTAAAACGACGTTTCAGAGTCCTGCCTATCCCAAGGCTGCTGTATTTTAGCCCCTGCTAGTCCCAAAAGGTTACACAGGAACCTGACATGAAAACAGGAGCTGGGAAAGTTCAGTTACTGTTTGCAGGACAGAGATAACTACACAGACTACTTGTTTTAAAGAGTTTCTATTTTTTGCCCTTGCTTCTATCAAGAAAGAGGTACTAATGGCCCACCATTAAGAGTCCTGATGAAAAAAAAAGAAAAAAAAAGATAGAATTTGTTTGAGTGAATAGATATGTTAAGCATTCACAAGAAGTTCTTTTGTGCAGTTAAAAATAGCTCCAGACAAAGCAGATGGTTGATGCTTTGAGTCATCTAGCAGGAACACCAAGACTAGTGCAGGGGGGCGGTGGGGCGCGGTTACAGTTAATGGGTTTTCTTACGTTTCAAAATCAGGGGTTGAGTCAAAACTGTTATGTGAACAATTAGCAGAGAGTGAGCTTTGCAGAAGTTCTCTTAAGGATGTACGGGGTGGGAATAGAAAAGAAGGTAAGAAGGGCAGAAGGAGAAACCAGAGAGGAAGGGGAAATAAGCCAGAGGCAGACAAAGGAGAGTGCAGATGAAAGCCTTCCCTGCACTGCTGGGAGAAGTCAGTGGGGTATGGTTTCTAAGAGCAAATAATGGTAACGATAATGCCCAGATAGCATGCTATAGATTTTCATCCAAAAAGAATGCACTCCACATTTCCCCAAATATCGATAATTACCCAGCCAATGGGAAACAACCACCTTTTCCAATACAATGATCTGCTATGGGTATGTCAGTTTTGCTGGAAATGTGCTTGACTGATTCTGTATGAGCAGAGAGAGTCTATCTTCTGCAGCTGGAACAGAACCGGAAAATATAGACTTTCATATTCACAAACAACAAATCTATGAAACCGGCCTGATAAACCAAAGGCTAATGATAGACATTTTTGTAGCTTGCAAAGACTGCAAATAGCTCTGGAAGTCTGATGCAAGAGGATTTAGAAAGGAAAGGGAGGTACACTAACCCAAGCCTGTTGAATTATAGGGAGTCTAGGAATAAGATAATGAACAAAAAGCAGAAGCAACACCAAGCACATCTCTCCTTGAGTCTCAGTATCATGTTGATTACCCTGAGGGTATTAAGGGCCAAGTTTCATTACGAAAAAAAGGAACAACGGCCAGAAAAAACAGGAGAACTAAGCACTTAAAAATACCAATTTCACAACTTAAAAAAAAAAGTATTAACATCAGCAGTTAGACACAATGACTAGAAAAAAAAGGGCAGGGTGAACTGGGAGATTTAATCAGAAAATCTAATAGAATATAAATTAAATATATTGAAAATAACTGCAAAGTGATTAAAATAAGTGAGCAGATAAAATAATTTAATTCTGAAGAGGATTTAGGAATTCTGAAATTCGATATAATTTTGAAGTTGTGAATTTTCACTGTAAAAATTAACTCTTGGAAATGTCAAAATGTGATTTTTAAAGGATTCTAGGGGAGCTTGGTGGTGTGAGGGAAAACTGGGTCTTTATTAACATCTGGAGTCTGGAAACCCTAGAAGTGCTAGTTTCCATGCTCTGAGCCTTTAGATTACAGGTCTTGTCTCCCAGGTCCTTCTTATGACTGGCAGCTACAGTCATAATTGAAACCTCAAAATCCCGAAAAACCTACAATTCCCATTTGAGCCAGGAACTGAAGAGTCTGAAAGCTATTTAATCGCCAGCAGGCAGGTAAGCTAAAGAGATGTTAGAAAGAGTTGTTGGCACATTTCAAAACCCTGCCTAGCCTACCACACCCTCACAGAAATCAAAATATCTCTGAAAACATTTTAAACTTGACGAAAGCCACCGAGGCGAAGGGCTCCGGAGCAGAGGATCGCGACGGGGGACCCTTCCTAGGGCGGCTAACGGCGAAGGCGAAAGCTCAGGGAGAGAGTGGGTGCCCCAGCCCGCCCCCACACCGCCCCCCCGAGCCGGCAGCGCGAGCTGCTGACGAGCTGCTGACGAGCGGGAGCTCTGACTCAGCGTGGGCGGGGACTAGAGAGGCGGCATTCCAAGGCCCTCGGGTACAAGAGCAGCCCCCAGGGAGCGCGAGCGACCCGGAGCGCGGCGAACAGGGCGTGGCGCGTCAGTTCGCGCAGGCAGGGCGAGCAGGGTAGGCGTGCGGGCAGGGTGCAGTCCTGCCCTCCTGGCTCTGAAGGCTCTCTTGACGAGTGGTCACTGCCCCCCCAGAAGAGGCCCAGCCATGGTCTCCACTCGGCCGAAAGCCATCGCCAGAAGGAATGTGGCGACCCAGACGGAGCTCCCGCCCAGGCACGCGGCTGTCCAGGTCTCCGGCTGCCAGGAGTGCCTGAGCCTGTTGCTGGCGCCGGAGGACCAGAGAGACAACGCCTGCGTGCGGTGCGACCAGGTGAACGATCTGCTCAGCCTGGTGGCAGAGCTGAAGGAGGAGGTGGAGAGGCTGAGGAGCATCAGGGAGTGTGAGAGGGAGATAGACTGGTGGAGCCATGCCCTACCGTCCCTGAGGCAAAGGCAGAGGACGGAGGCTCCACGAGAAGCAGAGGCCCCCTTACCCTCTTGCCGCCGGGCAGAAGGAGGGGACCTAGGAGGCAAAGGGGAATGGAAAAAGGTCCCTGCTCGGGGCGCAGGCGAATCCCCTCCCGGCCTCCCTCACCCTCACCTTCTCAGCTGCCCCTACATAACAGATATGGAGCTCTGGAACTTGAGGGCCAGGCTAACGAGGACGTGGACGAAAGTCCATCTGCGGGGCTGCCTAGGGTGAGACAGCCTGCCCCACGCATCACAACCACCTCTACCAAGGCAAAAAGGAGGGTGGTTGTTGTAGGTGATTCCCTCCTGAGGGGAACGGAGGGCCCAATATGCCGGCCTGACCCGACCCACAGGGAGGTCTGCTGCCTCCCTGGGGCCCGGGTGAGGGAGGTCATGAGGAAACTCCCCAGTCTGGTACGGCCCACCGATTACTACCCGCTGGTAGTTTTGCAGGTTGGCAGCGAGGAGATAGAGCAAAGAAGCGTGAAAGGGGTGAAGAAGGACTTTAAGGCGCTGGGGAGACTGATTGATGGATCGGGTGCGCAGGTGGTGTTTTCTGCAATCCCTTCAGTGGCGGGGAGGAACACTGAAAGGAATAAGAAAGCAAACATGGTCAATGCGTGGCTCAGAGACTGGTGCCACCAGAGGAATTTTGGATTCTTTGACCATGGGGTGGTCTCCGTGGCACCGGGCCTGCTGAGTGCAGGCGGTGTCCAGCTGTCCCCAAGGGGGAAAAGAATCCTTGCCCGTAAGTTGGCAAACCTCATCAGGAGGGCTTTAAACTAGACTCGAAGGGGGAAGGGGATGAAGCCAGGCTACCCAGAGGTGAGCCTAGGGGTGGCATGCCATTGCCGGGGGCAAGACCGATAGCCCAGCTCAAGTGCATCTACTCCAATGCACGCAGCATGGGCGGCAAACAGGAGGAGCTGGAAGCCATCGTGCGGCGGGGCAGCTATGACGTGGTCGCCATCACAGAAACATGGTGGGATGACTCGCATGGCTGGAGTGCTGCGATGGAGGGCTATAAGCTCTTCAGGAGAGACAGGCAAGGAAGGAGAGGCGGTGGGGTGGCTCTGTACGTCAAGGAGTGCTTTGATTGTATAGAGCTGGATGATTGTCACGACGGGGTTGAATGCTTATGGACAAGGATGAGGGGGAAGGCCAACAAGCCGGATATCCTGCTGGGGGTCTGTTATAGACCACCCGACCAGGGCGTAGAAGCTGATGAAGTGTTCTTCAAGCGACTGGCAGAAGTCTCTCAGTCGCAAGCCCTTGCTCTTGTGGGGGACTTCAACTTACCGGATGTCTGCTGGAAGTACAACACAGCTAAGAGAAAACAGTCCCAGAGGTTCCTCGAGTGTGTCGAAGATAACTTCCTGACGCAGCTGGTAAGCGAGCCTACAAGGGAAGGTGCCCTGCTTGACCTACTGTTTACGAACAGTGAGGGTCTGGTGGGAGAACTGAAGGTCGGAGGCCGTCTTGGGCGTAGCGACCATGATATGATAGAGTTTGCAATTTTTAGCCAAGTAAGGAGGCGGGTGAGCAATACCGCTACCATGGACTTCCGGAGGGCAGACTTTGCCCTGTTCAGGACACTGGTCGGGAGGGTCCCTTGGGAGACGGTCCTGAAGGGCAAAGGGGCCCAGGAAGGCTGGACCCTCTTCAAGAAGGAAATCCTGAAGGCGCAGGAGCAGGCAGTGCCCCTGTGCCGTAAGAAGAGCCGGCGGGGAAGACGGCCGGCCTGGCTCAACAAGGAGCTTATGCTGAGGCTTGGGGAAAAAAAAGAACTTACCACCTCTGGAAAAAGGGGCAGGCAAGTGAAGAAGAGTACAAGGACCTCGTTCGGTCATGCAGGGAGGGAATTAGGAAGGCGAAAGCCCAGCTAGAGGTCAACCTGGCCACGGTCGTGAGGGACAACAAAAAAAGCTTCTATAAATACATTAACAGCAAAAAGAGGGCCAAGGAGGATCTCCATCCTCTACTGGATGCGGCGGGGAACATTGTCACGAAGGATGAGGAAAAGGCTGAGGTACTTAATGCCTTCTTCGCCTCAGTCTTTAACAGCCACACCGGGTATCCTCAGGGTATCCGTCCCCCTGAGCTGGATGACAGGGATGGAGGGCAAAATAGGCTCCCCATGATCCAGGAGGAAGCAGTTAACGACCTGCTATGCCACCTGGACACTCATAAGTCTATGGGGCCTGATGGCATCCACCCAAGGGTGCTGAGGGAGCTGGCGGAGGAGCTTGCCAAGCCGCTCTCCATCATTTATCAACAGTCCTGGTCAACGGGGGAGGTCCCGGATGACTGGAGGCTTGCCAACGTGACGCCCATCTACAAGAAGGGTCGGAAGGAGGATCCGGGGAACTCCAGGCCTGTCAGCCTGACCTCGGTGCCGGGGAAGGTTATGGAGAGGCTCATCTTGAGGGCGCTCACGGGACACGTGCAGGTTACCCAAGGGATCAGGCCCAGCCAGCATGGGTTCAGGAAAGGCAGGTCCTGCTTGACCAACCTGATCTCCTTCTATGACCAGGTGACCCGTCTAGTGGGTGAGGGGAAGGCTGTTGATGTTGTCTACCTGGACTTCAGCAAAGCCTTTGACACTGTTCCCCACAGTATTCTCCTAGAGAAGCTGGCGGCCTGTGGTTTAGACAGGTACACTCTTCGCTGGGTAAAAAACTGGCTGGATGGCCGAGCCCAGAGGGTTGTGGTGAATGGGGTGAAATCCAGCTGGCGGCCGGTCACAAGCGGAGTCCCCCAGGGCTCAGTTTTGGGACCGGTCTTGTTTAATGTCTTCATTGATGATCTGGATGAGGGGATAGAGTGCTCCCTCAGCAAGTTTGCAGACGACACCAAGCTGGGAGGGAGTGTTGATCTGCTGGAGGGTAGGAAGGCTCTGCAGAGGGATCTGGACAGGCTGGATCGATGGGCTGAGGCCAACCGGATGAAGTTCAATAAGGCCAAGTGCCGGGTTCTACACTTCGGCCACAACAACCCCAGGCAACGCTACAGGCTTGGGGATGAGTGGCTGGAAAGTTCCCCTGCAGAAAAGGACCTGGGGGTGTTGATCGACAGCCGGCTGAATATGAGCCAGCAGTGTGCCCAGGTGGCCAAGAAGGCCAACGGCATCCTGGCTTGTATCAGAAATGGTGTGGCCAGCAGGAGCAGGGAGGTGATTGTGCCTCTGTACTCGGCTCTGGTGAGGCCGCACCTCGAATACTGTGTTCAGTTTTGGGCCCCTCACTACAAGAAGGATATTGAGGTGCTGGAGCGTGTCCAGAGAAGGGCGACGAAGCTGGTGAGGGGTCTGGAACACAAGTCTTATGAGGAGCGGCTGAGGGAGCTGGGGTTGTTTAGCCTGGAGAAGAGGAGGCTGAGGGGAGACCTTATCGCTCTCTACAATTACCTGAAAGGGGGTTTGCAGAGAGGTGGGTGTTGGTCTCTTCTCCCAAGTGACTAGTGACAGGACTAGAGGAAATGGCCTCAAGTTGCGACAGGGGAGGTTCAGGCTAGACATTAGGAAAAAGTTCTTCACTGAGAGAGTGGTGAAACACTGGAATAGGCTGCCCAGGGAGGTGGTAGAGTCACCCTCCCTGGAGGTATTCAAGGAGCGTGTGGATGTGGCATTGTGGGATGTAGCTTGATGGACATGGTGCTGTGTGGTGTTGGGTGGGTTGTGGCTTGTTATTGTTGTTGTGTGGCGTGGATTTTGTGTTTTGTTTTGTTTTTTTTTTTTTCTTTTGTGGGTTTTTTGATGTTGTGTGTTTTTTTTCTTTTTTTTTTTTTTTTTTTTTTTCCCCAGGTTGGACTCGATGATCTTACAGGTCTCTTCCAACCGTACTGATTCTGTGATTCTGTGATTCTGTGAAACTTCATTCTCTGATGGAAAAATTTTTCCCTTTGAGAATTTCTGTACAGTGTTTAGCAGAGTTGAAACACATCATATTCCAGAGATAAGGCCTGAGAAATGAATAAAAAGGTTTTCTGCAGCACTTTCAATGGTTTCTGAGCGAGCCCCTTGTAAGTCTGTTCTGCTCCTTTACCTCCACCTGAGATCACCCATGCCTTATTAGCAGCCTTATCCCAACCGCCCAGCTTAATCAGTTTGATAACAGCCAAGAAATTGTTTTGACACTCAATGCTTTCTCTCAAAAACAAAAATTGCAACTGCAGCATTGACTTGTTGCCACTGTGCTATGCCGTTAAAAGACCTATTTTCACAATTAGACAAACCCTCACCATTTGTACGACTGCAAGACTGAATTACTTGGTCTGTGATTACTGGAAGACTATCTCCTCCATATAAAAACATCTCTAACAATTCAAGTGACAGTGCTAACAGTATAAACAATTTATGGTTCAACAATTAGCTTAGCACATTTGACAGTGCACTGCCAAGTGAAACAAATTTGGCTTTTAAAGCACAATTTTTTTTTTTTGGGGGGGGGCATAAACATTTTCCAACCAGCTGTGCTCTTAGGGTATTTTTAATTCTAAGTGTGTAAGAAACTCCTATTAGGACTAAAGACCCAGAGAATTTACTTACTAGGATTATTTTTCAGTTCCTTTCAAGCACAGCATTAGAAGAAATTTGAAAGTGCTTCACTGTTATTATGAGAAGATCAGAGAAGATGTCCAGGCAGCTTCTTTCAGTGAAATTTTTCTTGCCATAATATTGGTGTATTCAGCAAAAAGAGCTAGCAAGTGTGTACTAAGAACTATCAGAGTTCACTTTGGGTAGCCAGCTATGTGGGCACATGCTCATGATAAGAAAATATCAGCTTGGATCACCAGCTGGGTAAATCACGGTCATTTATTTGATTTCAAGTTACTCCTGGATTTGTTAGGCTTAAGATCAGAAGAGTAATTTTGGTTCCAATTTCAGAAAGTTTTTTTCTGTGTATATTAGTGTAATAATAGAGCCCTGGTGTAGACTTTAAAGGCTTCTCAGTGTTTCTGAAAGGGAGGAAAGGATTATTACTGCAATTTGAAAGACAGTGACATTAAGACATTTAGGGCATTTTATTTACATAAAGTGATACCATTTTTCATAAATGCTCAAGGTCTGTCGTTTGCCTCAGTAAATTTTTAATGCTACTTCTAAATAGGGACTTAGAACATAAACTCATGATTTATGGGTCCCAACTAGACTACTCCTTGCGTAGCCCAGGGGGAGCAGTGACCACACTGGGACCCAAGGAACCAATGCTCTGAGGAGGACACTTAGGGACAGAGAAGAAGAGCAGTACAGGAATTTATTTTTCAGAAATAGAGTCATGGTTAGATGTCACACCTAAGATATGTGAAACAGGACAAGTATCTTCAGCTGTCTGAATTTAAGTACCTTGAATGCGAGAAACAGCATGTGAATATCAATTATCTTGTTCATAGTTTTGTATTTAGGGGCTTGACATCCACTGAAATCTCACTTTGGGCTGCTTTTGTGTATGAGGAATCTAAGAAAATGTTTGCATGACTGTGTCCACTGTAAGTCTCCCAGAGTATCAGGGCTGAACGGATTAATATTTTAATCTGAAGGAAGGGACTGAGCTGCCTATGTTCAGTACTATGCTATAGAAATACCCATTCTGAAAAGGGGGGACCTGCTGAAGGTAAGGACAGGAGATGGGAGAAAGAAACCACTGGGGTGTTGTTTAGAGGCTGCTGCCTCTGGCTGGACTGCCTCTGTGTGAGGCAAACACAGGACAGATTTTCAGGATCTGGGAGGATCACACAAGAAGCAAATCCAGGGGTCTCCTTGTGGAAAGAAGGTTTGGGATAACAGCTATGAAAGCAAGTAGTGCAGCAGCAGTAAGCCCATCAAAAAAAGCAGGGAACAGCAGAGATCCTGTTAGTCATCACAAAAATACTCCATGTGACTTTTCAGAGTGGGAGAAAGGGGCAAACCTGCACTGCTGAACACGGCTGCCATCATCAGTTTTGGCAGCAAGCCAGAGGAAAAAAAGAAATGTTCTGTACTCATAGAAAGAAAATAAATTACTACACCTCTTGGGTTTTGCTATGGGACCAAAGGACTCCTGTCCTTTTTATGATCTGTCCAGCTGGTTGGCGTGAAGCAATATGGATAAAGAACTGGGCAGTGTAACAAGATCAACAAATCCTTACCTTAAGTGATACACATGCAAGATACATGGCTGACATGAATTAGCTGGGACATACATTCATTGACAAAGGGATTTGCTTCCAGAGTGATGGAGACAATGCACAAAATGGACAAAACTTGCCCAAAATAATAATTTAAAAAGAGTTTGTGTAACAAAAAATAAAATGTGAATTGAAGGGGTTTAATTATCTGTTCAATATACATACATTATATATTTCACAGCTGATTTAATAAAGTATGTCTTTTCTTTTTGGATGGTGCCCTATAATTGCTGAAATAAATTAGGTCTTTATGCTGAGGGAATCCTTTGGAACTGAGCTTATTACACTGAGCAAAACATCCCCTTTCCCTGCTCCTTAGGTATGCTGTTCTTATGCATAAGGGCCAAAATAAGACTTGAGAAGGAGTTGTAAGAGCATGAAAGACTAAAAATTTACTTAAGCCTCCAAAACTTTATCATAAAAGTAGATGTTAATGTATTTTTATGAACATTGGAGATGTCTGTCATTACAACAGTACAGAAATGTTAAAATGAAATTTAAGAAAAAGTGAATAATTAATACACCTTGTAATAACAGGGAAAAAAGTTTCAGTGCTAATGCCTGTATCGGGGAGAAAATACTCTTAGTTGAGAAAAAATAATTAAGAATATTAGGTACCTTGTATGCTGGCTGTTTAAATTTACCTCCAGAAAAAGAGCAAGGGCTGGACTGCAAGCAATCGCACCTGCTACTCATCCGCATCACAATCCTAGCAGGGATTTATAAATGATAAGGAAAAGTATGTCTCATAAGGAGAAAAAGTCATTGAACAATTTAGAATAATAGGAACATTTGAGATAATTATGCTGTCTTTGCAGATTCAGAAAATGATGCAATTTGTCTAACAAGTCAATTGACATGAATTATTCACCATCAGATCATTGCTGGTGGCACATCTGCATGGAGACTCTTTTGGGGTGACATTTTGCCCCAGTCTAGCAATCTAGCAGGGCACATCAGTGTGGGTGCCGAGCACTGCCGTGTGAACCCAGTGATCCTACAACCACACTAGAGCTGGTCTGCTTGCAGCCAGAGTAGTCATATCTTTCCCAGTCTTCTGCACCCCTGGCTCCAGTATCTGAAGCATAGACCTGCCTAAAACCAGAAAGCAGTATTTCCCTTTTGAAACTGCTTCCTCTCTGAGCTGCAGTGGTCCTGGTCGGGACTGGTCTTGTCCCGCTGGGCATCTGCAAGCCAGTCCGTTTCCTGATTGTGCCTTGGTTTCTATACCTACAAGACGTGATAGCCATTCAGATTTCCTTGAGCTTTGAACTCTCTCATGCAAATGGTCTTTTCTTAAAATAACCCCATGAGGTGAGACTTGCTGATTTTTCTTTTCTTAGGCTTGTCACAGTGTATTGGGTTTGCGTGGTAAGATAGCAGGGGGGCTACAGGGGTGGCTTCTGTGGGAAGCTGCTAGAAGCTTCTCCTATGTCTGACAAAGCCAATGCCAGCCGGCTCCAAGATGGACCTGCCACTGGCCAAGGGCGAGTCCATCAGTGACGGTGGTAGCACCTCTGTGATAACATATTTAAGAAAGGCAAAACCAACTGCACAACAGCAGCTGGAGAAGAGAGGAGTGAGAATATGTGAGAGAAACAACTCTGCAGACACCAATGTCTGCAGAGGAGACTGGGGGAGGAGATAGAGAAAAGGGGGGAGTGAAGTTGAGCCCGGGAAGAAAGGAGGGGTGAGGGAAAGGTGGTTTTAAGATTTGGTTTTATTTCTCATTGTCCTACTCTGATTTGGTAATAAATTACAGAATCACAGAATCACAGAATCACTAAGGTTGAAAAAGACCTGTAAGATCATCAAGTCCAACCATTAAAAAAAAAAAAACAAAACCCACCACCCACAAACCACAAAACACACCACAAACCACACCAAAACAACTCACCCACACCACACAGCACCATGCCCATCAAGCCACATCCCACAATGCCATATCCACACACTCCTTGAATACTTCCAGGGAGGGTGACTCCACTACCTCCCTGGGCAGCCTGTTCCAGTGTTTCACCACTCTCTCAGTGAAGAAATTTTTCCTAATATCCAGCCTGAACCTCCCCTGGTGCAACTTGAGGCCATTTCCTCTAGTCCTGTCCCTTGTCACATGGGAGAAGAGACCAACACCCACCTCTCTGCAACCCCCTTTCAGGTAATTGTAGAGAGCGATGAGGTCTCCCCTCAGCCTCCTCTTCTCCAGACTGAACAACCCCAGTTCCCTCAGCCGCTCCTCATCAGACTTGTGCTCCAGACCCCTCACCAGCTTCGTCGCCCTTCTCTGGACACGCTCCAGCACCTCAATGTCTTTCCTGTAGTGAGGGGCCCAAAACTGAACACAGCATTTGAGGTGCAGCCTCACCAGCGCCGAGTACAGGGGCACGATCACCTCCCTACTCCTGATGGCCACACTATTTCTGATACAGGCCAGGATGCCGTTGGCCTTCTTGGCCACCTGGGCACACTGCTGGCTCATATACAGCCGGCTGTCGACCAACACCCCCAGGTCCTTTTCTGTGGGGCAGCTTTCCAGCCACTCGTTCCCAAGCCTGTAGCGTTGCATGGGGTTGTTGCGACTCAAGTGCAGGACCTGGCACTTGGTCTTGTTGAACCTCATACAACTGGCCTCGGCCCATTGATCCAGCCTGTCCAGATCCCTCTGCAGAGCCCTCCTACCCTCAAGCACATCAACACTCCCGCCCAGGTTGGTGTCATGTGCAAATTTACTGAGGGAGCACTAGATCCCCTCATCCAGATCAGTGATGAAGATATTAAACAAGACCGGCCCCAAAACTGAGCCCTGAGGAACACCACTTGTGACCAGCCACCAACTGGATTTAACTCCATTCATCACAACCCTTTGGGCCCGGCCAACCAGCCAGTTTTTTAACCCGTGAAGAGTGCACATGTCCAAGCCAGAGGCAGTCAGTTTCTCCAGGAGAATGCTGTGGGAGACAGTGTCAAAGGCTTTGCTGAAGTCCAGGTAGACAACAACAACAGCCTTTCCCTCACCCACTAGGCGGGTCACCTGGTCATAGAAGGAGATCAGGTTGGTCAAGCAGGACCTGCCTTTCATGAACCCGTGCTGGCTGGGCCTGATCCCTTGGTTGTCCTGTACGTGTCCTGGGAGTGCCCTCAAGATGAGCCTCTCCATAATCTTCCCCGGCACCGAGGTCAGGCTGACAGGCCTGTAGTTCCCCGGATCCTCCTTCCAGCCCTTCTTGTAGATGGGCGTCACATTGGCAATCCTCCAGTCATCCGGGACCTCCCCCGTTAACCAGGACTGTTGATAAATAAATTAAACTAATTTTTCCCCAAGTCGAGTCTGTTTTGTCTGTGACAGTAATTGATGAGTGATCTCCCTGTCCTTATCTCGACCCATGTGCCTTTCGTTATATTTTCGCACCCCTGTCCAGCTGAAAAGGAAGTGATAGAGCAGCTTTGGTTGGCACCTGGCATCCAGCCAGGGTCAACCCACCACACACAGGTAAGGCAGAGTAACCCCCCAGAACTGCATGCATAAACTACCAACTCTCCCGCAACTTTGACTTCCACCTCTCAAATATTTAACTCTTCTGTTTCTATTCATCAGTCCATTAAGCAACTCTTGATCACTTCATTTTCTCTCTGCATTCACCCCATGAGTGATGGATTTTATTTTTCACAGAGTAATTAAGACTTGCACTTCTTTCCTCCCAAAGGTATGATTTTCAGCACAAATGGAAGTTTTGATGCTTTGCATCACACAGGCTTAATCTTCCTTTTAAGTGAGGAAATGCTTTTGCAATTCTTTATTTATATGTGACTGTTATGTCAGCTTCTAGGGAACAGTGTATAAAGGATTTGGCTTTAATTTATTTTCTTGGTCTTTAGCCTGCTCTATGGCTAACACAGTTTGCTGGTTGAATAGTTGGAATGTTCCTGAATGTACTCCATGAGTGAATGTCATACAGTTTGATCATCAGTTGTTAAGACTTCAATTACATTTGCAAAAGGATGAATCCCCTTTCGCCTGGCACAGGGGAACTCTCCCTCTGCACTCAGGATTGCTTGCAGCCAAGATGGTATGAAGCAGGTGAGTCAGGAGGACTTCAGGGAGTATCTGACATCACCATTTTTGAGGGTCTCCTCCTGAAACCAAAGCAAGTGCTTCCCAGAACCAGGGAGCAAGTCTTCAACCAAACAGGAGTCCTGCTGGGTGGTGAGAACTGCGACATGATTTGCACCATTATTCCAGGGTGGATATGACCTCAGGTCGTCATATGGGCTCCTGAAGGACTAGTGTCCCAAGTCCTGTGGAGTCATTAGCCTGGCTTCAATGCAGTGAGGTCTGGTGAAGTGATGTCCAGTAAGGTCTTCTAGTCTCGACACAAGAAAGCCAAAATCATGAGGTGGGCTGTGAAATACTTGTGGTCCACTAATCCAATGTAGCCAGTAAGAGCTGAGTAGGGGCCTCATCATATATGCTAGCTTGTGACCATCTGCACATATAATTTCCTTGGTAGCTTATTGAACTTTTTCCCGCTTCCAGTAGTGGAAATGTGGGATGCATACTGAAGGCTAACTAGATGCAAAACTTTGCTAGTAAGAGCACGGTCTCCCATTTACATTGCCTCCCTCAATATCAATACCCTCCCCACCATGACTTCCCTCCACTCAGCAAACCAGCTAAGAGAAAGTAACATGAACTGAAGAAGCTGTTAACCTCTGTGCCCTGTTCATTTGTCATTGAAACAATAAAAACCAATTAGGGGCCTTAATTTAAAACAACTGACCCATCAAAATCCTAACAGCGTGTTCTCAAGAATATTTCTTCTGAAGGGATGAGGAAATGTAATTACATGTTGCTAGACTCCTTGCTTGCAATGCTTCACTGTACCTGAGTGGACTGTGTGTACAGAACTGTTACAAAATTCATCTTCTGTACCAGAACAGATGTACAAGTTTACTAGCAAGCAAAGCAACTACTGTTTCTATATCTTCCAGTATCTGACTTAAAAACTAATAGCTGTGGATAAGATTAGAAGAGGGGAAAAAAAGAAAAAAAAAAAAGAGAGAAAAATAGGATATTTTTTGGAAGAGAAATTACATATAGCTTAAAATTTTTGTTAGGTAGCTTTAAATATGTGAGTGAGTTTTATTGAAATGTGGAAGAAAGATTAAAAGCAAGCAAACAAACAAAGAAAACCAGTGGTAATAGAAAAGTTTAAATGTAATTGCTCACATTTCAATGGAAATGGTTTAATTTAAGATGACATTTAAACAGTCCCCTCCACCCACACTGTTGGAAACTGCAATCCAAACATAACAGCATTATGTTAATACTGCAAGTGAAATTTAACACTGAACAAGAAGAGAAAGGTACGTTCTAATTTCAGTAAGAGAAATGAAGCACAAAAATTGTAAATAGAATATAAAATGACTTAAATGTATAAATTACTTACTGTGATAATACAAGAGCCATTAGTTAACACAGCGAAGAGATTGTGCAGGGATGTAAGTTACCGATGAAAGGAATATTAGACACCATATATTTCACCAATTTAAAAAACCCCTCATCTTCTAGAAAGACTTGTGCTCTTTCCTCATTTAAATTGTGAGAAAGACATAGATTTCCAATTCAAATCATTAAAAGCAGCAACATAAAATGCTTTCCTACTCTGCATTTTCCACACAAAGTCCAGTTGTCACCCACTCTTCTGCTAAGTAGACTATACTGGTAGAGATAGTAACCGTATGACAGATGACAGCAGGTATCTCGGCTGTGCAGGTTGACTTCAGAAAGATAAATAAATAGTGACACATAGTGTAACATGATTCATTTACTCTGATATGCTCCTTCTAAAATGGCATGGTTAGAGGGAGCATACAAGGAAATTACTTCTGGGAACCTCAGGTCAGTATCAGTGACTTTTTCTGAGACAGTATCTTAGCTTCCGGAATTGTTTTTAATCAGACCCTGACACAGAGAAAACTCACTGTTGTTTTGTAAAAACCTCTGAAAGCATGGGAATGCCTCTATGCAAAATTTTGCATAAACAAAACAATAACATGGGATATTCTTCCCACCTTTAAACTTTGCTCACATCCGCACCTAAGCTTTAGCGGATAATTGCATTTTGTTGACTGTAGAGAATAAAAAAGATCAGCAAAGGGGAAATGGAAGACAGATTCAAGATCCCCCTCCCTAATACGCTGTGCAAATGATGCAGGAAAACCCACAGAAAATCATTACTTCTCTCCTGCAGTATTGCTGTATTCCCAGCTGCTGCAGACTCTTCTCCGAAATCACTTGAAACTGCAGTTCAGAAGAATTTATGTTGGTAATTCTGATACCTCTTCCCCTGAACTGCACTCATGCTTTGTGGAAAGGACAGGGTGAAATGACTTCCTGGACCGCTCACAGTTAAGACCTAACATCTGACAGGTCAACTTGTGTCCTACTCAACACTTGGTCGACTTCGGTGGAACTACTCATATACTACTGTGCTTTCTTGTACGCAAAGCATTCTTATCCAAATTCGTAGATCATCTGATTCTGCCCATTTTATTTTAATTACCTGACATTAAAAAAAACCAACCCAAACTATCATATTTTTAAAACTGAAACTTTTTTCCCACCACCTAACTCTCTTTGATACCTGGTCAACCTCCATGACTATGGGTTCTGAAGGGTAACGAACTTGACCGTAAGTATTTTCACACCCCTGAGGTGAGGAAATGCCGTTACCTACATTTCACAAGCAGAGGGTCAGCGTCACACAAGAGTTGATGGAAGGGTCTCCTTTCTGAGACTGGATTCTATATTTTATATTCTATATTCTGAATACTGGGTGAAACTTGTATTTATGCACATTTGTCACTGTTCTAAAATATGCTGCAATTCTTGATTTATTTATACTTACTTTCTTTCTCATTGTTGGTAGTTGTTCAAAAAGATTCAGCTCATGCATTGTGTAAATCATGGCCCATAATTCAATTTCTAACAGCCTTCCGCTGGAATGGGAGACATACTGTATGGGATCACCCAGCAAAACAGGTTTCAGAGCACAAAGGCAAGATGCAGGGAGTTGTGATTCCACTCAGCTTTGTCTCACCTTGACAAATCCTTATCTATGCAGAGGTGACTTAGGGGGAGCTGCGCAAACAGCTCAGCCCGGGGGTTGCCTGAACACTGCCGAAACCCAAATGGAGCCGTGAATAATCCCTTAACAGACAAAATGCCCTGAGTACCATCCCGCCACTATGCAGTAACTTTGTGTGCTAGACATCACTAAATTACCATATAGACTAAGGAGCCATCAAGGCACCAGAGATAAACATTAGTGCATAGTCCTGCCCCCACCCATCAAAAAGGGAATAAAAACCTTAAGGTTTGGGCAGAAAAGGGGGGAGTCTTTTTCCAAGGATACAGCTGGCCTGTAGGAGATTCTTTCCCCCTTGTCCAGGACTCTGTACAAGGTAACTTCCCAGGGATTGAGAGGCCTTACCTGAGAGAGAGGGTAAGTGATTAAGAAACATACGTATGGTATTTGGCATGCTTTTCGTGATTGGTGCACTCTTTTTAAGGTATTAATATCTAGCGTGCTTGTGAATTGTGTATTTAAATGCAGTAGTGCATTCCTCCATTGTATCCATAAAAACCAGCAATAGTGGTATATTGGACCTGTGAGTGAAGTTCAAATAAATTGTTAATTTGAACCTGACAGTGAAGTCTTTCTCTCCGACACATTACATACTTACTGGATTTTGTTGTTTGCATGAGTAACTTGGTACTGGTTTTGCTCTCTGACTAAAACGGCACAAACTTTACAATCAGTGTCACGCTGTGCATAGGAGTTAAAATTTTTCTTCTATGAATATTCTGTAACATCAGATGTTTTAATAAGCCCCCTTGAAAGATATTTCCTAAACTAGGCATAGAAATGTCTGAATGTATAAGAAGTAGAAATGGGAACAAAGTGAAATAAAGCACATGTGGATCTTGACCTTTCAAGAATTCCTGTACGTATATACGTGCTTGGGAGAAGTTTGCAAGACTGGGGCTTTAATACTTTCTATAAGCTAATATTTATAAACATTTCTAAGTACCTGCCTGGCTTCTTAGCCCTTCTGATCAATGAAAGATATGCAGATGAACCATCACACTTTGGGTTTTTTTTTTTTAAAATAAGCTTTGGTATCTTTTTCCATGGCAACCACAGGGTACTGTAAGAGAAGGAAGCCTATGTGAAGAGAGGTCTCAGAGAACCTGCTCCAGAAGATGAATTTCATGTCCATCCAACAGTTTCCTCTCTATCCATTACCCTGGAAAGCATGAGAAATGTTGTTTACCAGCTCCTACTGTAGAACTGAATACTTGTTGCATTTTTTACCCACGCAGACTATGTGGAGTGCCACTAGTCTTGTGTGCTAGCAAATTAATCCTCTCAGGCCAGAATTAACCCTTGACATTTCCGTTATTTAAGGAAACTTTTTAGAGCATAAGAGATAGTTATGCTGTTGTACTGTTGAATTCTCTTTGACCTAGATGGACATTTATTACTATCTTTCTTCAGAGGCATGTTAAAATCTCTATTACCCAGTTAATTACCGAGTAATTAATCTAGGCAAATAACACCATAGTCAAAGGGGATGAGAAGGGTAGTACCTGTTCAAATTCCAAGAAGTAAACTTCATCATATGAGCATTAAAATCAACACAAAAGTTAACCAGTCAGAATTTGCAAATGAAGTCTAGAGATTTCTGCAGGTCTTGGTCATAGCCAAGTGCAGATATGGAATTTGTTAGCGGCTGGAGTTCATTGTTTCTAGTTGTATGAGAAAAGTTATACAAAAAGGAGGTGAGGTTTAGGAGAGAAAATAAGTTTCTTGTTTTGCTAATGATTTTAACTGGAATCAACTTCCTTCTTTCTTTTAACTTCATTTTTCTGCCCTTGTTTATTGAGAATCCTCTCAAAGGTGCTCAGATGTAATCAATTGATCTTTTTTCAGACATTTACTGAGACTGCTAGTAAATTAGCTATGCTTTTTAAGGGGAAAAAAAGGGTTTGCCTTAGGCTTGTGCAGCACAATATATGCATCTTGATTAGCACCCAGACTAATGGTGCTAAGACTTTAGGTTTGTATTAAAAATGTTCCTGTCGTTCTCTCATGCCATGGGTAGTCCCTGTGCCACATGTGCAAGGTACTGGAACATTTGGGTCAACTCTCATGTGGGGCTGCAGAGTTCAGAGAAAAAAATTATATACCTTCAACTTCACTAACTGAACTGACCAAAACCAGCATCCAAGTTCTAAAACCTGTTTAATGCTATAATAAGGCTGCAAGGTAATTAATGGACTGTCTTCTTTTGGTAACTCTGGAAACTGAACACCACTTTGACAGTAAGGCCACAGCATCAGGGAAGTAACTCTTCTCTGAATGAGGGTCTGGTAGCTGATGAAAAGTAAATAAGCAGGACCACCTAAGCAATGGAGAAAATCTTGCTGAATGAATGAGAAAGAATCCAGCCCCAACTTCAGCAAGAAACCAAATCACAAAATGTAGTGAGATACAAATTTCTTTTGTTTTCCTTAATCTTGGACTTCTGATACATACCTGCTGTTATTTCAGTGTACCTTTTACATTAGTCTCTGAGGATCCAAACACTTTGATTTAACTTCCTTCAGCTGGTGTTGTGCTGATCAACACCCACAGATCTAATAGCTTCAGATGTTGTAATTCCAACAGCACTGACCACTGAGAGGAAGACAGGAGAAAACGGGAGACCTGCCTCCAAAAATGTGGTGAAAGCTGGATGTCCCATTCCTACACGTCATACTCCAAAGGCAGATTCATTTCCTCGTTGAATGAATAGTAAAGATCCTGGTTCAGGAAATGCAATTTTTTTGGTGAATGTTATTTACCATCTCATGGCTTCATAGAACAAGCCACATCTTATTAAAAGAGAAGGCTGCCCTGCTTACAGGCTGATGAACAGGTTTTCCACATTAGTTGTGGCAGTAAAATTTGTATCCTCTTGCATGTGGCATGTACAAAAATATAAGGCAGTCAAGTTCTACCTACAAAAATCCGCGCTGGCAAGGGAACACTCCTCAAATTTTTCTTGGCTGCCCATTAAGGCACTAGAAAAAAATCTCCTTGCTGTATTGCACAAACCCCAAGTATATCTCAGATCAAAACTTTTTGAAAACTGTCATTTTATTCTTACAACAAAACCAATAACAATGACTTTTTTTTTTTTGGTCATAGCTAAGTAGCATCTGGAAACAAGGTATGAAATTGTACAAAGCCCAGTCTGAGGCAGAGGCAGTGTATCAGGTTGTACAGCCCTAATTCCTCTCTGGAGAGCAGACGAGGAGTGTGTCCAGCTGCTAAAGTTGAGTGTTGTGCTGGCACTGCTCCTCTCAGTGGCCCACTGTGCCCATCAAGAGAAGACCAGACTCCCAGGCAGCGTCATGAGCAGAGATCATGCAGGTCCACACAAATGCTACTGCAAGGCTTTGTGGATGGAGATAGCATATAGCTGTGGAGATGCCTCTGTCACCTTAGTCCCTAAGCAGCCTCCTCATCCTGATGGGCAGCCCTTTTTCCCCACTTCTGCACAGGACAAAATCTGGTCTCCACATGGCTCCGCTGCTCGATGAGGTGAGATGGTACAGAGCCAAGGTTCACCCTTCGTGTATGGCCGGAGGTACCGGATCAAACTCCTGCTGAAGACACAGCCACAAATTCAAAATCACTGAAACCTGTTCAGGCAAATTTAACCACCAGTAAGGGGCTAAATACTCTAGGTATGCTGCTCAGTTTGAGTCATTCGCTCAGCTCCAGTCTGATCCATTCAGCGGGAAGGCTGCTGAGGCCAGCATCACTGCTGTGGATATATCAGCAAAGGAGGGGAAAGTGCAACTTGTCTCACTCCCAAAGCGTGGTCTTGTGGTACAGACACAGAGCTCAACATCCAAACCAGGAAACCTTTTTGCTCAGACTAGTAAAGCATTCGTGATACAGAAACAACCTTATTTAATGCTCCCTTTAGGCTCTTAAAGCCTACAATCCTGTCAGTTTAGGGCAATGTAATTTTGAACACTTTTCAGGACTTCGCTATTGGGCTATTTGGGTTGTTGACTCCATGGGATTCAGTTGTATGACCCCTGTCAGTGATATTATAGTTGATGTTTAGCACAGTGCTTCACCTCAACAATATATGCTATTTTCCATTCAGGTTCTCCAAAGCTAAATGATTTTATGTATGTATGTATATATGCATGCCTCAGTATCTTGGCTAGAAAATGCCTTGCCTTTCATAACATCAGTTTTAAAACAAAAGCAGAAACAATGACAGATTTTGAAAGAAGAAAGGAAAAAGAGGTGCAGGTGAAGGGAAAGGACTAGTACGTAACATTAATGGGAACAGAAATCTGTTAATGATGTTAGTTGTTACAAGGTTTATTAGTCTCAGAAGAGCAGAGGGAAATTCAGTGTTGCTAATGCACAGCAATACCAGTGGCAGTTTTAAATGAGCAGAAAGGGTAAATTAGCTGGTGAGGAGCCCTGAAAATCCTTTCTATGATGACTGCTTATTTGAGAAATAAAAAGCATATACTGTGAAAAGCTGTATCTTTATGTGGCTTCTTTGTCAATTTCTGATTATGTCTAGCTTTTTTTTTCTTTTTTAAGAGATGAAAGATGCAATCTGTTTGCTCATGGATACACTTGCAAATGCACAAAACCACTGTTTTGAGAAACTTCTCTTGTTCTCAAACACTCACATTGGGGAAGAAATACTCAGCATCTGTTTGTATACATACTGGGAATAAATGCATAAAAAAGGATGCAAATATGAATCTAACCAAATAGCTACGGAGAATTTGAAGAAATGTGTTCCTTCATGCCTGAGCAGTACACAGTAGTTTTTAGTCATTGTGTTTCTAAATAATCAAGGCATCCTTGAGGGTGAATTTGCTTAGCCCATCTCCGCGTTGAAAGAAATGAGATGCATGAATTTACATAGTTTGGTTTAGACTTTCTGAAAGGGTCTGCACTGAAACAATTTCTTTGAGCAGTGTGCTGTTGACTAGCTCGCACGGTTGGTCACTCACTAACACATCGAGCATGGTGTAGAGCTACAGGAGGGATCGCATTGCTCAAGTGGAGGATGTATCTGAATCATCACCTGAGAGCTGCTTCAGGCCTCCTGTCAAGGAGCTGATGGGCTCAGAAAATGAGGTGTTCCCTACCCTGACAGCTACCTTTCTAGCTGATGATGCTCAGCGTCCCTGCCAGCAGTCCACATGGGGAGGTGAAACCGAGTGAGTTGTAACACCAAGTTCCTGCCTGCCCAAGCGAGTGCCGGAAGGCATTGATGGCATAGCATGTGGGGCTTGCCCTGCCACCGCCACCTCGGCCATGGCCGTGGAGCTGTGCTGGGCAAGGCTCATACACCACTATGACCTCCTCTGAAGGCAGCAGTATGGAGATCTTCAGTGGTGTTGAGATCTCACGGTGCCTCGATGTGTTAAGGGTAAATTTCACGCAGCCTTTGCAACTCAATGGATTTCATTTCCACAGTCATGAATCTGGTGCCTTCCACCAGCTCTGCATTCACTTTCAACTTAAATAAATTGGAGCAGGCAGCAGAGCAGAGGAAATTAAACTAGCAAAGAAAAAAAAAAAATACTTAAACTGACTGGAACAGTTATTGCTGCCTGCTAGGAAATGTTCTTCTAGTCTTTCATTGCCACATACAATCCCTACTCCCGTGTGATTAACAAATTCATCTTGAAACACTGGTGTTGGTTGACTGCAGTTGAAAAATGAAGTGGTATCTTTAAATTCTTGCTCCTCTTCTCATTTAAAAGAGATACTTTGCAGCACTTGGATTATAGCATATATAATCAGGCTGCATATTTCCTATCGCATCCAACACCTGGCAATCTCCTGCATGCCGACTGTGCACAGTGCAATGATATGTCTAGAGGTAATTATTTCTATCACCCACATAAGGGAGAAAGATATGAGAGTCATCACATGCTTACTTTTTGTACAGTTTTCATTTTAACTTCAAATGCCTGTTTGGGTTGGTCTATACAAGGGGACACTTTTTATTCTAAAAATTGGTTCCTGAAAATGAATGCTAGGGGAGACAAATACAAAAGAAAGGGGACAAATCTGCTGTCTTAATGCAAAATCTCTGAAGCTTCAAAGACTGAAGGTCATTTATTCTCTGCACTGAAAAAACTCATTGGGATCACTGCAGTGGACAAAGAAAGGATGAAGCAAGTAGATTTTTTCCATCACATAAGGGAGGAGCCCACAAAAAGGGTCCTAGAAATATTAGTGAATGAAAACTGAGAGCCCCTTGCCCCATTCTGTAGCTTTACAGGAGGAAAAAGCTTCAGCTGTGATTGTGTAAGGAGTCCCATAGGCCAGGTCCTGCAAAGGGAGCCGTGACAGAGTTTCCCAACAGCCCCTACCACAAGCTAGTCTGACCATGGGAAAGGCCAGTTTAGATTGTAATTCCTTTACCCCATGGAGGTGACGCAGGACACCTGTGGGAAATACAGCATCCGCAGAGAAAAGGATGCTGTGAGGCAGCCACAGTCACTGCGAGCATGCAAGAAGCCTTGGCAAGATGTAAGGAACCATTTCTGCTCAGTAATGGGTAAGACTTCAGCAAGCAGGGCGGAGGCTTCACTTTTTGCGAAGAAGCACATTGGTAGTTGAGTTGGCAAATGACACTGATGGTTCTCATCACCAGAGGGCTAGTAGAAGAATTTAGTGAAAGCTGTGCCAAAGTGACCAAAGCTCAGTCTGTCCTACCTTAGCACACAGAGGAACCACCACTGGTGTCACTTTATAATCCTTTGTTTTGCCCTGCAGATTCTGCAGGCTGGTTTCTTTGCTTTCTGATACTTCACCTGGATTTTAAAATTTTTCTCAAAGCTGTGGGAAAACCAGCAATACCTTTTCTTCTGCTTCAGGCATGTAAAGTCTCTTAAAAACATCATTACTGCTAAGATCTCATATCAGGTCGTATATATGCCCATAGAGGTGAGCCTGGGAGCAATGGGCATCGAAGGGAGGACAGTAACAAGGAGAACCCCGCTGGTGTTCATTCTACAGATTGAAAACTACTGTCTAAGACTTTCCTCTGTGCTTAGTGGAAACAGACAGCCTGAGGGACCTGAAATGTGCACAGTGGTGGATAATGCTCCATTTGTAGATCTGTTCTGTGTTCTCAAAAAACTGGGGGCTTGCCTGCCCCAGGTAACTTCCATCCGGCCCTGAAAACATTGCAAGCACCGGCTGTGATCAAAAGTCCTGCACAAATAGGACAAGTAGCAGAGCTGGTGAAGCGGTACTTCTGCCAGGATGGCCTGGCAGGCTCTAGTAGCAGGAAATAACATCAAATGTAGAATGTATTGTGCTTTGCAAGTGAGCCGAAAGGCTTTAATGCCACAGCTTGAGGTAAAACCATGCTCTACCCCTTGTCAGACATCAGAAATGGAGAACATGGGACCACATGGCAGATGAGGTTCTTTGAGGCAGGACCTGTGATTGGATGTTAGTAATTAATTTTTTCTTCTCAGCGCCTTTCAGCTCTCCATACTCCTTTCCAGCACAGCATTACTTATGATCACCAACAGCTCCACAGCTGAGACAGGAATATAAAACCATACATGAGGCACAAACATGTGTTTCAAACCCTATTTCACGTGTGACCCTGGCTGGTCCTTTGTATTAACTGCAAAATTCTGCTATGTGGGCATTAGGTTTTGCATTAATATTTCAGCCGTGAACCTGCAAAACCTAACTTCTGGAAAAAACTCACTTGCTTTCAATACTCAATAATTTTCCACACCAGGGAATAAGCTGAGATCAGCAGTTTCACTTCACTAGCAAAATCTCTCCAGCTATTAATTAACAATAATGGTTAGTCAACCTACATTCAGACCACTCCTAGAGCTATACAAAAGGATACTAGAAGATATACTGCAAACAGTTCTCTATCAGCATAGTAAGTAAGAGTTTGTTCAAAAAATAAAAAGGTAAATAGCATTTGGATTCTACCTGTATGAAAGACTAAAAACGCCATCTGCAAAGATGCCAGGATGCTGCCAGCACAGGATGCTTCTTGTAAAAATAGGCCTAAACAGAGCATCTATGGGCTCTCCGCTGGCTTAAATGACATGGGTTGAGTTCTCTCAGCTGTGTTCAGAGTGGGCAGTTATCCACATTCAAAAATAAAAATTAAAATGTGACTTGTATTTGATGTTAATAGGTGACAAGGAGTATTCCTTCAGTTCATCAGGGATGCCATTGACTGGTTAAGAAGAAATATTAAACACCATGTCCAATGGTTCCTCCAGAGCACATCTGAGCTGCAGCAAGGAGGTAAAGAAGTTTGTTGGTGTGTTGTCCTTGTAGGCTGCTCTGCAGGCACAGGACGTAGATGTTTGATTGACACCTTTCCCTGGTCAGCATATTCAGCTAACTGTAAGGGATGAAAGACAGTCAGACCATTTGGCTGGGAAAAGAAGCAGGGGACAAAGCTGAAGTATATAATTTTGTCTGTTGGAACATGAAGGACTTTGACTACACACAAGAAGTCCGAGTTTCCATTCTCTACATAATTTTATTTTCATTGCAATATTTTGCTTCAAAATACTGAGCTTTATTGCCATTATTTTACATGGCTGTTTAACAGTCTGAACCTTGTTTCTTCTATTATACTTGTTATTTTAAAATCTTTAAAATTTTTCAGTGAATAATTTGAATCCCAAGATTCTTCAGCAACATTATTTTACTCAACCTTACGGCAATCCTTTACATGCTGCTATGACAGGTTAACTGTATCACCTTGAGTTAGTTCTGTTTCTGCAGAGGGAAAGAGCAAGATTGTGCTACTTGTGAATATAGGACTGATTCAGGATCAGCTTTTAACTATTACTGGTAACAGTAGTACCTGGAGTGCCTCTGATGTCGAGCCAAGGGAGAGAGGCAAGCTAGCTAATCCTAACGCAACGTTGGGTCAATGTGGAGTTAAACGAACGGAAAAATCTGTGCATTTTTAAAATCACACATAAAGATCTCAGTTTCCAATTTTAATACTTGACTTGTCCACCTAAAAACTAGACAGCATACTGTTAAACTTCTGAAACCTTACTCAAAATGTTTTGGGCACCGTTTCCAGTTTCCACTGCTGCACATCACATGAAGTTGAACAAAAATGAAGTCCTGTTTGCTGGTGAAAAGCTGCATTATCTGCAGAAGCATGACGCAGAAGAACCAGCCATTGACCACATTTAATACAGCATAATTTCAGGATATTCTAGAGCTGGTGGTGAAGAAACCATAAGGATGGTTACGCTGTGAAAAGTATTTGAGGCAGGGACAGGAATCTGCTCTTGCACTTCAGTAGTTGATTCAAATCTGCAAATTTGGCATAGTAACATTTGAAGAGAAAACTGAATCTTCTATGTATTTGTTTAGGAAAATATTCCTTCTGTTTTGCAGAGAAAATATTTTAAAATTTTCTCTTCAGTCCCCTTCAGCTTCCATCTGTAGATTTAAAATATTTTAAGTAAGTCTGCTATTTTGGGGGTAACTGATCATCATTTCATAAGAAATGTAGCATTTATTAATCTAATTATTCCATTTAAGATGTTGCAGATTGAGACATTATTTTCTACCTGCTTGAATTTTTGGCTAATAAAGTTCCCAAACCTTTTCCTGTTGAAGTGGAATATCTCATGAGATGTGGAAGGAGAAGAAAGTCCAGGCAGATGTAATTGTGCTGTTTTAAAGTACTTGAGTGCTGTCTTTAAGGATCTGAGAGAACAGCTAGCCCCTCTCTGTAAGAAAACCAAGGCAAGTGCCAGAAACCTCTTGAAGACTGATTCCCACCTGGGAGACATTCAGTCCTGAAGGAAGGATTGTTTTCTATCAGGTAAAATGCATCAAAAAGCAAGATCATAGAATGCCTCCTGGCCTTACACTACAGAGGAAGCCAGGGCTTTTGGTTTGGCAGGAAAATGCCTAGAGCTTTTTTATTGCTACTAGCTTTGCTTTCTGTTTTTTTGGTTGGTTAGTTGTTGTTGTTTTGGGGTTTTTTTGAAACCAAAGAGGTTGTGGCACTTATTATCGTAGCTTGCACGAGGTACAACCAATCTTCAATCCCATACCTGTACAGTTTCTGTAGAAGAACTTGCAATATCTTCACAGCTACGGCGACAGTGATTTACTTGTCAAAGGGACATGGAAGAGGTGGCAATGTATGACCTGTGTCTGGCTGATCTTTTAAAAAAAATTAGCCATGTGACTAGTATCAATGGGCTTTTAGATAAAATCCCATGGGCTATTAATTTTATCTATAATTTATACAATGGTTCTAGGTTTTATAATACAGAAGTAGATTGCAAAATGAAACGCATACAGACATGAGACCACTAGGTACTGCAAACTGTCATTTTTCATGTTAACAGACTATTTTGTCAGTGTTATGCAGAAGAAAAGGCTATATAGAAAGAAAAAATCCTAGCAGATCAGTCACCCTCTGTCCTTTTCTTTCTCTTTTTTTCCTTTGCATTTACCTTTGGCGATCCTCCAAAGAACCTGGCTTCATTTTTAGCCCTCCCAAAAATCCCTGAGCTTCTCTTTTCATCTGGAGTCTCCTTGCATACTACAGATCTGTCATCTTGCCTGATCTGTAAAGACTTCACAAATTTCCAAGTAACCATTATAAGACTTGGGGAATGCTCTATGAAAGAAAAATTATGAGAACACAAGGATTACTTTGCTCTCAGGAGATGCCACTGAACTAAAATCAATCATATGAATTAAAGGCTTTTGACAAATAAATAATTCATACACACTAAATTAATTAATGAATTTCCAGGACAGACTCAGCACATTTTCTCAGGTTAGCCATCAGCACATCATCAGAGCTGTAACAGGTCTGCTATCTTTGCTCCCTATAGTCGTGATTCACATTTGGAAACAGGATGCGATTTGCCTAGCAGTTAAGCATCAGTGAAAGGATATTTTTTTTTTTTAGTAGCCAAAATAAGGCCGTATACATTTTTCTCTTCCCCCTCCCCACCCCACCCCCCCCATTGCAAGACACTGGGAGCAAAGCAACTGTTTCTTCATAAACACTCCAAATACTGTGTTGAATAGAGTTGACATTTACATAAATGGATTGCAGTGCAGTTGTTGAACGTATACAGGGATGATTCTCTAATCCCATTTTAATTAGATGGATGTTGCAAGCATACAAAAATCACAAGCCTCACTCCCTGTGGTGATGCCATACTGGCAAGGAATCAATCACCACGGCCCTGGTTGCCATGGAAACTGATAGTTCCTGCACCACCATCTAAGTGGTAAATGATTGGTGGTGTACTCATAACGCAAGGAGAGCAATGAGTTTTTATATCCTGTCCAGCAGCTGTGCCAGAGAGTTAATTAAAAGCAGAGAACATGAAATAAATCTAAATCTGTGAAGAAATGAAATGTACAGTACAAATTGAATTCCCGTGTTGGACAGAAATTAATATGCAGCGCAAACCACAGAGCTGCCTGAATAAGCAGCAGCTATGAATCCTGGGAACCAGTACCTCTGTGGTGGCTACAGCCCAAAAGTGGAGAGGGCACCTCCTTATCTTATTACCTAAACAAGCGCTTCCTTCAGTGCTTGTGTTGACTGATGCATGCAAATTACATCCTCAAATGTTAAAGGTTTCCACAAAAGCAGGAAGGACAAAGCTTAACTAAGATCTAATTAAAAAACTTAGCAACTTCAGTTTATCAGCTGTGAACATGATGTAAGTAAATGTTTGTACTGCTATACTCTAATTCGCCAGACAACCTCTATGAAAGTCAATGTGTTTTTATTGATAAGGTGTGAATTTCGAATTCATATTTCAACTATAACAGGTATAGTAACAGCCTCTGAAATGCTTTTCTCATAATAAAATTAGTTCTGCATAAAATATCTTTCAGTAGAGTGGGATGCAGCTGACAAGGCATGAAATACTGAGCACGAAGGTGCGAGATTCCTGCAGCCCAGCTTTCCCCCCAACTCAGCACTGCAGTTTAGGAGGCAGATTTCAGTGAGCAGGACTGCAGAGCTCCATGCTGGCAAGAGGTTTAACCACTCACACACAACAAACACGGCGAGTGGGCAAACACACTGCAGCTGAACTCACTCCATCGTACATAAGTGAAATTAATGAGGGAAATGCTAACAATGAGGAATTTTTGTTCCAGCACCAGATGCAAGTGTGTCTTGGCCAGCCATCTTTGAAGTCAGGCAACAAAAATTACTTTAGCACTGCCTACATCTGAGGCTTTTTAGGTGCTTTGCATCTTTCATCAAACCTTTTATGTACAGTGATTTCCCATGCTAGCCTATCGGGTTAGCCTGCTTAGGATGGGTCCTGGTCATTTTTTAACTCTTTTCCAACCCCTCTCTTTCCTGCTTGTTCGTGAAGACTCTTCCAGCTGATGTCAGCTGGACCAAAGTCTGAGGATTTTTCTCAGACCTCTGAAACTCCATGAGACAAGACAAAGCTGTTGGAACCATTTCTAAAGATGAAGCTTTGTATGGTATCCTACCACTGTAGTTTTCACATTCCTGATCATTTCTCCAAAAGAAATAAAATACTGATTGTCTCTAAAATCCCCTTTTTTTTGGCTTTAAGGTCTGAAGATGAAAATATTGGTCTATTGCAATTTTAGTAGGTGTTTTACAGCTGTCCATGGAGGGCAGAGACAAGTAACAAACCTAACTATCTCAGGTTACAGTTATGACAATTTCTAGGAACCTTTCACTGTGAAGCTAGATGTCAAAGAAGTTCTTGTTTTTACCTTGCCAACAATGCACCTCCTACTGCCTGTAATATCTTCTCCAGCAAAAGAAGCAAAATGGATCTTCTGGAAGACTGCAAGTGTAGTAAATTATGAAGTATTACAGTTTATTTTGTGTGGTTTGAGTAACATGTTGCTCAAATTACATCATAAAAAGGTGTTTCTCTTGATTTCTCTTAAGCCGTCTTGCCACTGTGTGTTCATAACCCATAGGCATAAGTGGAAGTAAAAGCCTTAACAATGTCACCTTAATAAGAAAATAATACAACCTCGCAAACACATCTTCAGTGATTTTTTGTCACTTTACATAAGTTGCAAAAGAATAAAAATCCCTGCTTTGAAAAAAGACGCTTTTCACTAAAGTTACTTTTTTTTCCAAATGAAAAGATACAAGAGAATAAGTTGAAATGTAAAAGGAAATTTCTAGGCCTCTTGGACACCACGTGCTGTAGAAGGGTAATTTATACCAACTTACGGTGGAATTTGGAAGGGTAATTTAACCATGATTGTAGCAGAAGATCCATATAATTGTCCTCTGGGGTTTAATCTTATGGTGTTTATGCATGACTGGTTGGTACAGAAGTCAATGATTTTGGGCAGGAATTGTCAGATGTTTTTGTGGTCAAAATGAATAATAGCTGTAGTGACTGATGTTAGACAGCTGAGAACTGATAGAGTGATAGATACTACTACATACATGATAAATGAGTTCATGCCATGGAAAATCACATTGACTTTTAGCCTGGGAAGAATCCCTGTGGCATGTACAAAATAACATGTAAAGAAAGGCTTAATTAGACTTACTTAATTAGGTATTCATTCCCATGCAATAAAGAGGAAAAACAGGACACTCATAACACCACTATAGTTCCAGCTAAATTAACTTCATATATCTTGGGAAGGGTATAGGGATGTTGCCCAGTTGTGTAGGGATGGTATCAGGAAGGCCAAGGCACAGCTGGAGCTGAACTTGGCAAGGGATGCAAAGAATAGTAAGAAGAGCCTCTACAGGTATGTCAGCCAGAAAAAGAAGGTCAAAGAAAGCTTACCCCCACAATGAATACGACTGGAAAACTGGTAACAAAGGACTAGGTGAAGGCTGAGGTAGTCAACAACCTTTTTGCCTCAGTCTTCACTGGCAACCTCTCTTCCCACACCTCTTGAGTGGATGGACCACAAGAGGGGAGCAAAGTCCCTCCTTCTGTAAGAGAAGATCAGGTTCGTGACCACGTGAGAAACCTCAACATACATAACTCTGTGGGACCTGACAAGATGCATCCCAGAGTCCTGAGGGAATTGGCTGATGTAGTTGCCAAGCCACTCTCCATGATAGTTGAAGAGTAATGGCAGTCAGGTGAAGTCCCTGGTGACTGGCAAAAGGGAAACATTGCACACATTTTTAAAAAGGGTAGAAAGGAGGACCCTGGGAACTAGCGACCTGTCAGCCTCACCTCTGTGCCTGGGAAGATCATGGAACAGATCCTCCCAGAAGCTATGCTAAGGCACATCAAGGACAGGGAGGTGATTTGAGACAGCCAGCATGGCTTCACCAAGGGCAAGTTTTGCCTGTCCAACCTAATGGCTTTCTATGATGGAGTGACTACATCAGTGGACAAGGGAAGAGCTACAGATGTCATCTATCTGGACTTCTGTAAGGCCTTTGACATGGTCCCCCAAAACATCCTTCTCTCTAAATTGGAGAGATATGGATTTGATGGGTGGACTGTTTGGTGGATAAAGAATTGGTTGGATGGTCTCATCCAGAGGATAATGGTCAACAGCTCGATGTCCGGATAGAGATCAGTGACGAGTGGTGTCCCTCAGGGGTCCGTACTGGGACCAGTACTGTTTAATATCTTCATCAGTGACATAGACAGTGGGATTGAGTGCACCCTCAGCAAGTTTGCAGATGACACCAAGCTGAGTGATGCGGCTGACACACCTGAGGAATGGGATGCCATCCAGAGGGACCTGGACAAGCTTGCGAAGTGGGCCCATGTGAACATCATGAGGTTCAACAAGGCCAAGTGCAAGGTCCTGCACTTGGGTTGGGGCAGCCCCCAATATCGATACAGGCTGGGAGATGAAGGGATTGAGAGCAGCCCTGTGGAGAAGGACTTGGGGATACTGGTGGATGAAAAGCTGGACATGAGCCAGCAATGTGCGCTTGCAGACCAGAAAGCCAACCATATCATGGACTGCATCAGAAGCAGCGTGGCCAGCAGGTCAAGGGAGGTGATTCTGCCCCTCTACTCCACTCTGGTGAAACCCCCCTGGAGTTCTGTGTTCAGCTCGGGAGTCTTCAGAACAAGAAAGACATGGACCTGTCCAGGGGAACCAACCCCTGGAGCAGGTCCAGAGGAGGGCCACAAAAATGATCAGAGGGATGGAACACCTCTCCTATGAAGAAAGGCTGAGAGAGTTGGAGTTGTTCAGCCTGGACAAGAGAAGGCTCTGGGGAGATCTTATTACAGCCTTTCAGTACTTAAAGGGGGCTTATAAGAAAGATGGGGACAAACTTTTTAGCAGGGTCTCTTGTGATAGGACAAGGGGTGACAGCTTTAAACTAAAAGAGGGTAGCTTTAGACTATATGTATGTCAGGAAGATATTTTTTACAATGAGTGTAGTGAAACACTGGAACAGGTTGCTCAGAGAGATGGTAGATGCCCCGTCCCTGGAAACATTCAAGGTCAGGTTGGATGGGGCTCTGAGCAACCTCATCTAGTTGAAGATGTCCCTGCTGATTGCCGGGGGGGGTTGAACTAGATGATATTTAAATGTCCCTTCCAACCCAAACTGTTCTATGAGTCTATGATTCTATGATATTAAACCCACCACCTACCTTCTTCATTATATTAAAATGTATTATTGACAGAAATTATGTACAGCTTAGGTGATGAAACTGTTGTGGTTGTGACATACCAGTATTTGGCAGGTGAAATAATTGTCCTGCTATTTTATTCATGCTTTTAAATTTTTACATTTAAAATACAGAATTCTGTATTGTGGTAGCTGTAATCTGATTCTGTAATCTTTTATTTATTGCCCAGTGTATTGGCATGGGACTGGCAAAGAAAAATTAAGTATGTTTGTTTTCAGTGCAGAGGTCAGTATTGGTAAAATGTTACCACACAAGAAAATAAGTAGTGTGAACTTTTCTTCTTCACCTATACCATGAAACCATCCACAATGTTAACTACTTAAAGGCTAATGAAGCATGCTTGCAGCACTCAGTTACGGCTGAATTGGTGCAGATCAGGAGCTCTAAACTAGGAGCTCTAAATTAGCAGATTCACAATCGATAGCCAAAATGGTTAAGGCAAATAAACCAAACTTTATTTACCTCTACTATTTAATATGTATTGCAATAAATCTGGAAAGTAACTTAATGTTTTGTCAGTGCTGAGGAAGAAGGAGTTATAAACAAGAAACATACTCCTTTGTGACTGTTTTTTCCTACAGATTCCTTGCCTTAAGGAACACAGAGGGCAAAATACTGATCCCACCTAAAAGAACAAGCAAAGGTAATTTAACCACTAATGTTGGAAAAACATAGTTTTTCCTTCTATCCACCACTGATTGCACTTTTGAGAACGAAATGGTTTTTTAAAGGCATTTATGTGAATTAGTTTCCAACTTCCCACTGACAGAGATCTTGGAGACTACATTACTTCAAAGTCTTTTGAAAATGTCACCCTCAGCAGTGGAGCAGTGCTGAGAAGACATCAATAAAACAGCCCCCAAAACCAGTCAGAACTAGGCTTTGAGCTTAGTCCAAGACTAATGCATAGCACACATCCAAAATAGTGACATATAGGTAGTGTAATATTAAACAAAGACAAGAAACTTATGTGACATTTCTTCAATAGATAGCTATTTCACTCAGCAAATGGGGAGATTTTGATGTTTGGGGTAGTTTTTGTGTGGGAAGAAAGCTTCCTCTTCAGGGATAGCTCACTTCAGGGAAGGGGAGAGATGCATGCAAAAACACCACATACCCATTCCCCTACACCCCCCTAAAAAAAAAGGCGCAATAATGCCCCCACTGTTCAGCCAGAATAGAAGCAGTGGTGAGCAAGCTGGACTCTGACCATCCTTGGTGACACCAGAACCCGTAAAGTCGTGCAACAGAGAAAACATTACAATGCCAATTCATAATACTGGTCAATAATAATGTCTATCCAAAGCTTTCGTTAAAGCTCATGGAACTGTTGGATGCCCTCATTTCACTGACAACCAACTTATAGCAGGCAGACTGCCTTCAATATTTGGTTCTTTTGATTAACAGCTGCTTAGTATCTGATAATTTTCATCACCTGTAATTTTTATCTTGAGGTCCTACTCTGTTTTCATTTTGTTTTACACATTGGAATGTCATTAAACTCAACAGATATATAGATATGTAAATTAGGAGCAAGTCCAAAATAATTTCTTCTGTCCCAGATACATGCACACTCAATGAAGTTACGTCTTCTTCTCCAACATATATATATACTCATTTCATACAGTATACATAGTATCAGGACACTACCACTTACAGTTTTTTTGTTGCATCCTTCAATTGTTTTTTTAATGCACTATTCACTGTTATTAGAAGACTATAATATATAATTACACTATTATAATATAATAAGGCAATGAGTAACAATTGTCTTTGACAGCTGCCAGTGGTTCAGAAAACATATCTTTACAGTACTAGCACTCAAATTCCAGGTGTAACTGTCAAACAGTTGACTCAATGGGCCAATACTCCTCTCCAAGCTACTCTACATATTAACAAAAATTGATCATTGGCATGCACTATATAATGTATTTTCAACTACACAGACAATAGGTGCAACTAAAGCAATAATGTCAGCAACTAGTTAATTATAGAATCATAGACTCATAGAACAGTTTGGGTTGGAAGGGACATTTAAACATCATCTAGTTCAACCCCCACCGGCAATCAGCAGGGACATCTTCAACTAGATGAGGTTGCTCA
Organism: Gavia stellata; assembly: GCF_030936135.1. NCBI lineage: Eukaryota > Metazoa > Chordata > Aves > Gaviiformes > Gaviidae > Gavia > Gavia stellata. The sequence goes on from NC_082637.1 coordinate 76,994,812, forward strand.
GAGCCCCATCCAACCTGACTATGAATGTAACCAGGGACGGGGCATCCAACACCTCTCTGAGCAACCTGTTCCAGTGTTTCACTACACTCATTGTAAAAAATATCTTCCTGACATACATATAGTCTAAAGCTACCCTCTTTTAGTTTAAAGCCGTCACCCCTTGTCCTATCACAAGAGACCCTGCTAAAAAGTTTGTCCCCATCTTTCTTATAAGCCCCCTTTAAGTACTGAAAGGCTGTAATAAGATCTCCCCGGAGCCTTCTCTTGTCCAGGCTGAACAACTCCAACTCTCTCAGCCTTTCTTCACAGGAGAGGTGTTCCATCCCTCTGATCATTTTTGTGGCCCTCCTCTGGACCTGCTGCCAACAAGGTTCATGTCTTTCCTGTGCAAAGGAAGAAATGCTTTCTTGAAGATTATATAGAAAGGCTGTGAAACTCTTTGCCCTAGTATGTCGTGGATGCTAACAATTTGTTTGCATTCAAAACCAATTGTGCCAGTTTATTGGGAAAAAGTCTGTTAAATGGGTGTGCACCATCTCAGCGTCAAGAATTCACTAAGATTCAGCTCAATGGAGGCAGGGAGGATGCAACAGGAGCTCATCCTGCTTGCCCTCCTGTTATGCTCTTCCCTAGACATGCACGACTGGCTTCTGCAAGAGACCGGGTCCAGGCCTTGGCAGAGTTTTGGTCTAACTCAGGACAGTTGTTCTTATATTCTTGTTTAAGTGTAAGAAAGCTGGTTGGCTTTTTTTTTCCTCTTTACATGTCCTTGAGCCCACAGAGGAAAAATAATCTTTTAAAAGGTTTGGGAGCTCTTCTAACTAGTAAGTAAGTTAAATATTGCAGATCTTCTGTAACATAAAAATATTCCTTCTGTAATCTCTCCAGTTCCTCCTTCCTCCCTCCCAGCTCCAACACACAGCTGCCATACTTGCAGCATTTCAAAAGATGTTTTCAGGTCCTTTCAGGTTCCAGTTCCTGTTAAAATAAAAAAAAGAAAACCTAAATCAGAAGCAGTTTGACACCCTCAGTAGGAATTAAAACCTGAAAAAAGCTTCAGCCACCTGTGAAATGCCTCTGAATACAGCAGCTGTGTGCTCAGAGGATGAGACAGCATTCACACTGCCTTCCCCATGTCATGAGTACACATGGACGATGCACCGCATGGGTGTGTAGATAATTTCCATATTTCCTCTCTATCTGAACAGTTCAGTCAGGTACATGAAAAACCCTGCCATTTTCCTTTCCTGAAATGGTAATCACTGAAGTGGCTTTCACAGAACTCAATGAATTAGCAATTGAAAAAACAGGGTCAGATGTTTCACTGGTAAAAACAGTGAAGCTCTGCTGCATTCAGCTGCTGAAGACGAGTGGCAAGCATGCCTGTGGATACAACAGTACAGTTGTGTGATAGGTAGATTGTGAAAAAGGGAAAATAACAAGGATGAAATAACGCTGTAACAAGTACATAATGAAGGGAATGAGAGCAGCAGCAACATAGCCATGCAATGGAATCTTTTCTCACCCCATTTTTACTATTGTGTCAATGAGGTTTCTTGTACGGGTCCAATCATTGGGATTTGAATTAGCTTCTTAACATGAGAGAAACCTTCAGCTTGAAAACATTCACAGTAAAGTTCACAGCAAAATTCACCTTCACTTGCATGAGGCAAGGATGCCACCTGGCACTGGCCAAGGTGAGCATACCACATGAGACAAGGTTCACATCCATAGCTCAGCACAAACACTAAGATTAAGCCAAGTTATGTATGTCTTTCACAATTCATTCATCAGAAATCTCAAAGCAGCTTAAAATTCCCTGTGCCCCCATATATTGATAGGTTATTCTCACTAACCTGCTCTACACACTCAGCTCCTTGAATGCATAGTACAGCACCAGCACAGCTACCCAAGTGGACGTTACCCCTCAAAAGCTCTACCAAGTGCTTTTCTTCAGGGTGTTTTGACAGGTCTGTCAAAAGAAGGGCTTTGAACTATTCCCAAAGAGAACTAATCAAACGGGGAAAGTAAATAGTGTGCAAAACTAACAGAAATTGTTTTCCAGCCTTTTGAATGGGCATATTCTGTGCTTCCTAAATAGAAATCCTGGAAAAGTTAACAGAAAGGCAATGTAATAGATCTTCCATATTTTCAGACAATCAACATACCTGAAAAAAGATAAAAGATTGCTGTGCTAACAACAAGATGTGTTAAAATTATATAGAAGAGATTATGCAGGTTTAGTTTTTACAAGTTCCAAAAGTAATTTCTGCATAACCATTCTGGTGCCATCCCCACTAAATTATGTAGAGCTTTCCATAAGTGCCTCTAAAAGTCTTTTAACAGCACACCTTTCAAATTAGCCATTTTTCTTAATCAGTTTTCAGACAGCTGTAAGTCACTCTGACCTATGTAAAAAAATTCTAGAAATAGTGGAATTTTCTCTCACTCCTGTTCAAAACCAGTTTAATTCCACTGAATTCAGAAGACTTGTTCAGTTTAAAAGTAGTGGTAATGAGATAATAAACAGAATCACTTTTTTTTTAATTTATCTAACTATTTGAAGTGAAGAAAAGACTTGCCATTTCCACACCAATGTGAAGGAGAAACTTCTTAGTGATGAAGGAAGAGAGGGGAAAGGCAATTTGTTTTCTCTTCTGTTTAAAAATGGTTAAGTTGTGTCCAGATGCCCCCCCTTAATAAACAGTGAAAATTTTTAATGGCAAGCATTCAAAGAACAATCTCATGGGATATGTACATATGTACAGTGAACATGTCTTGAATATGAAGGACCGTTTTTGAGGAATCTGAAGTCAAACAGCAGTTCTCAAGGGAGAGAGACCATAATTTTCAATCACTTTTAATCTGGTTCCTGCTATTCCATTTCAGAGAAAAGTCCAGAGTCCTTAGCCTGACAGGTTAAGCTGCAAAGTGGCAGTGATTAAATTAATAAACTTGTTTCAACAGCCCAAAGTGATGAGACGGTGCCGAAGTCTGCTTCCAGTTACACTTGTGGAGCCACAACAGAATTACAGAAAAATCATAATTCATATAAACGAATGTTGATGTTAGTTCACAGCTGATCGCTAATAGTTCATAGTTAAAAAAGGTCAAACAGGAACAGTGTTTGATCTTTGGAAATTAGGCAGGCTTCTTTCATAGACTGCTGCATGGTATGAGCTTTGGTCTGATTAATGGTTGTTCAGCTAATTAAATACAGACTTCTTCACAGATTTCTTACTTGTGGTAGTGAGGGTGTAGATGAAGAATGATTCCCTCCATTTCAACTCTAGCAAAGATCTACAGAGAAAGAGAAAGAAATTGTATGCTAGTGATTTTCCCGGAAGTGCCAGGGACAACCCAACTCTTCTACCATGTTACATTTACATGTTATCTATCTTTTCATAGGCAATCTTTGCTGGCTATAGCTTGCAAGACTTTTCCCTTCAAAGTCACAAAAAAATGGGAGATTTTAAGAGCAAATGGCACAACTTCCTCAAGGATAAAAAAGATGGCCTCTTACCTTTTTTTTAAACAATGTAAAACATGGAATGAAAAAAGTTGGGATCACACTGGTTTGGGCAAATTCCACCAAAATTCTGATGAGCCATTTTTTCCCCAGATTTATCCTTTGATTACTAAAAGTACCATTCAACTTTTTTCTCTTTCATATAATTAGTGACAGACTGTGGGAGGGGCAGTGTACATGATCCGGAAAGTATATGATGCCAAGTTCATATTTTTTTAACCTTTTATTAATTATTTCCATTACCTTCTATTGCATTGTTAATATTTATAGTGGTAGCAACATTAGGTGATGTAACAGATGTAAAAATTGCTTCATGCCCATTACCTGATAGAGATCAAACATAGCTGCACTGAATGAAGATGAAATTTTGCTGCCTGATATGAGGCAAGGATCTGTTGAATATCTTCTGTGTGCCTGCCAGAGATGTACCCAACCCACTTTGGTGTTGTTGCTATTGGAACTGATGCCAGCTGGCAATGCACTCAGCAATGAGGTGCTCTGCTATTACCTTTTTAGAAGTGCCCACCAGCCTCCAATAGCTACAGAGAAACTGAATTTCAGCATTTGAGACACGCGGCCAAGGTATCATATTTTAACAAATAACCGTGCATCAGCTAGTGTGCAGAAACTGACTGCGTATGCTCTCAGAGCTGGTGGCAAAAGACATGTAAAGCACTTTACCTTTCATTTCTTTTGCTGAGGTTTTGCTTAATTCTTTCCCATTTTTATCTGCATAAGAAAATATCTGTGCTTTTAAATTTACAGTTTCAAGCACACATTAGTTCCTTTTGGCCAAATTTTGTGACAACAGTTCAGCAGCATTTTGGAATCCCTAGTTCTGTCAATGAGAGGTGAGTTCAGAAAATCTATCCTATATTTTAGTGTTTTGCTGTGAAATGCAAACTGCTAAGCTCCTCCATAAATCCAGTCCTTTATATTTTGCTTAAAGAAGATAAAAATAGATAGTGGACTAGTTCTAGTGGAGCCAGTAGCCTGAAGCTGTAATAGTCTAAAATAACCCCATGGAAACCTATGATACCATCACATAAAGGTCTCCAGCTTCTCCAGCTGAATCAGGGACAGTTACTTCCTTTCACAGGAAGCTTCTCGGAACATACATAGAGTAAAATTTTCAGGATATTGTACCTGCACTGCTGGTTTGAGGAGATCATTGACTAAAATTTAAGTTTTTCAAGGTCAAATAAAAGTTTAGCTAGACATTTATATCAGATGGAAAACTCCATTCTTAGTAGCAAGGTCTTTTAAAGCCTTTTCTAAATTTTGGCAGTGATATACTGTATGCTGCAGGCTCACTATGTCTCCTCAGCAGGTCATATATTTTCCTTTATGCTCAGCTGAGTGGAGCTAAGATCAATTTTTAAATCACATTGCTATATTATCCATCTTTACTGTTGCAGACAAGGTGGATAATCGTTTGCTATTTTAGAGGTCCTTGAGTTATAAAACTAAATCTTTTTCCCAAAATTCTATTGTAAGTCTCAAAATTACCATTGTTTGCCACTTACAGGGTATTTGTGTATATAATTTCCACAGAGAGATGCATATGCACAACCACCAACATACATACATACTCAAACCCAAGTAATAAATGAATCCTTTTGCGCGAGTGGTTGCCTTCAAAAGCAAGGGAGAATTTGGTCACTCCTGCAAACAACTATGAAAGGAAAATAACCATGAAAGGGAGGTTTCTGTTTCTGTTAAGTAATATTAAAATACAATGAAGCTCCTTTGCATGAATATAACATACGTTCACAATTCAGCTAAAATAATGAAGTTCCCATGCTCCACTACATAAAAAAGGTAAACTACAAAGCTGATCTAACTGTTAGGGATAGATCTTCCGCAAGAATGTGCTTTGTGTATACCAAAGCAGGTATGTTCTTCTGTTTTCTTTTCTATGAAATGATGGAATCTTTTATCAAGACATTGTGTATCCAGCAAGGTCACTGCTCTTTCTGTGTGTGAATATTGGACAGAACGCACATTCTCACACACTGACCTTTCTACATTGAAATTTTTGTTTTTTCTCCACAGAATGATACTGTCAGTTTCTGGAGAGCTTTCCCCTTTGGAGGTAACTCTTCAGTACAGTGGTCCCCAGGAGAAACCATGGCCATTTACTGCTGGCCAGCAGCAGGAAATATGACCTCTGGGTACCATTTCAGATCTTCTGCCAAATATCTGTGGCAGACAGACAAGGTCCTAGCTAGTGTCTGCTCTCTTCATCCCTTTCCTTGTTGACTTGTCCTGGAAGCGATCAACCAAAAGCAGCTCCATTTCACTCTCTACCCTATCTTCTGAGTCTGAAGAGACAGTTTAGTCCTTCAGATGGCTTATGATGGCCTACCAAGGCATTCAGCACAAACCTCAAACCTGTCACTCTGGAAATGTCACAGGATGTTCACTATGATTTGTCTCACTCTCTTGTTTTGTTTTTATTTTACAGTTTGTTCAGCAGATTATTTTTACTGATACTTCACCAGATGCAAGCTAGTTATAGAAACAGCTTGATGAATTTGGACACTTCATCGAATCAGCCAATCGGTTATTCTGTGTCTGATTGGCTCTGTAAGGTGTCATGTTTAAATATGCATCAGCTCAATACCTAGTGAGAATTTACACATGCTGACTGGAAATTGTTTGATTAAATCTTGTCAGATCATTCATACACAAAACCGGTATGGTATTGTTTCAGAGGCATCAGGCACTATGGACCCAGTATGCAACAGATGAAGAAAGAGCAAATAACAAGTACTGCTGGAATGAAAAGAAAACCACTCAAATACATAATAGCTTAGCAGGATGCTCTGCTTTGGAGCCTGCTACAATGGATCCAGGCACTGGAGCTATATTGCTGATATCCTATAATAAATTCATAAATTTGTGAAAAAAACCCAAAACAACAAAACAAGAGCTGCAGTTACAATGTGCTTCTCAAATAAGAGAGCGGTATATAGCTATTAGAATCACTACCAAAATCTGATTTTCCTGTAATAGGAGGGACATGCTAGGTGAAATTCTCAAATCATGCAGAGAAGATGGCTGCTCTAACCTGGAGAAGGATTCCTTCCTGAACTAACAAACCGGGTTTTTTTCTCAAACATGAGCTTGTGAATAGGCCAGAGAGGTCTGAGATTTTTAATGTCACTTAGATAATTTGTCACCTGATATGACCTATTCCCAAGCTTCAGAGGATGTGATAGGGAAAGGAAATAAAATGTGCCTGTATTTTTCTCCCACCAAGAAATGAATACCTCCTCATATGACAATGGAAAAGTATCCTGCAAGGGCCTTGCAGGTGACAAAGGAAAGCACTAAATCAATACATCCATGTGAGGTAAATATGGCACAAAAAATAGTGATTTGGTGTCCTTTCTCATTCTTCTGAAGATATTGCCACGCTGCAAAGTTAAGGACAAATATCACTGACATAATTGTCCACTATGGGAATTTCCTTGTCAGTGGAAAAAGATATAAATGATATATTTTGCATAAGGCACAGAAAAGTAATGGAACACCCCCAAGCCTTTTTTGAGTTTCTGGTGATGTCAGCAGAGGAACAGAGAGTGCAGAATCATTATCATGTTGCTATATGGAATAGTCAAGTCTGTAGTGAAGTGGAATTTCATCACACAAGGATCAAAATTGCAAACTTTTTTGGCATTTTTTAACAAAAAACTGACATTGTGCAATTCATAATGTATTGCAAAAAAAGCTCACATTATGCGCTGAATTTTGTTCTCAGGTTTAACATGTGCAATTCTCCTTCTCATTTCCTTCAGTTGTAACGGGTGTTGTACATCTTCAGCTCCTACCTCCCATTTAGGGTATTCAGTTTTGGCTGTGTGTGAAGGTGTAAGAGGGATCTGAGTAAGGATCACCATGTATTAGGATATAATTCAGGCTGTGTCAAGTTTATTTTCATCCCTCTCTAAAGAACTCCAATAAATCTGACCACTACTCAAGTTTAAGTACCAAGTAGAACAGTCAAGGATGATGAAAATAAAGAGACCTAGAGCAGCTATAGTAACTCATTGATATTATGCCAAATATTCTGAGCCAAATTCATCCCCCCTGTAAGTACTTTGACTACAGTGGAGTTATACTAGAGAAGAATTTGTTCAGCATCCTCTGATTACAGGGAATTTCAGTTCTAAAACAGGGGATAAAATCACTGACCCAAGTATAATAAAAAGACATGGAATGGCAGGGATCAAATAAATGAAGATGGAAACTCATTGACTTGTACTGTCCTGAAAGTCAATCTGCCCTTGTAAAACTTTATTCAAACATTGCAGCAGATGAAAATGCCTATTTGGAGCTCTCAAAATCATCTGCACAAGAAGAAGATAAAGTGTACATTCACTGAGGCTGCAAACAATATTATTGAGATTAAATTACAGCAGAGGAAGAAAATGTGTTTTTCAGGCACAGCGCTGCAGGATCTACAAAACAGCTATTACAGACTTCAGAGGAAGAAGACAATACAATGGCACGAAGGAAAATCACCAGACCAGCTTTCTCCATGGGGCAATGTACTGAGTTGTGAGGACATAGGCAGTGTGATCAGAACGTTTCCCCGGAAACTATTGCATTTAGGGATGGTTTTATATAGAAAGTTCTCTTCAGTTTGCTTGTTCCTTGTTAATTTCCTTCTCTCTCTCTTCCTTCCTTCCTTCCCTTCTTTCCTTCCTTCCTTCCTCTCTCCCTCCCTTCTTCCTTCCCTCCTTCCCTTCCTCCCTTCCTTCCTTCCTTCCTCCCTCCCTTCCTCCCTTCCTTCCTCCCTTCCTTCCTTCCTTCCTTCCTTCCTTCCTTCCTTCCTTCCTTCCTTCCTTCCTTCCTTCCTTCCTTCCTTCCTTCCTTCCTTCCTCCCTCCCTTCCTCCCTTCCCTCCTCCCTTCCTTCCTCTCTCCCTCCCTTCCTCCCTCTCTGCCCTCCTTCCATCTTTAACTTTGCTTGTGTTGCAAAACCACTGAAAACTACCAAGGCAGAAGTTTCAATATTCCTGCTTTTGTGGGTGGAATCAGTCTTGCTGTGTAAAATACGTCAAGAAGCAATAAAATTTGAAAAGAAGCATGACGCACTTGGAATAAAAAATGAGGGATAACTCTTCCTGACAGGAATAATTGAAGGAAATAGACTTTCTTCCCATGTCCTGAGACATTACATTTCAGAATCTAAAACTGTCTTTAGCTAACCACAATTTAACAATCTTCCATCTCTATGATCACCAGCATCCTCTTTTCTTTTCTGTCCCAGAGGTATGCAATAGCCAATAACTAAATTGTTGCATATGAAGCTGGCTATAGTCTCATAGACCAAGGGAAAAAAACCTCTTTTTCTTTGATGGACATCCTCCAATTGCATGAGTTTTGTTGCTATGTAAGCGTAATCACAGATTAGTTTCCCTTTTTTACTATTAAATGTAACTATATTACCAGATTTATTTGTGCCTTTTCTTCTCAAGACTTATTTGAAAGAATATTATGAGTACTTGCATGTCATAGTAAATTTTCTACTTCAACATGATGTATATAACCACAGCAACATCTGTCCTTAGTGGTGTAACAGCGTGCCTTACTGTTGGATGAATACTTTTTTTTTTAATGAGTCCTTGGACAGAACATGCAATAAAACTGCAAGGAGATATAGCAATTTTAGGGTTTATAGACAAAATTAAAACTTCTTCACAATCTGATCATTTTAAATCCTTTGTTATTCAATGTAAGACGTTTTAAAATGTGAAAGCCAGCTGTGGGTATCAAGACAGTCTATGGATTTGGGGGCACATTTTACATTAAAGTAAATACAATTCCTAAAAATCTTGGTATAATTTATTTTAGTTAAGTAGCTTTAATTTCCTTTTAATACTACTTGTTCCACGTTTTAACTGTTTTTTCTATAAACAGTTGAGATTGCTTACTTGATATTTTTCATTTGATTACAGATGATACAACATATTCGATGGTTTGCTGAAATGCCAGCCATGTTTTCCCTTTCAACTTCTTCTGTTACGTCTGAGTTTATAAAGTTCTGTGTCCATTTTTATTTGCTAGACTCTTATTGTGAGTAAGATATCAGTATAGACAAAAAGGTAAAAAAGTGTTCTTTTTTGGGAACTCACTCTTGGCTCCCAAACACAAGCCTGAAGAAAAGAATTTCTAAGATTGTAAGGACTATTCTGATGACCATTAAGCATCATTAAAATTACTGGTTTAGGTATAAACTGAATGGGTTTACATTGTGCTAGGAAGTATTAATAATGATATTTGGCAGCTGCAGTATATCAATAAAATGAAGTTAAGCACAGCTATTGTAACTAATAATACAATGGATACTCCCATATAAACTAAGCTTCTCAGGATTTTAAACAACAACGTGAGTGTCATTGCACAGGGTTATCATTTTATCATGGGTACAAATCATTCACTCAAACACTTTGAGGAGTATACTATTTTGCTTGGAAGACTGACTTTGGACAGTGACTAGAGTACAAAACTCTTCAGCCAGAGATTATCAAGAAGTCTTCCTGTTCAGAAATTTCTGAGAAGCAGAGTCAGCCAATTGATTATATTGACCAGGTAAATCCGAAGTAATTTTGTTGTCTAGTACGAGAATATTTTTTTTGGAGACCAACATTGAAGAGAAAAATGCTGATTTAAAATTGTATGCCATTTCATATTCATTTTTAACCTGTTTATGTTTCCATTTAAAATTTAGGAGTGTAGTAACCGAAAGACTCACAATAAAATACCTTTTTTCCTACTGCTTACTTTACGCATTTTATACAATTTTGTAGAAATGGTTTCAATGTTCCTTCTGTCTAGTGAACTCTCAGCTCTTATTAATCTTAAATGTCTTTAACAGATCCATAGAGAAAAAATGAAAATACAGGATTATAGAAAAGGATTATATGATATTGTAATAAGCAAATTCATAAGGAGGTTTGGGAACTCAAAAACATTCTAAAAAGACAAGCTAAAAAGAGTAGTTTCCAATACTTTTTTTATTCTTCAAAATGTGTGCATAACTTGAACACACAAAGAATCTCAATCCCTACCTCAAAGATGCAGAAAGAGATTAAACAGTACTCAGTCTGAACCTAAAACATGAATTTCAGTGCTGCTTATGGGTATTAAAGTTTTTGAATCAGTGGTTTCAGGATCTGTCAAACATTTTATGACTGCTATGCCACAAGAAACATTTTTCTTTTTTCTGTATCTATGTAGAGAGTAAAGGGAGTAATAAGAATCATTTGCCCGTGTCAAGTAGCAGAAAGATTCGTAGGCATTTTTTTTATACTGCAGAATCATATAAAGACCTGAAAAATGCATAAGCCTGCTCAGAGATGACTTGCTGCATAACAAGGATGGTTACAATAAATGCAATCGAGTCAGATTTCAACTGAAGATAAAAAAATGTTGAAACTGAACTAAATGTTCGTTTAAGCTGTCTCTGCGAGGACTTGCTCTTTAAAATTTAAATGAAATTAAAGGCAAGGCTATCCAAACAGATCTTGCCAGTAATTTCAGAAAATATTATACAGATGGAGACACAAACATAGAAATGGGCACAAACAGAAATCATCGGAAACTTCTGCTGAGAATGGGATATAACCCAAGGTGGTGATAGGGGGTTGGCTACACCTTGCCTTTCCTAGAGTTTTTTACTGAATGAGGAGTGCACTGATATTTCTGAGGAGAGTCCATGAGACTCCTCCTGTGTAAACTGCTAGGGAGAAGTGGTTGGTCTCCTAAGCCATGAGAGCTCCCTTCCAGCTCACCTCTTGGGAGCAACGGCCCATGCAGAGCTCCCAGAAGGACAAAGGGCTGAGACCACGTTTTGCCACTCATATCTCACTGGCAAATTTTAGGGTCTGACTATAGCATAGACATCACTCTGAATACGGTTAATGTACTTCTCTAAAATTAACTGGCTGCCAGAAAGTCACAAAAACCAGAAAGATGTCAGAAACAATATGATGTCTTCAAATGTTGCTGTTATTATCACTCTTTAATGAGTGATAAAACATGTTATACTCCACAAAGAGATACAGGTTTGAGTTCTAAGACCCATTGCACTGTTTTCAGTGAAACATTGCAGCAATAAATGATTTCCTGGCAGACTTTTTTGTCTGGCTGGAAAAGATGCTATACTGCACAAAGCAGGCTGGTCACTGTGGCGGAGTAACCAGCTCCCGCGCTGATTCCTTTTTGGGCTGGGTCGTTAGCTATGAGCAGCTATTCTAATTAAAGTCTGCCAAGATGTAACTCTTAGTGGAGCAAGACAATCCTGACAGCAAGCTTTAACAGAGATGTTTTAAAGATCCCAGAAATCATTTACTCAGAAGAGAGGCAATTTAGTTAGTAATTTAAAAGATGCTTGAGAAAGACTTTTTATGAACCAAACTCTGTATGCTGGACATCCAGACAAGAAGTGAAATTTAATTTTTGCCTCCCTTGGAAAAAAGCACCTTGAGTTCAAAGATGGTCTAGCTGTAGCAAACTGGAGCAGTGTTAACAATCAGTTTATCCAGGTACAGAGGTGACTTTTTGGAATTCTGAAGGTAAGTAATGAATTTGCCACAAGTATAAAGCATGTGTTTCATGTAGTATTAATTGTTCCATGTTAATTAGAATTTACGAGTAGCCAAGAACTGGTCAAATCATATTTCCTGCTGGAAACTGTTTTGTTGTGCATTAGGAGAAAGGTGATTCATTTCAACAAACTGGTAAAGCCTGCGGGAAAATAAAAGATTTTTTTTTGAAATATTTGGAAATATCTTTTAAACATTATCCTTACTAAAAGTCATAGATCTAGGCAAAGTTGGGGAGGGCAATCCCCTAATTTAAGGGGGACCTTGTCATTCATCCTTGAGCATCTAGGACATCTTTTTTATTGATCTCCTATTGGTTTCAGCTGAACTGTAGGTCTAGGGATAAATCCTGGCCTCCTAAATGGAATGATCTGCGGCATGCCTGAACATGAGAAACTTCTTAAAACTGCCTTGGTGCTTGTGGAATAATTGGTGGACATAACTTAGGAATTAAATTTATATTCGCATTTTACAGAAAAGTACAGCATTGAAGAAATTTTCAGGGTGGAGTGTGGTGGATATGCAAGGAATCCATCCCACAGAAGTTCCCTAGGCAACCTTAGATGTTGGCAACACCAGGGGAGCTTGGTGTGCTGACTGTAAGAGCAACTGTACGGAGGGTGGAGCAGAGTGGAGACACCATGGCCAGGCTCTGTGATAAGATGGGAACTGGAAGGTACTATGGAACTGAGAAGCTGCATATTTACTACCCTGAGCTGCATATTTACTACCCTGAGCCAACAGTCTGTCATTTTTTGACAAAATACTATCCTTTGGGTGAACTTTGCTCATTATAATCTCATTAATTATAATGAGACTATAATGAGCAAAGTTCACCCAAACCCCACATCTCTATCCCAAAAGCTACCCACCTCCAAGGTGCGACCACCAAGCTTGTCCTCTGGATTTTTCTTAGTCTACACCTTTAGAAGCAAAACGAGAAACTTTTACACCAATTACAATAAAGGCATGTATTACTAGAGTCACTCAAGCTCCACCTGAAAAGAAAAATACTATAAATGGCTTAAGGGAGGAGGGATGTCAAGGAAGATACCATTGCAGACCATCTCTGACACCCGGGATCAGTTGACAGGCTGAGCCTCTCTTCCCCCCCACAGGGACGCCTTTGGGTAAGATTCGAACACTTGGTTATACCGAGTGCTTCCCCGGGAAACTTAGAAATCTCTATAGAGTTGCTTTATAACTTAACGTGTTTGCAGCCACGCTATATTACTCATATTCTTGGTATTTGCACATGCTTTGCAAGCAGTAATTTTCTCACCAGCAATTCAAAAGAACTTGTGTATCTGTTGCTTCAATAAACTGCATTATTTGTTAATATAGCCGTGAGAGATCTCATTGAACACCACAAATTCCTTAAGTGTGGCCATGTTAGTTCATGGAACGTGACTAGACTGAAAGCGAACGGTGCTATGAGTGCATCCATAATCGTGACAGTTCAATATACTGAACGCGACCAGACTTGTAACACAGAGAATTGGGCATTACTCAGAATCTAAGCCCAGCCACACCCAGCCCCGCTGATAGCAGAGGACAAGCTGGAATGCAAGGGGGTTTGTTTTCTGCCAAATTGCTTTGCCTTTTAATGCAACAGTACTAAAGGACTGTGAGGTGTCTAGTGCTACGACTTTTTTTTTCTTTTTTTTGTATTTGTTTGATGGAGGAGAAGGGAACTGCAGGTCAGAATATCAATATCCGTCGGAGAAAAGTGATAGAATCTATTCTAAAGAGTAATTGGTGGACAGATGGGTAAGAATGTTACAACGACACTGATGATACGTGTGTGTGTGTATATATATATATGATATAATGATATTAAAAATACAGAGTTTGCTGAAGAAGTCACCTATAATGTGAACAAGGAAATGTGGCTCTCATATTCTGTCTAGGTTTAGGTCAAAACCCAGTCAGTTGGTACTCTAATCAAAGGCCCTTTCAGAGTCACAGAAGGGATATGAAAGAAGGGGGAAGCGGAAATGGAAATGGAAATGGAAATGGAAATGGAAATGGAAATGGAAATGGAAACGGAAATGGAAATGGAAATGGAAATGGAAATGGAATGGAAATGGAAATGGAATGGAAATGAAGTAGGGAATGAAACAGAAGTCATCTTCATGCCACTGTACAGATCTGTGATGTTTCTGAATCTTGAACAATGGGTAAGAAAGACAGAAAGGATATAGTAGAAAAGCTACAAAGAAAGGTGATGAGGACGATCAAAGACATAAAATGGTTTCTTTCAGGGACTAGGCAAGTAGTAAAACAGAATGAGGAAGCTAATTATCAACTGGAAGATATCATAAAGCATGGAAGAGGTCCTGAGAACTCTGGCTAGTCTCAGATCTCTTACTTCATTTTCCAATCAGGGGAGTGCATTTCCATTAGATTATTTTAGAAAGACAATAGCATTTGAGACAGGTATTTTGATTCCCCACAATGAGACCTTGACCAATCAAAAAAACATTTTCTGTCTCTACTATTGATTTGGGAAATTTGTCAAGGCATTTGGGTAAGCACTTATCATGTCATTGTCTGCATCCTTGTAATCTAGTAACTGTAACTTAAAAAACATTTTAAAATTAGTAATTTATTTTAGATTTTTATTTTACTCTACTCACAGAAGGCTCTCAGCCTATGGTCTTTTTGTAGATTTATTTGTTATCCAAAATTGTTTATCTTTCTGTAATTGCTTAAAAATAGAAAAAAATGCATTCAAAATCTTTGCTGCATTGGATAGTTGTCTCAGGCTACATCTTTCTCTGGATGAGGTTTCCAAAGCAAGCTCCCTTAGATAATTTCTAAAACTATTGTACACATGGATGGATTCACATGAGCACACAAAAGTATTTCTACTAATGCCTGTAGAAATCAAACCCAACCAAAAGTGCAAAGAAAGTGAAAGTCATAATGTATGGCATGGAAAGAGGAGAGCACAGCATGGAATTTTTTGCAGAGGATCAACATTTAGTTGCCTGTCTGAGATGTTTCTCGAAGCCTGTGCAAAACTGGAGCTCATGTCAGGTTGCATAAATCAGCTCCAGAAGACCCTGAGTGGTGTGAAAATCTTTAGGTTTAAGATATTGAGCGAATTGTGTAAGCTTTGTTCTGACACTTGCTAATGACTATAAAGAGAACTTTGACTTCCTTTTCTTTCAAGCACACTCTGCCTCCTTCCCTATGCCTCATCCTTTTTTCCCCACTTTTAGCATTTCATGTGACAAATCACCCACTCTGTCATCAGCCTCCTTAAAGCTGTACAGAGGGAAAAAATCCTCTCATAATTTGTGAAGCTAGGAGAAGTTTAATTCTATCTAACATCTCTCACCAAAACTTAGCCTCATCAAATGGTTTTCCGCCTCAACAGTGGAAAGTCCCTGAGGTTGACCGTACAGGAAATTATTCTTCTGCAAGTAACAGGTGACAAGCAGCAGCTAATCTTTATAAATGAGTTCAGGCTGTCTTCACCAGTTTCTCTTTCTGAGTTGGCAGGTGGTGACCATTTTTAACACAGTGAAAAAAATCAGAGGTCTAAGGCTTTTATTTCAATCAAAAACTGTAGGATGAAAGAGAGAGAAGTAGAGAGGGTGGAACAGTTAAATAAAGGATACGCATAAAAACAGTTATTTCATAAGGCCAGTCCCCTGCCATGGTTTGAGGCTGCAGCACTTAGAAGGCATGATATAATGCATCATACACTGATGCTATTGATCACTAGAAAACAAAAAATAAAACATAGTACCAGCCACAGACTTACCGATTGGTAACAACTGTCATTGAATCCTGATATTTTTCTGACTGATGTGAGAGACACTTTTCCAGGTAACTTCTTCACTGCCAGTTTGATCTTGTGCCACAGGAGGTTGCCTGCAGCCTGCATTTGCTAATGCATTTCTGCATTGGTGACTGGATGGACATGTGTAATATCAGCACAGATGCAGCATCGTTTACAAGCTCAAGAGACTGAAGAAAGTCCATGTTTTGCTCTCCAAGGCTTAGATGGCTTTTTACAACTGCCCCCTGGTGAAGCTGTGTCATGCAACTTTAGGATGGATGACAGAGGTGTTATCTGGAAGCATAAGGTTATCTGATCTGGAACAGTCAGAAATTATTGATTTGAATATTTGCATGTGGTCAATACTGTAACTGTTGAGACTACTGACTGACCTCAATTTTTCTCTCTAAATTCCACTTCTTTTTACTCTACTGCCAATTGCAGGCCAACACCAGAACAGATTCATAGCTGAAGCTTTCTTCTGATCAGCATAGGACCCATTTTACGCATGCATCCTTTGCCATGCAGTAGACTTCATAGATAACTGAAGTTTTCCAACATTCAGCATAGGAATAAAGTCACTGATCACAATCCAAGATTTGAACGTTGTATATGCAGGTTTACTCCTCTTTATGTATTTTCTAGGTCAATTAACACATTTTTTCCCCTGCTTTTAATTTGGATCCATTCTTTTTTAAGAGTCCTTGGAGGGTACTAAGTATGTTCTTTGAACCTGAAACCTGAAATACTTTTCCTGTACCTTCATGTATGTTGATAGACTCTCAAATAAATGCTGCTATTACAGCCAGGTGTATTTTCTGGCTTATCATTTATATTTCAAAGAAATGAATTTTGAGGCAGACCAGGCATATTCTTGAAAATACAGCAAATAGTTGTAAAAATGAGAGAAAAAAAGAGGAAAGAGAGAGAAAGAAAGAGAATGAAAAAGAATGAAAGAAGAAAGAATAAAATAAAACAATTAAAAAAGGGAAGGGGGAGGGAGGGAGGGAGGAAGGGAGAGGAAGGGAAAGAGAGAGCATTTTTTTTTTTACTTTCAAACTGAATTATTCTAAATTTTCATTTTAAAAAATTGTTTTTGTTCTGGAATGTTCTAAAATACACTTTCTAGATTTTAGAAAGTAAACAATGACCCAACTAAAAGTATTTGACTTTGAGTCCAATCAATTTCTTGGTGGATCAGAAAAAATGTTCTTTTATTTCATTTAGCTAAGGAAAATATAACTTGAAGAGCAATAAAAAGTAGTTCTTCAGACAGGGCAGGGAAGAGAAAACTCAGCTATTTTCGCTTGTTTGGCTGCTACCCTTTTAGGAGTGCTCTTTTTCTGTATTCATTCTTATATATCTGTGCTGTAGACAGCATGTTTACAAAGCGGTCTGAATTTTTTCTTCCTTCCAATTAACCCCTGTGCCATAGAAGTCTCCAATAATCTTTTTTCACATTCTCATTTAATCTTCGGCTCACTCCCCCCTGATCTGCTCTTTTGCCTTTGTCATTACAGTGCCTTCTGCAGTGTGTCTCCTTTTGGTGAGCATGAATCTGCAAAAGCAATTTCCCTCAATTTTCTGGGCAGTTTTTTGCAATAGCCTCTCTGCATTCTCTTTTATCTTCTCTGGGATGAGGGGTCTCTCCCTCCCAAAGTCCAAGGGGCTGAGATGTCCAGACAGCTTCTTTTCTCCAGCAACACGAATCCTTTCCATAGCCCTTGTATTTTCCTGCAGGGCAACTCTCCGGAGATATCTGCTGGTTTATAACTGCCTCTGAACAGTGAGCAGGGGGGTTCTGCTCTTGTCACAGGGAGAGCCGTTAAGATGTGAGTCAGCAGTGTGATGGGAGGCTTCACAAGGGCCTTATTATAGATGCACAAGTTGCTGCTACATACTTCCTAAGGATAGTGACCTATCCTAAGGATAGCGACCTAATTCCTAAGGATTCCTAAGGATTGCGACCATGAAATGATAGAATTCTCAATTCTTGGCCAAGTAAGGAGGGGGGTCAGCAAAACTGCTACCATGGACTTCCAGAGGGCAGATTTCAGCCTGTTCAGGACACTGGTTGAGAGAGTCCCTTGGGAGACGGTCCTGAAGGGCAAAGGGGCCCAGGAAGGCTGGGCCTTCTTCAAGAAGGAAATCTTGAAGGTGCAGGAGCAGGCAGCCCCCATGTGCCGTAAGAAGAGCCGTCGGGCAAGACGACCGGCCTGGCTGAACGGGGAGTTTTGCTGAGACTCAGGGAAAAAAAAAGGATTTATCACCTTTGGAAGAAGGGGCAGGCAACTGAAGAAGAGTACAAAGACCTCGTTAGGCCATGCAGAGAGGGCATTAGAAAGGCAAAAGCCCAGCTAGAGCTCAACCTGGCCACGGTCGTAAGGGATAACAAAAAAAGCTTCTATAAATACATTAAAAACAAAAGAAGAGCCAAGGAGAATCTCCATCCTTTACTGGATGCGGGGGGGGCAACATTGTCACGAAGGATGAGGAAAAGGCTGAGGTACTAATGCCTTCTTTGCCTCAGTCTTTAACAGCCAAAACAGGTATCCTCAGGGTATTCAACTCCCTGAGCTGGAAGACAAGGATGGAGAGCAAAATAAACTCCCCGTGATCCAGGAGGAAGCAGTTAACGACTTGCTGCACTACCTGGACTCTCACAAGTCTATGGGGCCTGATGGGATCCACCCAAGGGTGCTGAGGGAGCTGGCGGAGGAGCTTGCCAAGCCGCTCTCCATCATTTATCAACAGTCCTTGTTAATGGGGAGGTCCCTGACGACTGGAGGCTTGCCAACGTGATGCCCATCTACGAGAAGGGCCGGAAGGAGAATCCGGGGAACTACAGGCCTGTCAGCCTGACCTCGGTGCCAGGGAAGATTATGGGGAGGTTCATCCTGAGGGCGCTCCCAGGGCACGTGCAGGATAACCAAAGGATCAGGCCCAGCCAGCATGGGTTCATGAAAGGCAGGTCCTGCTTGACCAACCTCATCTCCTTCTATGACCAGGTGACCCGCCTAGTGGGTGAGGGAAAGGCTGTGGATGTTGTCTACCTGGACTTTAGTAAAGCCTTCGACAATGTCTCCCACAGCATTCTCCTGGAGAAGCTGGCGACGCGTGGCTTAGACAGGTGCACTCTTCGCTGGGTAGAAAACTGGCTGGACAGCCAAGCCCAGAGAGTTGTGGTGAATGGAGCGAAATCCAGCTGGCGGACGGTCACAAGCGGAGTCCCCCAGGGCTCAGTTTTGGGACCGGTCTTGTTTAATATCTTTATTGATGATCTGGATGAGGGGATAGAGTGCTCCCTCAGCAAGTTTGCAGATGACACCAAGTTGGGTGGGAGTGTTGATCTGCTCGAGGGTGGAAGGCTCTGCAGAGGGATCTGGACAGGCTGGATCAATGGGCTCAGGCCAATTATATGAAGTTCAACAAGGCCAAGTGCCGGGTCCTGCACTTGGGTCACAACAACACCATGCAACGCTACAGGCTTGGGGACGAGTGGCTGGAAAGGTGCCCCGCAGAAAAGGACCTGGGGGTGTTGATTGACAGCCGGCTGAATATGAGCCAGCAGTGTGCCCAGGTGGCCAAGGCGGCCAACGGCATCCTGGCCTGTATCAGAAAGAGTGTGGCCATCAGGAGCAGGGAGGTGATCATGCCCTTCTACTCGGCGCTGGTGAGGCCGCACCTCGAATACTGTGTTCAGTTTTGGGCCCCTCACTACAAGAAGGACATTGAGGTGCTGGAGCGTGTCCAGAGAAGGGCGATGAAGCTGGTGAGGGGTCTGGAGCGCAAGTCTGATGAGGAGTGGCTGAGGGAGCTGGGGTTGTTCAGTCTGGAGAAGAGGAGGCTGAGGGGAGACCTCATCGCTCTCTACAGTTACCTGAAAGGGGGTTCCAGAGAGGTGGGTGTTGGTCTCTTCTCCCAAGTGACAAGAGATAGGACAAGAGGAAATGGCCTCAAGTTGCACCAGGGGACGTTCAGGCTGGAGATTAGGAAAAAGTTCTTTACTGAGAGAGTGGTGAGACCCTGGAACAGGCTGCCCAGGGAGGTGGTGGAGTGACCCTCCCTGGAGGTATTCAAGGAACGTGTGGACGTGGCATTGTGGGACATAGCTTAATGGGCATGGTGGCGGGTTTTTTTTGCTTGATGGCTGGACTTGATGATCTTACAGGTCTTTTCCAACCTTAGTGATTCTGTGATTCTGTGATTCTGTGATAATAAAGTCATGTAGGCAATGAAACAATGGCATTTTCCACAGGCTTTCCAAGGAGAAAGGATGAGCTGAGAACAAGTGCCAGGATGTCAGTGCAAGAACATCAGAGTTTTATTCATAAAGTTTTATAGTGATACAGTTGTGAGTTCCAACAACTAATCTGAATATGCACAATATTGTGTGAAACTTACTTACCCAATTGAGATTTCCGCAGTCATCTGCTGCTATTACTTTTTCCAAGCACGAGAGCATCAAGAGCTCAAGTGTCAAATTCTCCAGATTATCCCATATACTAAATATGGGGCTAAATCAAAGAAGCTTAACTAATGTAACAATCCTTCACTTATTAACAAGGCTCTGGTACAGCACATGAAGAAAACATGAAGGAGTGATGCAACTGGACATCACAGTGGGGAGCAATTTTTGACTCGTGCAGCAGTGCCACATATCTGTCACAGCTGTCAGGATGAAGCTACATGGGGGCAGCCACTATACAAACATGATGCAACACAGGATGGGCAAACGTTCTCCATTTACAAAAGCAAAGCAAAGGGTCACCTTATGAAAACAAAAAAAGCATCATCTTATAAATGGAATGAATAACCCAGGAACAATGCTGAGGTAAAGTACTCATATGGTTAATAATGTCTGAAGTTCTTACAGTGAACAATAGCACTGCCGATCTCAGTTACTGATTAAAAAAAAGTCATAGAAAATATTTTTCTGATCAAAAGTCTGGCAAATTGTATCTGACAACACTGGCTATTTCACTTCTACTTTTATTCTTAATGTCTCCCTGTTCTTTCAGTTATACAAGAAGCAACATTGGTACTCTGCTCCGCAGAAACCCAGGCTTTTAAAAGCGCACCCCATGCACCATTTTAATTTCTGATACTGGATTTAGCATTGCAGTTGTGCTTTACAGGAGCTGAAAAGAAAAAACAAGGTCAGTGGTGATAAAGAACCACATTACGTAGTAAAAGTTGCCAAAATTTTTACATTAACAAATCCTAACAGAATCCTTTGCTTCCTATTTATTTTTCTTTGAGAAAGTGTAGTTTAATGGGGAGCACTTTTATCTTACTGATTCCAGTATCTCATCTCACGGTGTACATTTACATCACCAGTAAGATGAAAAAAAGGAAGGGAATGGAGGAGCTGGGAATAGGAAAATCAAGGCTTAAGTCCAGTCTAAGCTATTTGTGAATTACTTTCACAGACATTTCAACATAAAACTCTTACTGGCTTAAGGACAAGTATCAGCATTTCTCTAGCTGGTGCAGTACTTTAATTTTATATCTCTTCTTTGACTACCTCACAGAGCTATGATATGGCTGTAATAAAAGTAAAATCTTTAATAGTCTTATCTGCCTGCAAGAGCAGTATAATTTCGTAGTGCCTTCACAGTGCTCAAAAATAAAATGGTATCTTTTTCCTGCTCGTTAAAGCAGCGCTAATAAAGAATGGGTACTGTTTAGCAATATTTCCTGCTGGTTACCACGCACAAGTGATATTATTTCTCTGCAAGATGTCTGCCATGCTCACAAGAACGTTACTTATGTGTAAAATGGCTGACAAAGGTAGTAGGCTCAGAAGTGACATTTGCTGCCTTGGAGCACGTTTTGCAGAATATGCATGCTGAGAAATGTTTCCTACATTTCCAACTTCAATAATTCTGGGCTGAGCAGGAGGTTTATCTCTCCTTAAAATGAGGAATGTGTCACTGACTGAGACATTTGCCTTTGTTCCTTTAAACATTGAATTAAGGTCATGATCTTAAAAAGGTATTAATAAAGTAACTACATAATACAGATGAAAGCTTAAATAATGCAGTGACTTTATAGCTGGAAATCAGTTTTGCACTCAGTACTAGCAGCCACAGATTCAATGGGGAAAAAAAGGTATGAAAGTTAAAGGAAATCTTCAGAGCATGTAGCTTCAATTGTAGTATTAAAGGGAGACGGAGCAGGCAACAATACAGAGAGTGAGAGCTTCGCTTTTCCTCCTTTGTCTCTATCTTCTGCTTGCTTCTGGTGTTAAATAATCCTCAGTCTGGTGGATGTAATGTATTGGAGTAAAAAAGGTCAGTTTAGCTTTAAAACCTACAGCAGATATCATATGAAATGATCTGGTGGGAGTGTGCCACTGTGCACACAGATGCAAAAAGGGATCTACTTACATAAGAAGCAACTCTTTAGAACCACAGAAAAAAAACCTGAAATAAGTGTGCTGGGGTTCAGACATCTGAGGGAATGGCATATAAAATGGAACATGAACAGGGATTTTAAAAGAACAGCATTAATTAATTGGGTAAGAGACATTTTCTAGTTTCAGACCATCAAACGGACTTCATTTTGTGCCTGTGCTTCAAATTACCTGGGAGACTTATCTCCTGAAGACAGACCTAATCGGAACAAATGGCAAAAGCTCTTGGGGTTTCAAAAGCCGATATGCAAAGATGGCTGGTATTCAAATGTTAGCCACTACCAAGGGTACTGCACAAGGCTTTCAAAATACAAATTAACCCATTTACTACATTTTAGATAATCAAAGTAGCATGTTTTGCCTTTTATAAAATTGCCCACACTTACTTAAGCCCTGCCTTAAAAGCTACCAATGGATTAAAAAGTAGTCACTCAGGGTGCCACTAATGTTTCTGAGAACTACACTTTCCTCTTGCCTTTTCTCCCTATCACCATGTGTAACTTAGTTATTAACTTTTAAATAATTTCCAGGTTGGATGAAACTCTGAAATAATATACAACTCCCATAAATAGGATTAGATATGCAGTAGTATCTGCTCTGGACAGATTTCTTAAATGAGACATGTCCAGTCTGCTATGTGTCTCCACCAGAATCTGAAGTTTGGTCTTCTACTTTTCAAGGAGAAGCAGACTTGAACTAAGTGTAAACATAAACATTTAGTAAAGAATAAAAATGTTTAGTAAAGAATAAAAAAGGGTGCTTGTAATTAATTACCTAACACTGAAAACTTGTTTTCGGTGTAGTGCTATTTGCCAGGCTTGGACCATAAAACTGAGGAGATGCACCTGTTAAATGTACTAACAACATTAGAAAAGCCTATGAGAGCAAGTACACAAATAAACAACACAGCGCTCAGCAGCCAAAGGTTATATACAAGCCAACTTTGGCCACTAGTTTGGACTACTTAGTGCCATTCTTTTTGCAGAGCCAGAAGTTGTAGATTCAAGTCTCAGATTCTGAACAACGGTTCCTGTCCAAAACAGGTGATGTAGCAGTGCATCCCAACTTAGTGAGAGAGCAGCGGGGATGCATGAAGCTCCACCTAGGGAGGCATCATAAGCCACTGAGATGTGATGAGTTGGAGTCAAGACAGAAGAGCAGCATGGGCAAACTTGTGGTGGGACCACACTACTACTACAGACTACCTGATCAGGAAGAAGTAGATGATGCCTTCTTCAGACAACTGGAAGAAGCCTCATTTTGCCAGATCTTCATCTTCATGGGTGACCTGAACCACCCCAATATCTGTGAGAAGGGAAATAGAGCATGGAACAAGCAATCCAGGAAGTGGTGGTGTTTAAGGCCCTGAGAGGAAGGAAGAGGGCAAAAATTAGGACTTAACCTCACTGGAGGAGGAACAGGTTAGGGAATATTTAAACAAACTGGACAGACACAAATTCAGGGATGTGACAGGAGGCAACTCTTGTTCATCTTTGAAAGCTCATGGTGATCAGAGAGGTTCCTAAGGACTGGGAGAAAGCAGTATCACTCCTGTCTCCAGGAAAGAAAAGCAGGAAGAGAAGAAGGAAATTGAACAGCTGGGCTCAGAGAGTTGTGATCAGTGACACAAAGTCAGCTGGAGGAACATCACCAAAGGTGTATCCCAGTGGTCAATACTAGGACCAATACTGTTTAACCTCTTTGCTAGTGATCAGGTTGACAGGACTGACTGCATCCTCAAGGAGTTTGCAGGTGACACAAAACTGGGAGGAGTGGCTGATAGGCTGGAAGGGTGTGCTGCCTTCCAGAGGGACCTGGACAGGCTGGAGAAATGGGCCAACAGGAACCTTTTGAAGTTCAGTAATGGAACATGCCAAATCCTGCACCTGGGAAGGAATGACCCTAGGTATCAGTACACACTGGGGGCCCACTGGCTGGAAAACAACTTGCCAGAAAAGGACCTGGGGGTCCTTTTTTGCATGAACCAGCAATGTGCCCTTGCCTTTAAGAAGACCAACAGTGTCCTGGGCTGCATTAGGAGAAATGTTGCCTGCAGGTCAAGGGAGGTGATCCTTCCACTCTGCTCAGTGCTGGTAAGGCACATCTGGAGTGCTGAGTCCAGTTCTGGTCTCCCCAGGAGAAGAGACATGTGGACATACTGGATCAAGCCCAGTGAAGGGCCACAAAGATGATTGGGGACTGAAGCATGTCTTACCCAAGGAGAGGTGAGAGAGCTGAGGCTGTTCAGGCTGGAGAAAAGAAGGGTATTTTATCCATGTGTATAAATACCTGATGACAGGGAGTGGTCCTGAGTGGATTGCTCTGGATGACCTTGCTTTGAGCAGGGAGTTGGACTGGATGATCTCCAGAGGTCCCTGTCAGCCTCAGCAAATTGGTGATTGTGTGGCTCTGTGAATGTGGACGGCCAATTGCCATGTTTCTGTAAGATTTTAAAACAAAATTGCTCAAAACTTTAAAAAATGTGTAAATAGTCCATTTGTTCTTGTAGATATGGTCTTTCCTAGTTGAAGAGTGACTCAGCACTTATTTACATCAAAGAGAACAATTTTGTTTATTTAAAAGGTGCTAGAACCAAACCCTTCAAGGATTTGTAATAAAAACATCTAAATTTTAAAAGGTTACTTTATTTGCTTTAAAATTATTCAAATTACCAGTTGCTTATTATCTGCAGTAACTTCAGGCATTTGAAGTGGCTTGAAAAGTTACTGTTTGCATGCATTTATGTGTTGATTCTCGGGAGATTTTAAAGGCAGCTGGTATTAATGGTCACAAGTAATAAGTGCACAAGCTATTCATGCAAAAGGATCCTGATATTTGGAAAACATAAAACCATGCAGAATGTGACTGCTCTGAGTTTTGTTTTGCACAGCCAAAAGCAAGGCTTGGTCAGTTCTTTTTGATTGCAACATGAATGCATTTGGCCTTACTATTAATACCAAGATTTCCAGGTACAGACTTACATTATTCCAGAATCTTGTATCATCTTTACCACTACGGAAACAAGGCATGTCCTGTCAATGTGCTCTGAAGATGAAAGAGAGGAGCACTCTTCCCCTCTTTCCTGAAAACCACTGTTCTTCCAAAGAAGAGCCTGCTCAGGTTGTTTCTTCCAAGTCTGTCTATGGAAGAAATAAGAGTGAGAACCACCTATCTTCCTAGCATCTTCCTGAAATGTGGCTGAGAACAGGGGGTAAGGTCCTCTTCAATTGCAGTAAGGCCAGCCTCTCTGGAGGAGAAGCCAGGTCCTGGAGGAACACTGGTGTAAATCTATGAGGTCCCAACATGGTTTGAAACTGAAGAGTTGTAGGGATGAAAGTGTCATGCACTGCCTATGCTAATGTCTTCATAGCTCCTGTCCATGTCTCCATCTTGCCTATCAAGTGACACAGAAAAACCTAATTAGACTGCAGAAAGAAGCATTCTTACAGTCCTGCCATTGGAATTGCTACTTCAATTCCTCAACTGCAAAGAAAATAGCACGGACATTGTGATGGTATGTGCTCCTCCTTGACCAAGATCAAGTACACTCTTGTGGTACCCAGTATCTGCTTTGCAGTCAGAAAATCAACTTCATAGCAAGTGAGAAGTTCCACCTGGTTCTGACAAGCCAAAACCTTGTGTACATTCTGAGGCTGTTGGGATATAACTAAATCATGTCCTGAGGGTCCACAGAGTTTTAAATTAATATTTCCTTGACTTCTGTGATCCCATATAAACTTAAGATTTTATTAATAATAATTAGTAATTACTGACATTTCCTATTTGTGTCTTAAGGGCTACAAATTACATTTATCTTATCTGCATTAAATGCAAGACATTTCTGAGTTTATTACTAGCTCCTGGCTTTTCAAATCCTTGGGAACTCATTGTTCAATAGTGTGTTAAAATTATGGAAAAAAGTGTCCTTCATTTTGGGCTCTAACTTCTTTCTGTCCTTCAGGCAGATCCATTATTATTGCATGTATTGTTTATAGACCATATCCCTCATGTTCATATCCTGGGGTAAACAGGTACATTGCTCAGTGACTTTCAGCTATGTATATATGGATTCTCCTGGACATCCATGTATATTGTTTTTTCATTTTCCTATCTATAGTTAAAATACCTTATTTTCCTTAAGACTCATTTTTGTATGGTTGTTTACAGAAAACTACCAATTCATAACACTTGGGTAGGAAAGAAGTGCATTATATGCAGTCAGTTCATGCCAAAGAATTAGAGTCAAAAATTTCCCTTCTTTTTTTGCTCCTGTCCTCACTGATTTGTGTTTCTTACCCACGTTCTGCTTAAAAGTAGTGTCTTCTTATTACAAGCATGTTCAGAACCGATCACGCAAATATCCTACTGGGGCATCCTACTCTATCTTAGCTTTCTGAAAAATAGGTAATGAAACAGTACGTTTCAGGTTTCTTCTCAAGAAGAGGGGAGGCAACAGCAGGTTCACACAGCACAAACTTCATTTCAGTGAATCTGTAAAACAAAAAGCAACACTGAGACGTTTTAATGCATAATTCACATTATATAATCAATTACTCTGCACTGCAAGACTGGCCTTTTTTTTCCTTGACATTGTATGATAAGCAAAATGGACAGTTGGATGACCAACTACACCACAATGCAGAATAATTAGCAGACTTGCATAGGATTGCTTTTACCTCTTTTGCTGGGGATCAGCAAGGATCGTCTGTGGTTTCACTGTAGTAACTGTCTTCTAACCCAAAATCTCTGAAGAGCAAAAATACAAATCTGAATTGCCAGACAAGCCAACAAGCTTCTCCAAATTGCAGGCACAAACCCTGGCAAGCAGCCCTTGCCTGGCCTTGCAGGACACAGTAACACATAAGCTCGACAGACTTCACCACTCAGCCACATACCTCCCAGAACTGCATGGCACTGTAGACCCCAGTGCAGCATTCAGAAACACAGCACTCAAGTTTCTGTCCTCAAATAAGCTGTACAACAACCACTCTACAACTTAGAGCGCTGACATGGAAAGCCACAGGCTACTGAAATTTAAAGACACTGGTTTGATTGTTTTCATTCCTCTTCAGACCATGATTACAAGAAGACACAAGCAGAAAAAATGGTCGCTTTTGAATGCATTAGGCAAACATAGCTGGTGGGTAATAAGTAATTATTATTAAAATTAAAAAAGAATGAAGCCAAAAGTATTATATGAGAAATTTAAGGTGAAAATGGCTGAAATATCAGCAGTTCTCTGCAATGTGTTCTGGAAGGATCCAAAAGTAATCCTAAAGCAGATTGTGTTCAGTAGTTTACCAAAAATGCTAATCTATTAGCATATATTAATGAATTTTCATTAATCTGGGCTACCATATTAAGGTATACCATATACTTCCCTACCACTCAAGTGCAATCTTCACTTTATTAATGGCTTTCCCAGCCAGGATTCTCATACCTTAGACTGATCTCTCTTGATGCATTTCTGCTGTATTCAAGGACCTGATCTATGCACATCCCACAGGGTCTCCTAGCCTTGATCTTTGGAAAACAGCAGCAGGCAGAGCCACTATTGAACCTGTTGGCTACTTCTCCCAAATTTAGTGGCCCTCTTGCAAGGCCTTTTCACCTCTACATGGTCCCCTTTGCATCCCCAGCTTCTTCCCCATCCCTTCGGCCAGGCATGAACAATGACATAGCGGGACTGGCTGGGTATAGCACAAAGACAAGGAAAATGTAAGGAAAAGTCATGATCTCTGCCAGACTGTACATGTGGGCTGTACCACAGGAGCATGAATCTTCCTCTGCTGCAACAAGGAGGGGTTCGATGCTCTGGGTAACTCCCTTCCTGAGACAGTCACCTCGCAGTGGCTTGCAGATTGCTGCAGTGCTTTAATGACAAAGCCAAATTTGAAAATCTCGTAGAGGGTCCTGGCAGCCCGGACAGTTATCTAAACACATTTTTAAAAAATCACAGTCTCTCAGAGCATGAAGTAATTGCTATAGATATATTAGTGAGGGAATTATTATCTTTGAATTCACTGAAGATTTTCAGTTGTATGCATTAAGCAATGCCTGGAGCCTTTCCAGTGAGGATGAAAGGGAATACTGAATGATTACCCTTCCCTGACTGAGTCAGGGACCCCATGGAAAATCTTGTGTACTGTTGTGTCTTCCAGTGTCAGCTGGAGATGGGTAAGGACATTTATGGGTTCAAGACTATTGTCTGGAACTCTGAACACAGTAGTAAGTTAAAGATTGCTAAGATTTTTTTTTCTTTTAATTAGAAAACTGATTCAGTTAACTGCTGAGTGAGTAATGTCTCAGTGCAGTTTACTAATTCAGGTGGGTGTTGTTCTTGCTGTCTTTGAGATGGGGAAACCTAAGCTATGAGAGCTTCATACACCTATCTACTTCGAAAAGGGCAAGTATAGTTAGGAATAAATGCATCTGTTTCAAATGCCAGAACTCAGGGAACCATTCCTTCTGCAGGTGATGGCTGATTCCCTAGTTTTATTTCTGCTCTAGAGAATGGGATTCTCACTTGTGGGCAGCTTTACTCTCCCTACACAGAACGTAACTTTCCTCATAACACTAAATAATTTTTCTGAGAATTTTGAGTTAGATTAATTAAATTAACTTGAAATTATTTCTGAAATGGTTCTGTTTGGAAGAATTGATCATCTTATGATACTATTTTGTCTCACATTTCTTCTAAGGCAACAATTTTCAACCTGCTGTTGAAACTCATTTAGCGTCCTGTTTGCAGCATATACCTGTAGATGTCAGATTTAAATTGAGGTAAATAACTAATTATGGCTTCTAATTATTATTGCAGAATAATGTACAGGGTCATGTTAATAGATCTTGTCACTTCTGAGTAAGGCTTGTACTGATACCATGACATAAACAAATACATAGGATTGAAGGTAGTATACTCTTTGTGGTCTCCAGAATAGGTATATTGATGTTTAAAGAAATAATGTTTTCTCTTACTTTTTTTTTTTTTTTACTTATAGTAACAGGATAGATCAGACCTGATATTTGAGATGCCAAAATGTGCTTTTAACTTATATAGGCTTAAGCAGAACTTTAAGTCTGCTTCCAGAAGAATTTAGAAATGGATTTGCACAAAGTTTCCTGAAATGTTGATGAGCATGAGTGCTCACAGAAATGCTTTGCTAAAATGTGGCTCAGTGGGAGGTCTCACTGCTGAACGCTGTCTCATTCATGAACACCTTATATGAGTAAAAGTTGAAGGGAACAAATGTTGTGAAGATAACGCAAAAAATGGGCTAGGAATTCAACAGTAACCTACTGGCTGCATAAGGAGGGTGTATGGGGTACTACAGTATTTTCAACTTGCAATGCCTTTCTTTGGTTGCTGTATATAAAGGCAGTCAGAAAGCATGCAAGCTTTTGTATTTTTGCATACGAGACAGCAGTGTGCCCAGATAGCTAAGAAGGCCAACAGCATCCTGGCTTGTATCAGAAATAGTGTGGCCTCAAGGAGTAGGGAGGTGATCGTGTCCCTGTACTCATCACAGGTGAGGCCGCACCTCAAATACTATGTTCAGTTTTGGGGCCCTCACTACAAGAAGGACATTGAGGTGCTGGAGCATGTCCAGAGAAGGGCAATGAAGCTGGTGAGGGGTCTAGAGCACAAGTCTTATGAGCGGTGGTTGAAGGAAATGGGGTTATTTAGCCTGGAGGAAAGAAGGTTTAGGGGAGACCTTATCACTCTCTACAACTGCCTGAAAGGAGGTTGTAGCAAGGTGGGTGTCCATCTCTTTTCCCAAGTAACGAGTGATAGAACAAGAGGAAAGAGCCTCAAGTTGTGCCAGCGGAGGTTTAGATTGGAAATTAGGAAATATTTCTTCACTGAAAGGGTTGTCAAGCATTGGACCAGGCTGCCTTCTCAACCAGAGAAGTGGTTAAGTCCCCATCCCTGGATGTATTTAAAAGATGTGTAGCCGTGGTGTTACAGAACATCTCGAAACACAAGATCAAAAACAAGTGAAAAAGAATGGAAAGAATGTAAAGAAGGTGCTTCATAACGAATGCACCTGGTATTTAGACATATTAAAGATAAAAACTCTCTCCACTAACTTTCCACAAACTAGCAATAACGATTAACACAAGGATGAATTCTAGAAAAATAGAGTGCCAAAGTAGTGCTCTAAAGTTAATCTGCCTCATTATAATCTCATTATAATGTGAAAACCACACCTCCTAGCTAGAAAATGCCCCCAACCCAATTAAGCCCCCTACTCTCTGAGCATGCATGGTGAATTAAAAGAGAACTGTATCTTTAAGATGAAGTAAGAAGAGTATTAACCCATAGTTAATTAAGAGGTAGGACCAGTAGGCTTAACTAACTTTGTTAACTGTTTTAAATACCTGTCATGATTTTAACCCTGTGTGCATGCTAGGAGGAGAAATCCCCCATGCACCCAGCACTGCAATAAACCAATGTCGGCTTTCTAAACTACCGTTTGGTTTGGAGAGTTTTCTTGGTTACAATTTCTGTTAAAATAATTTGGTGACCCAGATGGGACCTACTCTCCGGAATCTTGACGGACCAGAGGAATTGTGAGGACTCCAGCATGCACCGGAGTATTTTTAGGGAGGCCCTCTGATTCCCTGGTTGGGTGAGTTTCCGCGACAGCTGTCTGGGAGATGAACGACATTGGTATTGGCATTAGTACTGGTATTGGTATTGATATCGATTGCTTTGCAAGTAACTCATATCTGAATTACGTACGCATTGTTGAGCTACTGGTATTGGTATTGGAAGTGCACTATTGTGTAATCCATACACTACTATGGGGATGCCGGAGTCCAGATTTTGGTTTGGCTTGGGTACACGTACGTATAACTTTGTATAATGTGAGCTGGACAATCTACTGAAGAGGGAATTCTTAAGTACTGTCCCTTGGGGTGTATATTAAACCATTGGAGCAAGTTTGGGGGTGACCCCCTTACTTGGAAAAAGCTGGTAGAATATTGCAATCATTGGTGGCCTTTGTATACTTTGGATGATCAGGAGAAATGGCCTAAGAACAGAAGTATAAGCTACAATACTGTGTTGCAATTAATGCTGTTCTGTAGACGCAAAGGAAAATGGCATGGGATACCATATGTAAATTTGTTCTTTGCATTGTGGGATAATTATGATATACGTAAGAAGTGTGGCTTGATTGCAGGCAAAAGTGGTGTATTGGCACTAGAGGCAGAAAATAAGAAAGCACCTAAGCAATTGTTGTTCAGCACGTGGCATCAGCAGGCGATGCAACAATATAAAGAGAAATGGGACAAAGAGCAGGAGGAGGAGGACGTTGAGATGTTGGTTGGACCAAGGAGGGGTTATAGGTGGGTGAGCAGAAGGAAAAGGGAACAGGACGATAGTGATTCGGATAGTTCCAACGAAGAAGATTTAATCCGGTGGCGGGGAGAACTAGGAGGGTAAATACACCAAACATACAAGCCCCTCTTAGGCAAGCAGTAGGACCGGCCAGACCAGTTTGGGTAAAAGTGCCGTTTTCAATATCAGACTTGAAACCTTGGAAGGAGACATCAGGCATATATAGGGAGAACCCCAAATAGGTAGCAAAGCTTATAGAAACTATAGTTGAAAATCAGGATCCGGATTGGAAGGATCTTCAAGTTATCTTGAACAACTTAGTGTCTTATGAGGAAAGAAGAATTACTATAGCTAAAGCTAAAGAGGAGGTGGAACAAGTACATGTTCAAGCTGTACTAGCAGGAGGGATAGAGGATCATTTCCCCTCCAACAACCCTAATTGGGATCCCAACATCCCTGCTCAAAAGTTATTATTAACCAAATACCAACGATTGATTTTGTATGGTATTCGGAATGCTATTCCAAAGTCAAAGAGTTGTTCTAAATTGTATCAGGTCATTCAAGAAAAGAATGAGGATCCCTCTTCTTTCTTTGAAAGACTAATGTGAGAAAATACACTGATTTGAATCCAGAAAATGAAGCAGATGCTGTCTTGTTGGTCCGCATTTTCATGGGACAATCTAGTGCAGACATAAAGCGGAAATAACTGAAGTTAGAGGGGGCGGATGCCCACTCATTGGATAAAATGTTAGAAAATGCCTGGAAAGTGCATAACAATAGAGAGAAAGGTGGAAAAGGAAAAGCAGAGAAAGGAGAAGTTTAAAGATAATAGGATGCTGGCAGTACCCATGGCCCAGGAAACAGGTAGGTTCAGAGGGCAGGGCTATTGGGGCCCAAAGGGGAGAAGGTTTCCCAGTGGAGCACAAAGGGCTGGAATACCATTGGAGAAAGATCAATGTGCTTTCTGCAAGCAGAAAGGACACTGGGAAAGGGAGTGTCTGCAGTTAAGAGGACAAGGCCTCGAGGAAACGCCAAGGCAGGCTGTAACGTGATGACATTAGATTCAGATTGAGGAGGAGCGGGGGAAGATTAGGAAACCTCCCCAAAAGAACCCCTGCTTACAGTAAGGTTGGGGAATGAAGTAAAATTTTTAGTAGATACAGGAGCCACTTATTTGGTATTGAATATATGCAAGGCTGATTTGAGTAATCAAAGCACATCAATTATTGTTGCCACAGGGTGGAAAGAAAATCTGCCATTTTTCCAGCCTCTGAAGTTTAGAATTGGGAAAAGGGTGTTAACCCATCAATTTCTCTGTATTCCAAATTACCCTATGCCACTATTAGGATGAGACATATTAAATAAATTGAATGCACAAATTACTTTTGAAAAAGGAAAAACCCAAATCCATATTCCTGAAAATAAAGCGTTGGATGCTCAGGTTTTTATGTTACAGAAGGAAGCTGAGTTACAGGAGATACCAGAAGAACCTCAAAATGCTGTCACACCTCTAGTATGGTCTTCAGGAACACCAGGATGATCCTGAGCGGCAGAACTGGTAATCATCCAGTTGAAACCAGACGCCAGACCAGTAAGACGGAAATGGTATCCAACTAAATTAGAAGCAAGAAAAGGATTAGAATCATTAATAGAAAAATTTGTAAATTTTGGATTATTAAAAGAATGCTAATCAGAATACAACACCCTGATCTTACCAATTAAAAAGCTGCATTCAGAAGAGAATAGATTGGTCCCAGACTTAAGGGCTATAAATCAAATCATACAGGACGTTCACCCGGTAGTGGCAAACCTGTTTACTCTCTTGACAACCCTGATGGAAACAGACAAATGGTTTACTGTATTGGACTTGAAAGATGCATTCTTTTGCCTTCCGCTAGCAGCTGAGAGTCAGGAACTGTTTGCTTTTGAGTGGGAAAGCCCTAAGGCCAGTAGAAAAACTCAGTTGTGCTGGACAGTATTACCACAAGGATTTAAGAATAGTCCTATGATCTTTGGAACTCAATTAGCCAAAGAATTAGAAGACTGGCAAAACATGCATAAAAATACCACCTTGCTGCAGTATGTAGATGACATACTGCTAGCAACAAGTGACAAGAAGGATTCCATACAAATGACAATAACCTCCAAAACTTTTTGGGGTTGGCGCAGTACAAGGTGTCTGGGAAAAAGGCACAGATCGCACAGCAGGAAGTAATATATTTGGGGTTCACAATTTCCCAGGGCCAACGTAGTCTTGGAAATGAAAGAAAAGAGGCCATTTGTCAAATCCCAGAACACAAATCAAAACAAGATCTGAGAGCATTTCTCGGAACGGCCGGATGGTGTCGCCTATGGATAATAAATTTTGGACTCTGCCA